>NC_142222.1:560000-860000 GCF_049639895.1 Pseudopodoces humilis
CAGAAAAGGTTCCTGATTTCAAAGGATTCTCAGTCCTGCAAGCTTGTTCCTGGGGCTGGAAGTGCCCGTGGCTGTGTGCTGCAGCCTCTGGTGTCAGCAGCATTTGCTGTGACTCAGAGCTTGCTTGGCTGATGCTGAGCTTTGCTGGGCTCCAGTTCTGCTGACTGTTCTTACCTCCCCCTTCCTGGTTCTCCCCTGCAGAGCCAGGGACCTGCAGAAACAGAAACCAACCTCCAGGCTCTAGCCTGCCCTTCTTCTTGGCATGACTGTCCCCCTCCAGGGCAGCCTTGGGAATAGTAAATACCTGGAGACTGTACCCAGCACTTTCCAGGTAGGAGCCTGGAGTGACTCCTGAGGGTGACACTGCTGCATATCCAGTGTGAATGACACCTGGGCCACTCCTCTCCAGGGCTGTAGCAGTTCTAGGTATGCAAGATAAGCTCCCAGAAGTGTTGAATGATTCAGAAAAGCACTTCAGACCATTCAGAAAATGACAGCACAGAACTGCCTCACTATTGCTGGAGTTAGAGATGTTCTCCACTGAGCACACACAGAGGTAGGATGCTTGGCTATGCAAAGGCACGCACTCTTCCTACTGACAGTGTTTCTAGCGAAAAGTAGGAGCACTCAAAGGGCACTGAGGTCCCTTAAGGCCTGCTCCTCCAGCATGGTTCTGGGAGCTCAGGTCATGCCCTGGCTGCTGCAGGCATATGCTGCCGGCCTGAGGGCATGTGCAGCTCTGCCCGCTGCTCCCTGGGTAGTGCTGGCTGCAGTGCCTATGACAGATGGGTGGCATTTCCAGGGCAGGCAAAAGGGACAAGATATATTTAAATGCAGCAGATAATTAGGTAACAAAGAGTGCCTGGTACTGTGTACTCCTGGACCATCGAGGCCCTAAAATAGCACCAGGCCACTGGACAGGGGTGCTGACCCTGTCTGTGTCCTCCCAGGACAGGATTTGCTGTTGTTCCGTGGCAGCCAGTGTTGCTGTCACAGCCCAGGTGGCATGGCCAGGGACCTGGGGTGCCTGCTCTCACCATGTGAACCTGCTGGCAAGCAGAGTGGTGTGGGCAGGGTGGGATTCCAGGACCCCTCATGCTTGGGCTGTGGTTCAGACCCCCTGGGGTTCTCAGGACTGGTTCTCTCTCATGTTTTGTTCTGTCTTCAGTCCCCTCGCTAAGAGTGTGAAGAGTGAGTGGAAATTACACATAATTTTGAGGTGTGCCTCTGGATTCAGTTATCCTCTTGCCCAAGGAGATGCCCTGAGCCTTGGCTGCTTTCTGTGTATGGGCTTGCAGGAGTTCCTGTGCTGAGTGTGCCACAAGGGAAGGAATGAGCCTTGCATGTGTCTGGCACGTCTGAGCACACAGCGTGCTGATCACCCATCCTTGAACTGTATGTGACCAAACATGGGTGAGCTTCCTTCATATGGGAAAACATAGAGCTTGGGGGGCTTTCTTCAAAGGATGTCTTTGGTTTGTGTGCAGGATGTGAGTGCAAAGCAAGCAGGAGGCAGATCTTCACCACCCAGTGGAAGGGTTTCTGTTCAAAGAGGTGTCTCAGGGCCCTCAGTCCTTTTCCTGGGATTGAGAGCATGGATCCTTTCCACCTGTAGGTAAGTCAGACCCAAGAGGAGAGTGGCCCTTCAGTGAGCCTTGAAATAAACTCTTTAGCTCAAGGGAGCAACACCAAAGACCTTGCTGGCAGGTTGTCAGCAACCTGAGGGCTGCACCTGCTTCCAGAGACATTTACATAAATACTTCTGATCAGTAATGCCTGCTCTAACCTTGCTTCCCTGTTCTCTCCCCCTCCCGATGAGTGTTGCTGATGGTAGGAGTTCCACGCCGCTCCTGCTGCCGCAGGTGCACATCTCAGGTGTCCTGGCTGGATGCTCTGCTCCATTGTGGCAGTGCCACCTCCAGCAGCTTGAGCAGGTTCTGCTGTCCTCACCAGACCCTGGCACTGCCAGGGATTCCCATTAATGACTCCTTTGCTGCTCCCTCCTCTCAGTCACAGTGCAGTGTGAAGTCTGGATGGAAGCTGTGTGGGCTTTGGTGTGGTGCATGCCTGGGAAGGCGGTGCTGGTCAGCCTCTGGCCGCGCTCTGTGTCCCTGATGCTGAACGTGCTCAGGGAACACCGTGAGTCAGCAGGTCCTCGGGGCTGGGTTTCCTCGTGCACCCTGTGCCAGGGCCATTGCATTGGCTCTGGCTGCGAACCAGCAGCAAAGTGGAGCAAAAGATCTGCAGACAAAGGGCTTTTCTTTATTAGTTATTAATGTTGTTCAACTGAACCACTCCGAAATTGTCGGTAGCTAAGATTTGTGTTTGCATCAGGGGATTCCTGCTGGGGGTTTTGCTACCCTGTGCTGCTTCACTTCTTTCTTTAAGGAACTGTTGATAATACCCTGAAATATTTTGAGAAGATACAGACAAATGCAGCTTTAAGGTTCAGCTGCTGTTTAAACAACCTCCCTCCTGTTTAGGAGTCAGATCTTTTGCTCATTCACCCCCTACTTGTGCTGCAGAAGTTGAATGAAAACTTTGGATTTGAGTCTCAGGCAGCCCTGGGAAGAGTGCTGTATGGATGTGAAATCCTTCCTCATGACAGAATTTCATGTGGTGCTTTTGTGAGTGCTGCAGGGTCAGAGACTGGGGCTGCAGCCCCAGTGCTAGAGCTCGATCCAGAGGGTGGGTTCTCCATGTGTGGGCTCAGGACAGTGTTTACCTTGGCAGCTGGCTGCTTGAGCTGGGTCATGCGCTCCTAAGGGAGGTTGGGGTGTGTTCGGGCTGTTGCTGCAGCTGAACTTCAGGAAATTGTGTCAACTGAATCTGGGTCGGTGTTGCTGTGCAGTCACACGAACCAAAGGGCATTCAGAACCTGGAATAAGAGTTTTGTTCCCTTTGTTGCTCTTTGTAGTTTTTGCACTACGCTCCTCAAAATCAAGAGATGGGTTAGAAAGTATGCCAGTAGTGTCAGGGCCCCTCAGGGATGGCAAGGGCTGAGCAGCTCTGTGCTTGGTGGGGCCCTTTTCCCTTTTTCCACTTGTTATGTTCCATACAGATGCTCTTGAAGATCACTGGGGGGTTGAACATAGCCTGGTAATTCCAGGTGGCAGTATACATGCTCTTCTCTCTAATTTTCTAAATACACATTCTGACTTCAGTGTTTCTGTTGAGCCCAAGCTTCTCCTGGGAGAGGCTTGGTTGGAATGTTTCTTAGAGCTTCCTCTGAATTACCTGATATTGGTGACTATATAATACAGAACACCCAACTGTCTGCATCCCTCCCCTAATCCCTCCCTTGATAAAATAAGGCTTTATTTTCCAAATATTTGTATGTTACTGTGAAGAGGTTGCTGCACCACTTTTTGTTGCGGCTTCTCAGAGGTTGTCAGGAGCAGGAACTGCTGAGCCTCACGGATGGTGGGTTTGGAGATATTTGATTAAGGCTGCACAATGTCTAGATGCCAGGGCCACTGGTGCCACAGGACTGGTATAAATAAATTTTGTTTGTGCCATGTTCACACAATTAAAGGCAGAGCCCTGGACTGCGTTTGATGAGGTTTATTTTGCTAGTTAAGCCACACAGATTTCATTTACTCTGTGTGGTGTTCTAAAAACATATAGGAACGTACACACATCAAGGCCAAGTGTAAGAGTTTGATTAAAATCCACAGCAGTAAAGAGGTGCCCTGATGTGTTTGTATCAGTGCAGTGTCCACTGAGCTGGGATTTACTCAGGAGAGTATAAAACTAGGGTATTTTAACTTAAGGATCCTGCCCCGTGCTGGTTGTAGGCTGCACCCAGGGAAGGTCAAGGAAGCGCCATCACTCACTGTACATGTTTCTCTTTCAGAGGAGAATGAGAAGCTCTGCCTGGAGAGGGAGCAGGAGCAGAAGAAGGCAGGCAAGGCCAGCGTGCCCCGGGCCAACAGCTCCCTATCCCCGGAGGAGCCCCGGAGCGAACTGCTGGTGCCCATCTCCCCGCCGGGCCCGGTGCCCCTGGCGCCCCCGCCCCTGGCAGCTCCCATTTCAGTCATTCCCATCCCTGTTGTCACCAGTTCCCCCCAGCAAGCAGCCCAGACCGCCCTGTCGCCGCCGCTTGTGCAACGCCACCAGCCCCTGGTGAGCAGTCCCGGGGTCCCCAAGGAGGCGCCGTCGGTGGCACCGGTGATCCAGCGGCCCCCGGGCCCACACCTGCCGGATGGGAAAGCCACGACCCCGCCGGCGGGCAGCCCCAAGCAGCTGCAGCACTACGCGGCGCCGGTGCTGGCCATCTCCCAGCACCATGTGGTCCCACAGCCCATCCAGCCCCTGCAGCACCCAGCAGCTGCGCCCACACCGCTCGGTGCTCTCAAGCTGGCGCCGGCAGACGACATGAAACCCATCGAGCTCAAGAAAAGAATTGGAGGGTGAGTGCACTGTGTGGGGATGTGTCCAGGAGGGACCAAGCAAAGCTGCATCTCTCCGGAGCGGCTCCTGCTCGTGCAAAGTGTTATCAGATCAGAAACACTGAGACCTATGGATATTTAATGGCTGTGGAGGCTTTTTAGCTTGATGGGTTTTTATTTTCCTCCCTTGCTCCACACTGTAAGATTCTGTATAATGATTTTTTTTTTCTTGGCCAGAACTGTGTTGGGAAGCAAGTCCCAGCACTGCCTGTCTGATCTCAAGTGGTATCTCATGTTATATTTGGCAAAAGATCTCTGCTTGTACTGGTCAGGGAAATCAAAGTGCGCTGCTGCTTGTGGGAGCTTTCTTGAAAACTGGAATGGGATCTGGGAGATGTTATTCTGAGGACAGAGATCATCCTAGTTGTTGTTTCAGTTTCTCAGTGCTGTAAGTGCTAAGGGCCTCCTGCTTGCTCAGAATCTTGCATCTGGAAGGGGCTGAAGGCTATTTGGTCTGCCCTCACGCTCTGACAGGACTTATGGCTCTGATGTTCCTCCAGGTTAGTGTTTGGCTTGTTCTTAAGGACTTTGGCTGCTGGAGACCTTGCCTTCTCTGTAGGTGGTTGCTTCCAGACCACAGTATCCCAACAGGGAGTCTGGTATTACTGCGTGTGGACTGGGAGAACAAACCATTCCCTTCTTTACAGCAGTTTTACCTGTTTCCTTTGGCCCCTCAGTTTTCCTGCAGCATAAGTGACCTGGATCTGTTCAGTCTTCCCTCCTGGCTGTGCTGTCTAGGCCTCTGCCTGTTCTGGCTGCCTGCAGCAGGGGGATGTCTCTTGGCAGTTGGAGACAGTGTGTGAATCCCGTGGGGGCTGGAGGAGATGTACAGTGAACAGAAAAAAGGTTCATAGTGTCCATTGGGATGTAGCAATCCCAAGATGCATAGAAAGAAACAGCAAAAGTAATGCAGATAGGAGTTTGTGAAGGTGAAGGCTTTGGTAAAATGCCAGTGTAATTCCTCTAATAAGATCGGGATCTTCAGAGCCTGTCTGCTGCAGGAAGGGTCTGTCAGTCTGCACACTAATCAAGAGACCCTGTCAGTGACGTTTTGTGGGTTCAGGGAGCTGTGGAGGTTTCTGCTGGCACTGGGGTACCGGGGCAGGCTGCACAGGTTTGGCTGCCTGGGCTGTGGGCTGTGGGGTGGCTGCGAGTGTACCCACAAACTGCTGCTGTGCTGTCAGGCTGAGCTTGGCCCCTCGAAGCTGGGGGGCTATGGTACCAGTGTGGAGCACAGCATCACCTCTGTGTCCCTGCAGAATTGCTCCATAAGCACAGAAAAGATGTCTTTTTCAGTCTGTGTTTCATGGGAAAATGCTGTCAAATATTTGTGACAATTTATTAAATATGATTACCTCACTGTCCTGTATTTTCAGTCAAAGGCAAATAATTACTTTGCACAGTGTATGAAAGATACTTGAGATCTCCGTATCTGCTAATGTACCTTATCACTGCTGTAGCCGAAATACTGAGATAACATGTATTTGTTTAGCTTCTCCTAAAAATATATGTCTGATTCAGAGAGTGGGTGGACTCAAACCCCAAAACCAGAAACTCACTCTGGGTTTTCCTTGAGCAGTGACTGGAGAATTCCTGTATTGCTACATTCCATGTTTATCCTCAGCTGTGTTGTTTCATGCACGGTAAAAACCCAAAGCAGTTGTGCCTGCCCAATCCCATGCACTTGAATTTGGAACTGCACAAACCTTGTCCCACTGGAATGTAAGCATAGATCAGACCCAGGTCAGAATCTGGGCTCTCTGGGTCTGAACAAGTACTTAAAATTCATACTCTCTGTCTTTCCCTGTTGTTGGTAGTAGCTGTGTCTGCATATATACACACACATCACACCTGTTTGTATCTTCTGTGCATTATGCCCACAATGCTTAGTTCATCTGATGCACATGTAAAGTGTGGAGTTTGTCTTGAAACAGGATATGCAGAAATGCATATGTACTTAATGTTAAACCAGTGATATCTGAACACCTCTGCTGCTTTTGCATCTTGACATATAGACACTGCTGCAAGCACAGGTGCAAGGCAGGAGTTTTCAACCTGACACTGAGCTGATTTTTGTTCTGTTTGGGTTACAGGGTTGGGACCAGGGAAGTACATAATAAATTGGAGAAGAACAGGTGCGTAGAAAGCCAGGGGTTTGGGTTTTTTAATTGTAATTCCCCTCTTTTTTTTTTGCCTATTGTCTGTCAATATTTGTTTGGCTTTGGCGGGTTTTTGTTCATTTGTTTTCTTGTTTTTTAAACAGATAACCTGAATAAAATGCTTAGTGACTTTTACTGAATCTTGCAGTATTGCTTGGCATTCTTATAGCTCAGTTCTGCATTTCTTGCTTCCCAGTATGTTCTGTTTAACTGCATCATTGCATCCCAACCACCCTGCAAAGCCCTGATCCTGAAAAGCAGTAACAGTGCATAACAGCATGACTCTCTTTTGATTTAAAAGGAGTAAAATACCCCAAATCAGGGGTCAGTGTATAATGCAAATACAGAATAAACATCAGTTTCTGACCCAAGACTCATATAAGCCTGACTAGCTAAATTGGAAGTATGGTGACAGTGAAAGCACCAGCACAGTGAGATGAGATACTTTGTTTAAGGCTGCACAGTGTTCCTAGTAGGATAGTAGGATGGACCCCACGCACAATCTCTGCTGGGGTGAGCCAGCTGAGCTGTGAGCGTGCTGTGCTGGGGGCTGCTATGCACAGGTGCAGGTGCTTTGCTGGATTGAGGCCCCAATTAAGCTCTCCCCTCTGGTGGAATTGGTTTCTGGTGTGTCTCCTGGCAGCTGACAACCCACCTGTGTTTTCTTTAGACGTGCACATTTGAAAGAGTGCTTTGAGACGTTAAAGCGCAACATCCCCAACGTAGATGACAAGAAGACCTCAAACCTCAGTGTCCTCAGGAGTGCCTTGCGATACATCCAGGTATGTGCAGCGCTCGCGGGACTGCGCAGAGACTGCGGCTGACATGGCAGTGCAGAGGAAAATGGGGGAGAAATTCCTCTTCTAGAGGTTCCAAGCTAACCGCAAATCATCCTTACCAGCAGTGGTCATGGCAGGGAGCTGATAATTCAGATGATCTTAGAGATCCAGCCTGGGTTAACTTCAGTTGCTCCTTTTGGGCTCAAGTGAATTTTAATATGTATGGTTTGGGGATGTTTTCTGTTTGCTTAACCAAAAGACAGATTTCTGTAAAGATACGGTATATCTCAAAGTCTTAATGAGATGGACATGTGAGTGCAAGTCATTTGCTTGGAGGCAAGGAAAGCCTGGAATCTGAGGTTGCAGCATGAAGCTGCAGGTGGATGGGGCACCACCAGGAGTGAGTCTATGAGAAAGCACAGGTAAAATCAGTTGTGTTTATAGCTGGAGGGAAATAAGTGTTACTGTTTGCTTGTTTAATGTTTGTGAAAGTAGTTAACGTTGGCACAAAAGAAATTCTTGTAGATGTCCCCTGTGAATGTGAAATCAGTAGCACATAATGCAGTTAAAATTCATCTGGAAACTGAAACAGTTGCTGCATGTGTGTCTTGTATATTTTGATTGGAATAAATGATGCTGAGGATTGATCACAATGGACTTTTCCACAGTAAAACATAATTTTTTCTCACTTCCCGTTTTTCATCAGTCACTCTCAAACACCATTTCACTCTGATGTTTAGAAGCACTGGACATTGATTATTCACTTCAGCTTTGTTTTGGAGAATCAGTAATGCCTTAGAGTTAGATCAGTTCAGCCCTTCTCTTGGTTTTCACCAACAACTTCCGTCAGAGAGACTTTGATTGGGGCTGACTGTACCCAGCCCCTCTCCGTGTTGCTCAAAAATGTGGTTTTTGGATGTGTGGTTGTATCAAAACCTGAAGGGCTTTAGAGAAGATCTGAGCCTTTCTTTGGATTTTGGTAGGCTGACGTTGTGGTTTGCAGGAGGAACCTCTCTGATGGCCAGTCTCAGGGTGCAGTCCTGTCCGTGGGTCAGTGTGCTCTTCATGGGTCAGTGTGCTGTCCGTGGCTGTCTGTGGGTCAGTGTGCTGTCCATGGCTGTCTGTGGGTCAGTGTGTTGTCTGTGGGTCAGTGTGTTGTCTGTGGGTCAGTGTGCTGTCCATGGCTGTCCGTGGGTCAGTGTGTTGTCCGTGGGTCAGTGTGCTGTCCGTGGCTGTCTGTGGGTCAGTGTGTTATCTGTGGGTCAGTGTGCTGTCCATGGCTGTCTGTGGGTCAGTGTGTTGTCTGTGGGTCAGTGTGTTATCTGTGGGTCAGTGTGCTGTCCATGGCTGTCTGTGGGTCAGTGTGCTGTCCATGGCTGTCTGTGGGTCAGTGTGCTGTCAGTGGGTCAGTGTGCTGTCCATGGCTGTCAGTGGGTCAGTGTGCTGTCCATGGCTGTCAGTGGGTCAGTGTGCTGTCCATGGCTGTCAGTGGGTCAGTGTGCTGTCCATGGCTGTCAGTGGGTCAGTGTGCTGTCCATGGCTGTCTGTGGGTCAGTGTGCTGTCCATGGCTGTCTGTGGGTCAGTGTGTTGTCAGTGGGTCAGTGTGCTGTCGGTGGCTGTCAGTGGGTCAGTGTGCTGTCTGTGGCTGTCAGTGGGTCAGTGTGTTGTCAGTGGGTCAGTGTGCTGTCCATGGCTGTCAGTGGGTCAGTGTGCTGTCCATGGCTGTCAGTGGGTCAGTGTGCTGTCCGTGGCTGTCTGTGGGTCAGTGTGCTGTCCATGGCTGTCTGTGGGTCAGTGTGCTGTCCATGGCTGTCTGTGGGTCAGTGTGCTGTCTGTGGCTGTCTGTGGGTCAGTGTGCTGTCTGTGGCTGTCTGTGGGTCAGTGTGCTGTCTGTGGCTGTCTGTGGCTGTCTGTGGGTCAGTGTGTTGTCTGTGGGTCAGTGTGCTGTCCATGGCTGTCTGTGGGTCAGTGTGTTGTCTGTGGGTCAGTGTGCTGTCCATGGCTGTCCGTGGGTCAGTGTGTTGTCTGTGGGTCAGTGTGCTGTCCATGGCTGTCTGTGGGTCAGTGTGTTGTCTGTGGGTCAGTGTGTTGTCTGTGGGTCAGTGTGCTGTCCATGGCTGTCCGTGGGTCAGTGTGTTGTCCGTGGGTCAGTGTGCTGTCCGTGGCTGTCTGTGGGTCAGTGTGTTGTCAGTGGGTCAGTGTGCTGTCCATGGCTGTCTGTGGGTCAGTGTGCTGTCCGTGGCTGTCTGTGGGTCAGTGTGCTGTCCATGGCTGTCAGTGGGTCAGTGTGCTGTCCGTGGCTGTCTGTGGGTCAGTGTGCTGTCCGTGGCTGTCTGTGGGTCAGTGTGCTGTCCATGGCTGTCAGTGGGTCAGTGTGCTGTCCGTGGCTGTCTGTGGGTCAGTGTGCTGTCCATGGCTGTCAGTGGGTCAGTGTGCTGTCCGTGGCTGTCTGTGGGTCAGTGTGCTGTCCGTGGCTGTCAGTGGGTCAGTGTGCTGTCCATGGCTGTCTGTGGGTCAGTGTGTTATCTGTGGGTCAGTGTGCTGTCCATGGCTGTCTGTGGGTCAGTGTGCTGTCCATGGCTGTCTGTGGGTCAGTGTGTTGTCAGTGGGTCAGTGTGCTGTCCATGGCTGTCAGTGGGTCAGTGTGTTGTCAGTGGGTCAGTGTGCTGTCCGTGGCTGTCTGTGGGTCAGTGTGCTGTCCGTGGCTGTCTGTGGGTCAGTGTGCTGTCCATGGCTGTCTGTGGGTCAGTGTGTTGTCAGTGGGTCAGTGTGCTGTCCATGGCTGTCAGTGGGTCAGTGTGTTGTCTGTGGGTCAGTGTGCTGTCCATGGCTGTCAGTGGGTCAGTGTGCTGTCCGTGGCTGTCTGTGGGTCAGTGTGCTGTCCGTGGCTGTCTGTGGGTCAGTGTGCTGTCTGTGGGTCAGTGTGTTGTCAGTGGGTCAGTGTGCTGTCCATGGCTGTCTGTGGGTCAGTGTGCTGTCCATGGCTGTCTGTGGGTCAGTGTGTTGTCTGTGGGTCAGTGTGTTGTCTGTGGGTCAGTGTGCTGTCCATGGCTGTCTGTGGGTCAGCATGCTGTCCGTGGCTGTTCATCGGTCAGCAGCAGGAGGAGTGGCTGGTCAGCTGGCCTGCAGTGGGTGCTGGTCTGGCGTGGTAGAGGAGGAGGTCAGGGTGACCTTGGGTCGCAGCAGCGTTCGCCGGCACGTGTGTGGGGAGCACATGGCGAGCACAAGGCCTCGCTGGCGCGGCGGGGCTGAGCCGGCGCTGGCGCTGACCCAGAGCCCGCGCAGGGCTGGCTCGCTGCCCCATGGCAGTGACACGGCACAGCCTGTGACGTTGTGTAACCTCCTCGCCTTCTCCTCCTCATCCTCTCTGGCAGCTGCTCAGGGAGTATCCTGAGCGCTGTTTCCCTTGGCAGTGCCAAAGTCTGTGACTCAGTCACAGGATTCAGTTGTGCTAAAAACTTGATTTCTGTGTATTTGTATGAAAAAAACCCAGATTATTAGAAATCTGATTTGAAATTTCAGCATTCAGAAACAAAAATCGACTTTTAATTTTTATTTTTCTTTACTGCAGTTTGAATTTAGGTTTGATCTGTTTCAACAAAAATAACATCAGTGTGAGGATGGCCACTGATCATGTGCCAGTGTTTCACTCACAGGCTCGGTGTTTCCCTTGAAAAGAGAACAGGGAAATTGTACAAAAGAGATTTCAAAGTAATAGCTCTTACTTTCAGGATAGCAGAGTAGTTTTTCACTAAAGGGAAAAAAAAGCCAAAAAAACTCAAATCCAAATGAGCTTCTCAGGGGAGGAGCACAGCATTGGCCAAAGCTCTGCAGAGCGGCTGTTCTGCTCCTGCAGGCACTGTGACAGTATGCTGATTGTTGCAGCCTCTCTTCCTACAAAATCCTTCCTTCCCCCCTTCCCAGCTGGAACTTTGTATCTGCATCAAATCAGGTAAGTTAGAAAGGTAAATTCTGAACTTCCCATACAGCCGTCATTTTAATTTATCCTTGGACCTGGGCTTGTGCTCTGCAACAGTAAATTAGAATTTGCAGTTAAGCACACGGTTGCACAAAGGAAATGGGGCCCAACGCAGCTGGAAGTTAATAATCTCTTTAGCTGGTGATTCAGCTTGAGGCAGTGTGGGCTGTTGTGCTGCAGTTCTCAGCTGAGGAGGGTGTCCCAGCAGGTCCAGCAGCAGACCAGGCTCCAGACCCCAGCACGCATCTCCAACCAAGTCTGTTCATTACATGGGCCGCCTCGGCTCTTGTTCTTCGCTTTCCTGACTGCAAAACCTGAGTGAAAATGCTGGAGACCTCTGGGAAGTTTGTAAGATGCATGGAGCAACGTGGAAAAAAACACAGTGAGAATAAAATGCTGTTTGCTTTGAGAGAGCAGAGCCCTGTCCCCTGGCTTGCTCCTGAGCAGTGTCCCCAGGCAGAGGACAGAGCCCCTCTGCACCCTGCCTGTGCCGGGGAAGGGGCAGCGGGGAGCCCTGGCACAAGGCAGACATGGCTCACAGTGCGTGCAGCTGGGCTGGGTTTGATTCTCTCTGCAGGATTCCTTCCCTGTAGGAAATGGAATCATCTTCTTTGGAAGCTAGCTGAAGCCCTTAAGCAAAGCTGCTACTCTGTTCTCAAACTGTGCCTGTCACTGTGGCACCTGAACACCCTCCCGTTTCAGGAGTTATTTTCTATTGTACATTTAGTGTCAGATGACACCCAGGTGATTTGCTCACCAGGTAACACTGGGACAGCTGGCACACAGCCAGCCCAACCCATCAGTCTTGGGCTGCGCTGCAGGTCCTGCTTGTTGGCCAGTTTCCCCAGTATACCTGAAATGCTGACTAAATAACAATGCGCTTTCAAAATCAGAGATGCAGCTGAGCTTCCCAGGGCATGCAAAAGGCAAAGAGTAAATGTCTTTGGAAGGTGTGGAAGCAAGGCATTACTGTGATCCCAACCCCTGCACTTGCTGCTCAGGTATGGCAGAGGCACTGGGGGCTGCTGTGGTGGCAGCTCTGTGGTCCTACAGAACAGTTTTGGCTGTTTGTGAAATAGGCTTGGCTTGCAAGTTCCCAGAAGTCCTCTGGCAGCCCTGCTTGTGGTGTTAGAGACAAAACATAGCTGTGCTGAACTGAGGATTTATAGTATGGCAAATTGGTCATTACTACCTTGGGAAGGGGCAAGAAGGGTGAAATTTCCTTATGATTTACCAGTATTCACCACTACTGCCAATCATTTTTGATGCTTAAGTTGTTTATCCTTGCCTCCTCTCCTTTGGCTTCTCAAACTGCCTGAAGTAACAGTTGTGCACCTAAGAATGATATTGTTTCCTATTCATGCCAACAATAATTAACAGATTTGACTCCCTTCAGGGTAGAATGAATCCAAAGTACTATCCAAGGATGCCTAAGTAGTGCATGTAAAAATCCTTTGTGAAGCCCTTTTTAAGCTGATCTTGTGGACATATGGACAGACCAGATACCAGTTTTATGTTGAGTAAATTTTCCTTTTAAGATTCACAGTATCTCTTTGTCTTTTAGTTTATCTATTGGTCATTTCACTGGTGCCTGAGCACAATCATCCCTGTCTGCATGTAGAGGACCAGAACAAGAGCAGTGGATTTTTGGGTCCCATAGCAGTGCTTGATTTGGGATTTGGGTGTTGATGGGTGCAGAGGGCCCTGCAGCCTTGCCACATCCTGGTGCTGGAGGTGCTGCACTGCAGACACAAACCCACAGGTCTGACAATGGTTGTGGTTAGAGACCAGAACTTATTTACATTCAGACACTGTTGTGACTGGATTATTGATCAAAATGCATAAACCAAACCATGCTGCTGAATTCTGTTAGGTTCCCCACCTTGATGAGGATGGCTGTAACTGTTATTTTCTTATTCTTTGCCAGCTATCAGGTGAATATACTCACCTTCTGTAAAACTCTGGTAAGAGTTGGGTCCATCAGTACCTGCTGTGCCTCTCTCATGTGAGCAGCATTCACATGCCAAGCTGTGCTGCTTCATGTTGTTTACCTGACCTGATCTACTGATTCCATCTTGTCTAATTAGCCTGAGTCTCAGTGCCAGTAATGAAGGCCTCCATCATCTATAGGCTATGGTCATGCAATGTGGTGTCATCTGTAGATTTCAGAAAGTGATGAGAAAGAAGACCTTCAAAAAAACAGTGTTTAATTCCCTGCTGTTCCTCCAGCTGCAGCAGGACCTGTCTGCAGGGAGGCTCATCCAGGGAGCCATCAGGGCATTTTTATTTGCAGGCTTGGCCACAAAACATGTCCTGTAATAGTGATTAAAAATGTCCAGCATTTGGACCTTGTTGAGTGATTGGAGGCATTTCTTGACCATTGCCAAGAGGGAAGGTGATTTTTTTTTTGAAGTATCTCACTTGTTACTTGTACATGAGAGTTTGGAAAGGGTGAATGGAACTGTAAATCTGTCAGTGTGTTTGTAATTGTCAGTGTATCCACACCTGCTCCACTGCTGTCATCTAAGTCGTAGTTTGAGGAAGCACTCAGGGTTGTAAAAACCAAACCAGCCTGTCAGTGGGTTGTGGCACAGGGTTTGGGAATGCTGCTGTGTGTTTAGGGGCTGTTGCTTTTTCTGGTTGCCACCTGTTGTCAGAGCTGGCATGGGAGGGGAGAGTGATGGGCCCTAATGAGAGTAGTGCTAATTACAGCTTGATTGTGAGGGCTCTATTTTATGTGTGACACCGCAGAAGTCGCCTGCCTTTGAAGCGCAGCAAAAGCCCCAAACAAAGCAAAGGCAGCCAGTCAGCCTAGCAGAGGAGCTCCAGCCCTGGCCCAGCCTGGCGAGCAGCAGGGGCAGTGTGAGTGCCAGGGCTGCTGTGCCAGCAGCAGTGCACACCCAGGCCCTCCAGCACAGACTGAGGTTTCCACCCAGTTCTGCCTCATGTCCTCACACAGGTGCTGGAGTCGGTTTGTGTTTAACAGCTGGGTTTTGTGTCCTCCCACTGCCACCATGGCCCTGACAATGAGGGAGATGGGTGGAGAGAAATCCTCTGGTGACCCAGATGTGCTCTGTGGGCCATGGGTGGAGCTGCTGGGATGTGAGTAAGTGGCACTGACCTCCTTAGATGATGGCGAAACAGGAAGGAGAGGTGGTGCGGGAGGATGGCATCATTCCCTGGGTCACCAAGACCTCAGACCTGCTGCCGTGGTGTGGGGGAGTGGTTCTGTCAGAGCCCTTGGCTCTTGGGACTGCCAGCATCTGCCAGAACTGTGTTTTGTGAGGTGTCCTCTTCCAAGAGAAGGCCTCACTTCCCTGCTCCCTGCACAGGGTCCCTTCAGGCATGCAGCTTACCTGTGCCTTGTGCCTGTTGGCTGAGCCCTAGTGTAGGAACGGGAACAGAGGGAAGGCTGCACCCAGGACCCGTCCAGAACTCTGCCTTGGCTCCTGCAGCAGCTGCTCTGAGGTGCCTGCAAGGAAATCACAGAAGCACTGCAGCAAGTGGATGCAGGGATAATGTGTCTGCTCAGAAATCTTCTCCTCATCCCCAGCAGACAGCTCTGGCTGTGGCTCCAAGGCATAAATCTGCCTCTTGCCCTCTGGAGCTGCTGTCCATGCGTCATCACAAAGGCTGGAGAAGAGCTTTGGGGTCCTGCATCCAGCAGTCATGTTGCTAATAGTAATCCCTTCTTGAGTTTCAGCATGCTTTATTTCTGTTTGCAGAAAATGATGACAATTAATCTCAAAAGCACATTTCCTGCGATTTTTTTTATTTCAATTTTTTTTTAAATTTAAGTGCTGCAGAATTAAATTTGAAAGTAAAAAATCAGAAATTTTAATTTTCCAAGTTATTTTAATTTGTTTGGGATCATTTTCTAAGTAACAAACACACCACAGGATCTTCTGTGGAATTCACTGGAATCCACTGGAATTGCAAGAATCTCATTTGTTTCCTGAACAACAGAGACTGGTTAAAAAATAAAAATAGGAAAAGCAAAAGACATGACTAAACTTTACACCAAGTGATTGTAAGTCATACTTCAGTTATTTTGAAATTGAATTTCTAGTGTCCTTGTGAGTCATATCAAGGAATTAAACCAGATCTGCTTACCTGGTGGCAACCAGCATGGGGTCAATGACTGGCCTGGGCATGGCTCAGCTTTTCTCTGCTTTGTTGTATTGTGGGTTCCAGTTGTTTGCTATCTTTTTTTGTTTGTTTGTTTTTGAGTTTGTTTGGGGTTTTGTTGTTGTTTTGTTTAACTTTTGTTGGGTTTTTTTTTTGTTTGCTCACTGTTTATTTTTTCTGAATTTAACGTTTTGTCTTCCTGGTTTGGATTGTTCCTCCCCTCTGCCCCAGTGACTGTTTGTACTTTGTCCAGCACGTGGTGCTTCAGGAGGCTGACTCTGACAGGTTGGTGCAAACAGCCACGTTCCAGCCCTAGTTTTGATCACAGATTATGGCCTGATGTCTTTTTTATCAGGAGCCTGAAGTGCAGTTATCAATGTGAAATGATAAATGTAAATACCAATGCACGTTCTCATTTTCCATGATTGCTCTGCTCCAGGCAGATTTCCTATTCTGGCAAGTATTTCTGTCTAGAAGTTGATCCCTACCCTTGCGGCCAGGTTGAGCAGTGGTGAGTGGTGCCCACCCCACTGGGACCTGCCAAAAAGTGCAGTGCAGCCTGTGTGATGTGTTGCAGCCTGTGTGATGTGTTGCAGCCTGTGTGATGTGTTGCAGCCTGTGTGATGTGTTGCAGCCTGTGTGATGTGTTGCAGCCTGTGTGATGTGTTGCAGCCTGTGTGATGTGTTGCAGCCTGTGTGATGTGTTGCAGCCTGTGTGATGTGTTGCAGCCTGTGTGATGTGTTGCAGCCTGTGTGATGTGTTGCAGCCTGTGTGATGTGTTGCAGCCCATGCAGTGCAACGCAGACGGGCTCCTTCCCCCAAGCCTGTGTGAGAGTGAGGTCACCTCCCGGGCCAGCAGTGCTCCTTGGCTGCTGTCCTCGGTCAGGCCGGAGCACGTGGGAGAGCTGGGTCAGAAGGCTGCTGGCAAGCACCCATGGCCTGGCTGCTGGTGCACAGGTCACACTGATGGGGAGCGAGGGGCAGTCTCTGCTTCACCTTGCAGGCTTTACCTTGGTTTTGATCCTGGTGTGAAGTTCGAGATCTTGGGAGGCTGAAGCTGGGGCACGAGCACTGGGAGCCTGAAGACCTTGTCCTGTGCCGCCTTGCCATTAGCACACAGGCTGTCCCCTCTTGCAGGCCCCTGGGGACTGGGCATGGTGAGACCCTCACCCCGTTCTCCTGGTGCTGAGCACGATCTGTTAGTGTCTTCGGGCTTTGGGTTAAAAAGTTTGTGTTTGGGAAGGCGAGACTGTGGTCCTGTGCTGAGCAGAGGCTCCTATGGCACAGGCTGTGTGGCTGTGGGTGGTGGCAGTGCCAGTGTGGCTGCAGCACAGCGGTGACGTTGGGCTGTGGAGGTGCCCTTGTGTCCCACCTGTATTTTGCTGTTGGTGGTACCAGGCCAGCACATCCGGCATCGCTGCAGGATGTCATCTCCGAAAGCTGGCAGAATGAAACAGTTGCCATGGGAACCATGGCTTTGGTTCCCCTGGCAACCAGCCGGGGTTCACACACGGCTGCTTCTTGCAGACAGAGGGGCTGGTTGGCATCGATGGGGGTGGGCCCGGGTCTGCGGGCAGGGTCAGAGTCTGGCAGGGGCTGTCACCTTGGCAGTGGCTGCAGAGGCTGGGGATGCTGGTTGGAGATGGGAGAACTGGCTCCTCGCCTTCCCTTTGCAGGCCCTGCTGCATCACAGCAGCTCGGGTGGGCTTGGGGAGTGTGGTTGGTGTTGGTGCTGTGCTGTGAACAAACTGCTTGTGGCTGCTGAGGAACGTAGACAGTTCAGCACCATTTGAAGTAGGAATGCCCAGAATTGATAGAAGTGATGGAAAATCTCCAAATCCTACACGTGAGCGTGGTGCCTTGGCCAGTGGTGTTTTGGCAGCTGGGGCTGTTTGGGTTCCGTCTGGGGCTCTGTGGGGACAGCTTGTTCCCCAGCACCCCTCTGGTCCTGGCTGGAACGTTTTGGAGTCAGGCTGGTGGAATCTTGCTCCTGCTGTGAATCTCGTGGAGCATGGCAGTCCCAGCAAGAATAAGATCCTTTTCCTAGGATGTTACACATAGGATCCTTACATATAGGAGTCAAAGCTCTGTGCAGCAGTGGAGAGCCTGACCAGCTGGTCTGGCCTGTTCTGGAGGCCCTGCAGGTCAGTGGCAGCTCAGGACCCCCCTGGCTCGGCATGTCCCACTCTCTGGCACCAGCTGTGATCCCCAGAGCAGAAGGTTAAAGAATCTGGCTCAAAATTGCAAATCGCTCTCCTGATTGCTCATTGATGAGGTCTTTTCAATCAGCAAATGCCATGCAAGAGAAGAAAAGAGCTGAAATATACTTTAGAAAAGCTCATAATTGAAAGTGTGTTTTTAAACTGCTAATAAAATGTTTATGAAGGGAATGGTGTAATAAGGCCTTTCAAACCTCACTAATGCCAGCCGCAGGGCCAGCAAGATTCCTGAGGCAGGCGCAGGGAAGGCGTTGGGGACGTTATTTCCAGTCTTGACATGAGAATGAGCAATTTAATTACAGACAACTATAAAATGGAAAATTCTTTGCAGTGACAAATGACTATTGCTACACAAGGAGAGCAGGAATTGGTGTATGGTTTGTTTACCAAATAATAGCAGGGAGATGCACACAAGGACCAAATAGTGGCTCCAAAGCAGCCAGGATAGTGGGCACAAAGTGGGGAAGAGTTACCACTGGAATTGTGTCAGGCCTTTGCTGTCACTGTAGTTGTCTGGTCTCGCTTCAATAATCCAGGTTGATAAAGGCTGCCAAGGAGCTGACAGGTAAAGGAGGAAAATCAGATACTCCAGGAGAGCAAAAGCAAACCCACGTGTGGATTTTAATTTGGTTGCTGGTGTTTGAATAAAAGATGAAGGAACTCACCACTGCCTTTGTATCCTTGTCACCGCTTCCACCTGCACAGGGAGCAGCCCCTGCCTGGCAGGGGAGGAACAGGCCCTTGGTCTGCTGCAGAGGGCTCACTCAGCTTCAGCTCAGCGGAGCTGAGAGTGTTCTGGTGTTTCATCAGAGCCAGCAGCTGATCTGCAATACTTCCCAAGCATCAAAAACCATAGATGGATTCACAAGAGTATGAGGAAATCCATGATTTCTTCCTGGGGTAGCTCAGCTTCCCCCTTTAGCAGGGCCAGGATCTACTCTTTTAAGTGATGCTCATGTGGAATTTTTTTTAAGAGCAAAACATAAAAGAGTTCTGAAGTCATAGCTTCTGTAGGTTCCTCACACTGCAGTGTAACAGTTGCCTGGGTAACCAGGGTTCCCAACTGCTTAGCAGGGAAAAAAAGAAATGCTACAATGATGGAGACACAGACGTAAGAAGGAGGGTCTGTGCTGGAGCCTGATGCTTGCAGAGAGCAGTGTGGGATGGGGTGGGCTCAGTGAGGTGCAACCCCCAGCTTTAGGCTGCCCTCTGCAAACAGAGCAGAGCTTGAGGGGTGTGCCTGGCCTTCCTTGGGCCAGCCCAGCCTGGCCTCTCCCTGAGGAAGTGGGAAAACAGGAATGCAGGTAACTTCAGTGATTTTTCTGCTGTGGAGAAACAGGATCAGTATTTTGTGAGCTAGGTTATACGTGTGTCCAGGATCTCGGCAAGCAGCTGTCATCCCAGGTGCCAGCACCAGATGTGAACCCTTGCCATGGTCCTTGCCAGTGGCTGTGGAGGTGGGTCAGGTGTCAGCTCCTAACCCTACCCTAGGCCTCTGCCTTAGTGAAATTTCACAACTAGAAGGAAAGGTGGTTGGGCATTGGTATGATTTTTGTTTTAATAAAAAATTTAATTCTCAATTACTATGTTACTTGTAGTTTTAAGGTCCCCTCTGCCCTTTTCAGTGCTACTATTACATGCCCATTCTGCTGGAAAATTGCAAAGGCTTGGCTTTGGGGAAAAGTGTCTGTGTGTTTATATATTACTTTATATTGTCTGTTTTTTTATTGCATGAGATCCATGGTGATAGTGCTGACAAAAACTGCTGTTTTAGGAGAACATCCTGGGGATCAGGGGGTTTTATCTAAAGGTTTTGATGTGCAGGGGCAGGTCAGTGACCACAGTCCCAATGACTAGGGGTTGGCTGTCACTGGACTTACTGTTGACTGATGGGAAATCCTGGCACCTGATGTGGGCAGGATGATTTGCAGAAAATAATCTGTCAGGAGGTGGATGCCGGAGAGCCGCGTGTCCCCGAGGTGCCAGTGCCATGGTCAGGGGGCACGCGGGGAGATGCGTGGCTGCTCCATCCACGCCAGCTGCCATGGTGAGAGCCACAAAGGCAGAAGGGTCCCTACTTCCTGTCCCTCGAAGAGTGCTCGTTTCTGCAAGTCCCAGGCTTAGCTCCCAGTGCAGGGCACACTCAAAGTCCCTGCGGAGCCCCCAGGCTCCGCACCCACGCATACCTGCAGAGTGGGGCAGCGCTTGGAGGGGAGCTCAAAGGAGAGGGAAGAGGACTCCAGTTAATCCCACCCAGTTCATTATTAGGCCAGAGCAGCTCAGCCTGGAGATGTCTTTACCAAGGGAGCTCCAGTGAATTGGATCCCAGAATAGGTTTTGAAAGATTACCGGTGCCTCCAGTCCATCTGCTGCTCCAGCCTCCCCAGCAGCTCCCCTTGGAGAGCGCCCAGCCATGCTGGGGCTGGGAGGAGAGGGGCTGCCGGGAGCTGGCACCCAGTCAAGGGCTGAGAGTGCTGGCACTGAGGGAGGCAGAGCCCACAGGGCTGAGCTTGGACCAGTGCCACGTCCCAGAGCCTGTGGAGTGCCTGCAGAGTGACATAGTGAACTCCCTGGCTCTCCTGGCTGGGAGACTGACTCCTCCTGGTGCTTGCTAAGGGTTTGCCTGCCTTCCCAGTAATTAAAAGTTTGTAACTAATTACCAGCTGCCCTGCTCATACTTCGTGGTAGTGCTTTTCCCCAGTGCTGGGAGTGTACTCTCAGAGCAGGGAACGAAGCCAAATCTACTTGAATATGCGTGTGCTGTGCCCGCTGCGGGTGCGGAGGCTGCTGCGGGGACTTGGCGCCTGCTCCTCCTGGAGAGCTGTTCCTGTTCTGTCCTCTCGTGCCCTGCGTGGAGAGCAGCTTTGGGGAGATGCTGCAGAGAGGGGCTGGGCTCATGTTTGCACAGCAGGTTTAGCTCAGCCTTTCTTCTGCTTGCCTTTCCTGATGACATGGTGAGTGGAAGACATTCAGACAAGTTACGTGCAAGTCTCGCATGCTGAAACCTGATCCAGGAGCATGCACCTTCCTGGTCACCTTTGCCTTCCCCTGCATGGCTCGTCCCACCATGCCCCTTTGCAAGGGGATCAGAGCACACACAGCACATGACTTTTCTGGATCAGGTAAAATGCTTTGGCTGCACTGGATAGGAAAGAGACTTTAAAACCAGCCTGTGGATTTGGGCCTCAGCCTCGTGGGAATCCCTGGGCTACAGGTCAGGGCTGGTGTAGAGCCAGGATTCCAGGGGTCCCCAGCCTTCCTTCCTGGCTGTCCCCATGGCTGCCTCCCTGCAGTGACTGTAGGTCTGCTGGGCTTCCCGAGGACAGAGCAGTGGGATCTGTGTTGATCTATCTGCTGCCTGCTTTGGCTTGAGCAGCAGCAGGAGAGAAAGAACTGCCCCCTTTGTCTGAAAACCCTCTGTTTTGAGGAGCTTTTAGCTGATCTGGGGGGAGAGGAGCTGTCTCCATTGACACACCTGCAGTGGTTGTGCCCTGCTAACACACATTGTTTGGCTCTTTTAAAAATATTTCCTTTATTGTTATTACCAGGACAAAAGGTAGTGGCAGGAGCTCCCTAATCTTTGTTGCCTTAGGCTGCATTAAAGGCTGGCTGAACAGGCTTTAAGGTCCTTCCCAGCAAACCTGAGAGCTACAACACCGTCAGAACTATTGAAAGGCGTGAGGACAGGCTCTGATTGTACTCATTCTGGAGAACCTGAGAGAGAAATAAAGAGATGTGTTAAGCAGACCATGAGCCTGGTCCTCTGCCAGGTGTGGGGTTTGCTTTTGAGCTCAGTGCTTGCCAGCAGCGAGGGAATAGGAGTATCTTTGTGGGCTCTGTGTGGCTGGTATTTTCAGAAGCGTGTGGGATTTAAATTCCCAGTGATGAAACTTAACTTCAGAAAATGGACAGTCTGTATGTATTTTTACAGATTTCATCTGATTTTTCTCTTTTTTGCATACAGTAAATGTGGCCCTGGGCTGGGGGACCAAGTCTTCCAGTGCAGTGTGCAGTGCTACACTGGCTTAAAAACTCATAGAACAGGCCTTGGAATAGTTGATCCCCCTCAGGTGTGTGTGGTTTGTATTTCCCAGCAGTAGTGCTGGGCAGTGTGGGGTATTTCTGTGTATTGTGCTGACTGATGCAGCAGCTCCCCTGACCTTACCAATGGATGTGGTGGTTCCCAGCGCCAAGGGGGCGTTAGCAGGAGAGGACAACGTGCTCCCTTCCTTCCTGTTTGACCTCAGAGTTTCCCTGTGATGCAGGGGGTTGTTGGTTCTACCATCCACCATGGTAATGTGAATCCTCTCTAGATCAGGAGCTCTTGGTGTGGTGTGTGCTGTGTGTTGCTCAGAAACTCATCAGTGCTTAGGCTTTTTCTTTCCTTCTAAGCATTTCAGTTTTGGGGGTTTATCACTTTTCCCTCAGAAAGCAGAAAGCCTTCAATTAGAGCAATACTTGATGTGCCAGATCTTGTCCTTCCCTTTCTGCCCCAATTTGGAAGGTATAAATATAGCTGAATACATATTACACCAGCATAACTGACAATATAAAATAATGAGCTGTGGACATGGGAGTGACCAGATTAGTGTAGATTATTCTTGTCTTTGTTCTCATTATATTTATTTTTCTTTTCTCTGACTTTAGACTTTAAAGAGGAAGGAAAAGGAATATGAACACGAGATGGAGCGGCTGGCAAGAGAGAAGATCGCTACCCAGCAGCGGCTGGCAGAACTGAAGAACGAGTTGAGCCAGTGGATGGATGTCTTGGAGATTGACAGAATTATTCGACAGACAGTTCAGCCAGAGGATGACCAGGCATCTACCTCGACAGCATCAGGTATTCATAATTTTTCTCTTTTTTCATAATCATCACAGAAGGTCATTGACACACCTACGCTGGGGTGGTGGGGATCTTCATTTAGCAGCATCAGGGTTTCTTTACATTCAGAATAAAGTATGGAGTGTTTATAATAATTGATGTTGTTAATAACACACTGCTGCTCATGTGAAATAAACTGAAACTTGTGCATCAATGTTGAGTAGATACAAAGTGTGGGTTTGCACATCCAACCTCATTGTGGAGATAAATCCCTGCTTTCCAAACTTAGCTTTTTTCTTGCACAGCTCTGCAGCCCTCCTCGTTAGAAGTGGGCATCCTGGTGTATTTGTGTGGATGTGGGAGGGTGTTCAGCACATTTAGAAGAAGGTTTTGGTGTAGGGAGAATCACCTGAGCGTTTGAACAACTTAATGAGCCTTCACATTGCGTGAGGAGGATCCACAGTGAAGATGAAATGACACTAATGGATACCTGACGTGCAGTTCTAGTGAGAAGTTTCTGTGAGATAGGAGAGTGTGTGCTTCTCTCCACACCAGGGATCTGCAGCAGGAAGAGTAGGCAGTCTGTGGACATAGAGCTTTCCAGAGACACGGAGGCTTTAGCAGTGCATAACATTCACAGCAGTTCCTTCAAGTTAGCATTTGCTCTTGGCAAGCCAGGCAGATGATACTGCAGGTTCTGGGAAGGGAAAACCTGAGTTTTTTCAGGCTCATCACCTCTGATTGTAGGTGCAGACTCCAGGTGTAGTCTGATGGAAGTTGGGAGTAGCATTGCTTTGTCGTTGGAAGTGCCAGCTGTTCCCTCTGCAGTGTCCTCTGGTGAAAGCAGCTGCATCAACCTGCTGCTGCCCAGGGCTAGTGAAGGGGAAGTGTCTTCCCTGGTGTTCCTGCTGCTTCTGTGTCTTCTGAGATTTTTATTCTTTGCTGTATGGCTGGCACTAGAACAGGCAGTCCAGGATGCTGGGCCTGTCTTCCTGATCTCAGAGCTAGTATGTTCCTGTTTTGCTTCCTTAATTCCTGGACTGGACAAGAGTCCATTTTCCAGAACCATATGAGAGACTTGCTGCTATGTTTCTCCATGGCTATTTCCTTCCTTCTCTGGGAGCAGAAGGAGTGGTGCTGATTGGTGGAGCAACTGGCCAGGAAAGGAAACCCTGTTCTTCTTCCCAGAAGGATCTCACTTCAGCTCAGACAGCTCAGCCAGGTGCATTCTGTCAGCCTCTGCTCATGGTGCTCCCCTTGCCTGCCCAGTGAGACCTCTCAGCCTGTTGGGAGCGCCCTGCTGTAGCTGGGTCTTTGAGCTCTCACACCTGCCTGGCTCCACGTCCTTGGCCCACAGGCAGCAAGGAGAGGGCTGTGCTGTGCCATGCCATCATGCTGTGCCGTGCCACTGTGCCACCAGCCTGTAGCTCAGTGATGCCTCCTGCATGACTCTTCTGCTGATGCTGCCTTTTAGGGAGGCTCATTGGACCAGTTCATGCTCTGCTTGCTTTTTTATGGGAGTTTCTTCCTTTTGTGTTTTGCAGAGGGTGAAGACAACATGGATGAAGATATGGAAGATGACAGGCCAGTGAACTCATTACCAAAACTCACCCAGCGCCAGCACCCAGAGCTGCTGAAAGCCGTCCCCCCCAGTGCTGCTCCCTCCCTCCCCACGGTCCTGCCCCCACACGTGTCCATCCAGCAGAAGCCCCACGCCCAGCCCTCCCTCCAGACACAAGCACTGGTCCCGCCGCAGGCGATCGTTCCTGCACAGACTCACATCGTGGCGGCCTCGACCGTGCAATCGACTGTTATTGCCCACACGGCCACCACCCACGCCTCGGTCATCCAGACTGTCAACCACGTCATTCAGGGTCCACAGACCAAGCACATTGCTCACATTGCACCTTCTACATCCAGCCCCGTGCAACTCACCACTGCTGCTCAGCCCATCGGCCACATCACTGTGCACCCAGCCACCATCAACCACATGGCCCACCTGGGCCCACAGCTGCCCATCTACCCGCAGCCCGTGGCCGTCAGCCAGCCCGTCGTGAGCCACATCGCTCACACCATCTCGCACCAGCAAGTGAACGGCACCACGAGCCTGGGCCAGCCGGCTGTGATGGCCAAGCCGGCCGTGGGAACCCAAGTTGTCCATCACCCGCAGCTGGTCGGGCAGACGGTCCTAAACCCAGTGACTATGGTGACCATGCCGTCATTCCCGGTGAGCACGCTGAAGCTGGCCTAGAGGGGACGGTCCAACGGCGAGGTCTTTGTTGGGAACCTTTCCTAAGGAAACTCCATACATTCCAACCACGTGCGGCTCGGCGGGAGGAAGCGTGGGAATGCCAGGAGTGGCGGGGCCGGGCTGTCCCAGCCGCTCGGTGCCCGCCTGCCGCCGGGACGGGGCCGCTCCGTGCTCAGAGCCGCTCATCTGAGAAACTTCAAAGACAGTTGTTCATGGTGATTTTTTTTCCTTTTATGTGTAATGAGTGAACTATGGATATGATGTTCTTAAGACTTTAATTTTGCCCTCTTATGTGTTGCTTCTTTGTAGAATAAAAATTGCTGATCTCTTTATTGAGACATTGCGTAGAATGGGAAAAAAAATCATAGAAGTCTATATTTATATATATGTGTGTATGTGTGTGTATATATATATGTATATACATATATATATAAATATAACATTTGAAGGCCTTTTGTAAGGTTGATTATTTTGCAGGATTATGAGACAAAATTAATTTTTGGAGGAAGAAGACAGAGTGTCCTCTCTAAATAAGAAACTATAAGATAGATGGTTTGGTGGACCAGAGTACAGTGACAAAAAAAACCCCAACAACAAACCACGAGTCAAACCATATTAAAGGTATTTCCCATCAATATATTATTACATTTCAAAAACCATCTAAAATCACTGTGACTTGTTAAGGCATTTTAAGGAAATTCTCTGTCCTGTCTAATAAAAGGAAAAAGAATACACAACCAGACTTGGTTTGTTGCCATTTTATAAATTACTTGATTTTTTATAGTTATGTCAAAAAAAATACTGGTTTTTATTATTTTAATGATTGGCAATGCTTTGTTTGGATGTTTTGGCGGGCGTTTGTATTTTGTCTGGCTTGGTTTACTGATGCAATAATTGGTTTTGCAGATCTCTGTGCGTGGCATGGCCCCGGTCAGGGTCCCTCCTGCCGGTCCAAGCCACCCCAGGTTTCTTGGGTTTGTTGTTTGGCAGAGGCACATTGTGCTGGCAGCTTGCAGGGCGTTTCTGTGACCTGGTGAATGGAACCTGGGATAAGAAGACCAAGAGAAATGAGGTAGATTTGCTGCATGGGTTAATGTTTGTTAGTTTTTTCTGTCCTGAGCACGCTTTGGTGTGGGAGCCAGTGGGTTTGGAAAGGGATAAAAGGGGATGTGGTTCCCTTCCAGAGTGCAGGCAGTTCAAGCAGCTTTGTTCCCTTTGACAGGGAAGCACTCTTCTTATGCAGGATAAGGGTTTGCTGCAGGAAATCAGTGTGAGAGCTCATGTCTGGCAGTGAGATGTGCACCAAAGAACCCTCATCCCTCAGGACCCTCCTGTTCCCCTTCCCAGTGTTTGGGGCAGACCTGTCTGAGGTCAGTGGCAAATCCCAGAGAGCCAGGAGAGGAGGAATGCTGTTGTGCTGCTCGCTGAATGTTCTGGTCCTTGCACTGTGTGTGTAGTAACTGCTGTGAATGACCTCCATTCTGTCTTCCTCTCTTTTTAAAATAAGTATTCCACAGTCCTTACTGCAGGCAAAATGCTGCTGTAGCCAGCAGCCGTTCTCCTAGGGCAGGATGGGAGGACGGTCCCACATCTACCCAGGAGCTGTGGGAGAGGAGGAGGGGGTGGCTGAACACCTCACCATGCTGCAGGCTGCATCCAGTGTGGGGCTGAGGTGTCCTGAGGAAAACAGCGTCCATACTCTGCCCAAAACACCTGTTAACTCTAGCACAACTTAATAAGCCTGTTGAGGACTGGTGTGAACAGTGTCAGGAGTGTAATTGAGAACATCTGCCTGTTCCATACTGTCCCCAGTTAAAACTGGTCTGGAGGCAGCAGAAATGACTTTGGAGGTCGGGGTGATTGTGCCTTTTGAGCAGGTGTCGCTGGGAATTGTATGAAGTCTGTTTATAAAGCCCCAGTTACCACTTGTTTTATTTTTCTTTCATGCATCCTTGAGTTCAGAAAGCTCTTGGCTGTACTGCCAGCACAGCTTCTGCAGAATGGATAAACTTTGAAGGATTTCTTTTCCTAAAACCTCATTTAAATAGATTGTTTATTCTCATTTCAGTGCACCGTTAACACTGGGGGATTCCCAGGATTGCCAAGACTTGGTTGTCCTTTGTCCCTGCAGGTCCTTTCCCAAGGAGGCCGTTGTGAGCCAGGATTTGAGATAGGTTTGGGTATCAGGTCAGCTTCTCATCAGAAACTCCTGAGCGCTGAGTGTGTGCAACAGCATCACCTCCCTCCTCAGGAGTGTGGCTTTGCCTTCTGCAGCGGCGTCAGGAGGGGGAGGTCATGTGTTTCTGCCTTTTCTTACTGTTCCAACTTACAAAATAACAAATTCTCCTCATTGAAGGAGGAGCCAGGTTGAGAATGGGCTGAGGGCAGGAGCATTGGTTGAGCCTCAGGTAGATGAGCTTTCTGCTGGGATATTGACCTGTGCTGCTGACCTCATCTTCTGCTCCCGTATGGTTTAGATCCAAGAGCGGCCCTGCCTTGCCCAGTCTGGTGTCTTGGCCAGTTTTTCTTTCCCCATGGAGTTGTGCCATGCTGTCTGTCTGTCTGATTCCCTTCATGGATGTTGGTCTCCCTATTAGGAACATCCCCCTTGGCCAGCCCGGGAGCTGCTCTAAATGTTGTGTGTACCCCTGTTATTGTCTGCCTTTTTCAGGGCTACCAGAAACATTTCTTTGGGATTTTTTTTTCGGTTTTTTAAAGTCAGCAAACTTCTCTCTATTCTGTGGGAAGAAGAGCAGCCACAGCCCTTCCTTTTCCACCTCTGTTATTCCTGCTCAGAAACTTTGGATTTACACTGATGCTCTTAGAAATCCCATTCAGTACTGTATGACAAGGGGCACTTTAGGAATGTCTCTCCTCCTTTGATATATGTTTTCCCTATGGAGAAAGCTATATATAAATATATATGTACACTTGGGGATTCATAAGATCTGATTTTTCCCCCCCAAAAAATCAATAAATATGAAGTTTACAAGAAATCTCTTCTGTTGTTGAATAATATTAGTTATTGTAACCATGCCACAGAAACAATAGAAAAACAATAGAATAGAAAATGGTAGTTTGTGAGGATTTTCTGTCCTGTCACACCTGGCTCAGAGCCTGTTGGTCAGTGGAGATGGTTCTGCTGAGGGCAGGTGCCCTTGCAGCCCACACGCTCCATGTCCTGCTGCTGACAGCCAAGTGCTGCTCAGGAGCTGGACCTGTGCTTGGAGCTCAGCCAGCACTGCCAGAGGTGTTTGCAGCTGGGCAGATGTGTGGGCACAGACCCCCAGCATGGCTTGGTGCCCTGGGAAACCTTGTGCTGGGCTGAGCCTGCCCGCGGCAGCCCTGGCGCCTGCCAAAGCCACTTCCAGCTCCTCTGCCAGAGAGGTGCAGGCATAGGGCAAAGAACCCAAACTGCTACTTTAAAATGATCCTGAAAAGAGCTCTTAATGCTGACACTTTAGATACAGGAATATATTCCTGACCTCACCAGTAAAAATTAGTCAGATCTGTGTAGTTTATCTTAGGAAGGGAAGTGATCTGATTTCCCATGTTCTCTGCAGTTGCTTGCGTGAGATCTGAGAGGCAGCGGGGCTGTGTGTCCCTGGGGACACGTGGGGACAGCTGGTCACCCACATTTCACATGGGGAAATAAGGGCTGGAGCCAAACTGCTGCTGTCGGGGTTGTTCAGCACGTATGTGTGTGTGTCCATCTGTCTGTCCGTGCTGGGGTTGAGTGTTGGGTGCCGACGGCCAGAAGGGCTCCAGTGCCACCACTGGGCCCCTGGCCACTGGCACAGCTTGGTTTTGGTTTTTTGAGCAGAACTGGACAGAGGGGACAGCCCTTTGCAGAGGCCTCTGCTCTCCAGGCACCCACAGCACGGCCGGAGCGTTCCTCATCCCACTGAGCCGGCTGCTGCCGCTGCTCTTGGGCTCCTTGTCTTTTTTTTCTTTGTTTTATTTCAAAGTGGCCTTCTGTAACAAAAGAAACAAAAAAAATGCCTTTGGGTGGTTTAGGTGGAGGTGAGGTGTCGCTGCTGTGTCGGTGTCGGTGTGGTTGTCTGTGCGCACGCCTGGTAGATTCCTGTAGACATGCAATGCAAGGCTTATTGTGTCTGGTTTTTGTATGTAGCCTGTGTCTCTTTGGACTGGTTTGCATCCTGAGGGCGTTTTTTGCATTTAAAGAAAAAAAGTGAGAACTGTTCCAGGTTGGGTGGGTACAAGGGGCTCTGGAGACCTCCTGTGTGCCAGGGGTCGGGGGGAAGGTGTCCTTTGCCCCATGTGATGACTTGCTTGTTTGGCCCTTTTGCTTTTTGTGATGGGAATCCAGTGTCCCAGTGGGGTGAGCAGCCTTAGCCTGATGAACCAGTTGACCTCTGTTTACCTGAACAGGACTTTGGCTCAGCCTGTCTTGGTGTTCAGGCACTTGCTTAATTAGCTTAGTTAGATACGTGGCTGCTGCAGAGGGCTCATGGAGCTGGTGTGGAGGTGAGCAGCTCTGAGCACTCACAGGTGAGGCTCCTCTGAGACTTGGCATGTTTTTTTCTGAACAGTTGTTCATTCCAGTCTTATTTTGATTCTAGAAAGCTATGGGGGTGTGGAGAGGAAAACCCTCATACTTCTGGCCTGTTTTCCATCCCTTGTTATCATTTGGGACAGATTAAAATGGATTATAACACTTATCTTTAGGTTATTTCCTCCCTGAGTGAAACATCAGTTGTTAGAAGTGGATGTTTAGTGTTAAGGAAAATAGGCTGTGGATAGACTCAGTCATGGCTTCTTTCTGTCCCTTTTATACAGAACTTGATAATCCAAACTTGAACTATTAAAATACCAGCCCTAGCCCAGCACTGGGTGGGTGCAGTCTTGGCAGAGGTTGTGTTCGGCTGTTCCCAGGCTGGCTCACTCCTTGCCTGGGGCTGCTGAACAGCGAAGGAAGGCCCCACTCGCCTCTGTCCCTGCACCATCAGTGTGGGACAGGGCTGTTCCATGCTGGGATTTGGTGGGAATGGGCTGTGGGATGTCATGGTGCTTCTCATCAGGACAGCATGGCTGGTTCTGCTCTAGCTCTGGATGAAGCCCATTGACTCACCCCATTCCTTGTGCTGTGAATAGGAATTTGAGTGTGAGGGAGCGCTGGTGCAGAAGCCACCACGGCTCAGCAGGGAAATGCCCCGGGCTCCCAGCACATCTCTGTTGTGAGATTTTCCCTGGCTGGCAGGCAGGCACATCCTCCCCGAGGCTGTGTTGCTGTGGCAGGCACAGGCCCGCGCTGGCTGCGGTGCTGCCTGTGCCGGCTGTCGGGAACGCTCCGGCCGGAGCCGCGCTGGCCGCGTGCTGCCCGCGGGATCCCGGTGCGAAAGCCTTATGGATACGCCTTAACAACCTGAGCCAAAAGTGTGGTGGGGCTTGACAGAGCAAGAAATCAGGGACTGACTGCAACCACCCAATGATGTATTGGCTTCTGGTCAGGCCCCAGCCTGGGCATTGCTGGGTGAGGAGGCGTGGTGGGTGCAGGGACCCCCTGCTCTGTCCACTGCATGTGACCTCCCTCCCTCCTGCCTAAAGCATTTATTTATTTTATCTGGCTGTGCTCCCCGCGTTAGGAATGTGTCACTGGAGCTGCTGACTGAGCCCAGTCGCTGCCGTCGCTGGCCTGGAGCCCCCATCCCTCCCCTGCACCTCACAGGAGCCCCCATGTCACGCTCACCTGGGCAGGTGCGGTCTGTGTTTACAGTGAGGACGTGTCACTGTGTTACCAATTTACTGAAATACTGAATATTGACAAACTCTAGACTGTAAAGATTTTTATGTGTTTGGATACATCTGCTATGTGAAAAAGCAACTAATTTTGTACATATTGTATTTTTACTATTCAGCTGTACAATACTGGCTCTTCATGCTCCAGAATTTAGGTATCCAACATGAATGATATCCATGTAATAAGCACTTGCCTGAAATAAATATAAAACTGAAATAAACATGCACTGAAATCGGAAACCGGTTTCTGCATTTGCTTCCCTATGCTTTGCATGCAGATCCCTCACTTTGTGATTTCCCAGTTTCAAGAGCAATGCCTTCCCTCCCTCCGGAGCCACCGCAGCCACTCCGGGTGCATCACGGATCCGCGGGGCTGGAGCTCACCCGGGCCAGGCAGAGCTTCCGGAGGGCCGTGTGTGTGTCTGGATCCAGCAGTGCTGTGCAGGGGAAAAGCAAAGCCTCTGCAGCTTCGGGAATCTCTAAGAACTTGGAAAACGGTGCCCTGTCCTGTGCCCTTCTGCTGAGGAGCCCATCCTGGCCGCACTGCAGGGCTGAGGGCTCCCAGCAGCCCCACCGGGGCCCAGCGGAGCAGCGGCGCGCTGGGACCCTCCTGCTGGGACTCCCCTGTTGGGCAGCCCCGTCAGGGTCTCCCTGTGCCGTGGGTTGGGGTAAGCAGGGATGGGCTGAACAGCCCGGCCGGACCTGCCGCAGGTGCTGGAGGCCGAGCGCCAGCTTCTCCCACTGCCTTGTCTCCGGCAGCGGATGCGATGGACGCGAATGGTCATCCAGCTCCTCGGTGGCCTCGGGGCAGCAGGTCGGGGGGTGGGGCTGGACCCCAGGGTAAGCTCAGGCAGAGGGGCTGGGAGGGAACACCACAGGTCTAAATACTGCATTAAAAACAACTGAGACTGCGCAACGGAAATTGTGGCAGATGTGTGGGAAGGACAGAGGGACAAGAGCCAGCTGTAACCCCAGCTGTGGTGCTCAGGTGCCCAGCCCACCCCAGTCCCACCATGTAGACAGGTGAATGCAGAGGACACAAGGACACTGGAAGTTTATTTAGGCCAGTATGGCTTTGGATGCACTCTATAAAGGGCTGATCCTTGTTGATAGGGATAAATACCTGATTAGCAGCTGTAACGAGCAGTGGCTGAGGAATGGCTGCACCCACCCCAGCACACACAGGCTTGTGTTGGGCTTTTTTATGGTGGAATGGGGAAATGTTCTGTAATTCCCCAGGGATTCATCTCCAGACCCATTTAGCCTAAAAACCTGGAACATCTCTGCAAAAACTGCCAGAAGCAGCCAGGTGAGACTGAGGAGAAACCATCCCTGCTGCAGAGGAGATGGAGCCAGAGGAGTTGAAGGGGTTTGAACAAGGACTGGGAATGATGGAGGAGGATCTCTCCTGGAAGTCCAGCAGCTCAGCTGGATTCAATACAGTTGCAGCACAATCAGGCCTAAAATTTCAGGATGAAACTCTTTAACACTTACCATAAGCCTACTTCTGTTTCTGGGCTGGGCTGGCTCAGGCTCAGCCACTGCATACATGAAAGCTGCCCTTAAAGTAATTTAAGAGACCTCAGGCGTCTACTTAATGGTGACCTATTTATTGCCTTTAGCACTACAGCCCATGCAGCTCATCAGAGAAACATTAATTACATCTTTCCCTATCCTCCCAGACAGCTTCATCCCTGTTCCGTTGCTGGAATCACCTTGTGGGGAGAGAAATTGCTCCCAAAGAGCTCCACAGGATGCCTTGACGATAAGTATTTATTCATAAGTTACATTTAAACATAAATAATTGAGCAATAAAGAGAAGAGTCTGCTCCCAACAAAAATAAATAATACACAACATTGATAAAATCCAATTAGACAGAATGTTCTAACAAATACAGCAAAGTTCACTGATTGGGTTTGTGTGAAACAGCTGTACAGAACATTCCCAACATACCAAAGGAAAATAGTGCAGTATTATCTGTACATCCATCACTCCCCAGGCTCTGGGAAGTGCAGGTTTTTCTCACTCTTCTCATTCTTTTAAAAAATACTTTTCCAGTTTTCAAGTGAACCAACAGACACACCTGGAGCACTTCTGGAACTGCAGAGCAGCCGTGGGGCTGCAGAGGTTGGGCACTGCTGGGACTGGGGACAGGCTCAGGCCTGTACAGAGCCAGGAGCAGGGATGGGAGCAGGGACGGGAGCAGGGACGGGAGCAGGGACGGGAGCAGGGATGGGAGCAGAGATGGGAGCAGGGATGGGAGCAGGGATGGGAGCAGGGATGGGAGCAGGGATGGGAGCAGGGATGGGAGCAGGGATGGGAGCAGGGATGGGAGCAGGGATGGGAGCAGGGATGGGAGCAGGGACGGGAGCAGGGACGGGAGCAGGGACGGGAGAAGGGACGGGAGAAGGGATGGGAGCAGGGACGGGAGCAGGGACGGGAGCAGAGATGGGAGCAGGGATGGGAGCAGGGGCTGTGGGACTTTCTGTGCCGGGAGCATGGGTCATAAGTATCCGTGGAATCTGCAGTTGACTCCATGAGCAAGAAGAACCTCCATCCTCCCTCCCTCTGTCTGGCCCAGAGATACACTTTCACTTAGCAGCAACAGGCACCTGGGGAGAGCAAGTAGAGCAGAGGTGAGAGTCCTACCCCATGCAGTGCAGAGGAGGCCAGCAGCCCCAGCAGAGCCCAGCAGTGCTGGTGGGAGCCCCGGTCCCCCCAGCCCCGCCACAGACCATCCAGAGGCTCACTGAGGGCTCCACAGCTGAGCAGGGGCTGCAGCAGCAACTCAGAGCCCTCCAGCAATTCCAGCTCCCTCACCTGGCAGGGGCTGATCCTGCTTGCAGAGATCCTGGTTTGTGGGACCTCATGGAGACATGCCCCTGAAAGCTCTGCAGGGCAGGGAGGAGGAGGAGGGTGAAATGAGGGATCTGGGGGAGGCTGGGTGCTGCCATCTGCTTCCCATGGGATGTGAATCCATGGCTCTGCACAGCACAAGGAGCAAGGAGCTGCCAGTATGAGCAGGGTCCTGTCCATGGGCTGGAGCTGCTCACCTGAGCAACACGGAGCAGGGTCTGGCAGCTGGCAGTGGTCACAGGGTCAGTTTGCAAAGCAAAACAAAGGCAAGGCTGCGTGGGCCATGAAGACTGAGCAGTGTGAGCCAGTCAGCCAAGGCCAAACTGGTGTTTTAGCTCATGAGCTCCACCACTGCTCCCATGACCTGTGGCATTTAGGTTAAGGCCATTCTCCCAGCAGGAACCTTATCAGCTTTAGTCACTGCTAAATACAAACCCAAATGTTTTAGCAACATGAGCTCAGACACATTCTCTTCCATGTTCAAGGCACAGACAGTGAGTCCAGGACCGTGCTCCTCCAAGGACCCAGTCCAGTGCTGGCAACCTTGCCTCCATGGCAGCTTCTGGCAGAGCACACAAGGTGCATCCAGGCTTTACAGGTACAGTAAGTCAAAATAGAAATGTTGCAGTTTGTCAAATCCCCCTTTCAACATCACAAAGATGTAGACAGATGTCTTCTAGAGAGGGAAATAGAGAATGCAAAAAGGTTTTGTCTGGAAATACAAAGTGAGTGTAACAAGGACTATCAAACACCAATCTCATCTGGTGAAGGGAAAGTTTGAGTTTTAAAAGTCTGTTACCATCTCCTCACTATTTATTACATTACATGGAAGATGCAATTAAAACACCATTTGGAATTACAGTGCAAGGAATGCTCCATCCAGTGGCTGACAGCGAGGCCCCAGGGACAGCCTGTCCATGGTCACTTGTTCTCAATCAGTGTCTGCACTTTGTAGACAAGGTCTCTGGCTATCCTCAGGATCTCCGCAGCATCGTGGTGCTCAGCCATTTCTAAGACACACAGACAAACATCTTAACTGTCAGCACCACCTTCCTGCCCTGGCACTGATATTCATGTAGCATTAGCACTAATTAATTACTATAACAAGCAGCAACCCCAGAGCATTGCAGGGGGTTGGTTTTGGAGAATTAAAGAAGTGGATGAATCCCTTGTGCTGCAATACCCGGCATTGAGACTCAGAGCTTAAAATGAGCAGGGATTTGTCACAACAAGAACTGCACCAGACAGTCTCAGGAAGGGAGAAGGAGCAAAGTCTCATTACTTTTTATCAGAATGGCTCTTACCATTAAAAAACTTGATGATATCAGTGAAGTCCATGTTGTTATCACGGATAATCTCTCGATAAACTTCCACAAGTGCTAAGGCAATGAAAAGGACAAAATGTTCTGAAGAGATGTGCTTTGCTGCCCAAATAACTTCCCACACTGTAAATACATCCTCGTACAACAATTCTGAATGGGAATAAACATTACAAGAGCATCTGATTATTCAACTGACCACGTCCCTCCTCTCTCACCAATGTCTATAGGCATGTCTCAGACATGAACAAAACCTGAAGACTCCTCCTTTTCCTCTCCCCCTCTCCTCCAGCCAACTCCTGTCCCTTATGCACATGAGGCATAGACTGGCTTAAAGAACAATTAACCACAGCCTGGAGGTGGGGTGGTGCAGAGCCAAGCCCAGGAAGGCACCTGAACCACAGTGACCATGTGAGAGCAGCACAGGAGGTCCGGGTGTTCTACAGGGCTACGTGACAGGCTGCAGGTCTGACCGTGTGTCCAGGGGTATCTTGGCTTTGCAGTGGGCCTGTCAGCACCAACACTCTGCTGGAGTGTGTTTGTGCAAGGATCCTGGGATCCAGGGGTGCTCCCACACCATACAAGGTGCCTCACTCAAAGTACAGCAGCTCCTGAGCTACTGCTGAGCAGCTCCTTGTTACCACAGGGATGAGACAGGAGCTATCAAAGCTTACAGAGGAGTGGGATCACCTTCTTGAGCAACCAGGCATTTGCACTGGGCAGGAACTTGCCTTCAATCACATCATCAGGAATTTGCAACTCTCCTTTCTAAGCCTGGACTCATTCCAGTGCTGTTTCATCTCCGAGCTGTATTACCCTTCCTGACTACAAACTCTCCAGTGATCCCAGCTGCCACTGACCATCCTGACAGACACTCACACCAAAACACAGAGCTGTTACAGTTCTACACAACTCTAAACTACAGGCACAGAGCATTATTACCTCTTTTAAAGTCAAGCAGGAACCAGCGATAGCAGAAGTAAAAATGAGTGTAATCTCCGTTCTGGTGCATCAATTCAAAAAGTTCCGAGTCCAGAATCTAGAATGGAAAACATCAGCTGTCAGAATGTGGTCGGAAAGCATCCAAGGTCAGAGGCACTGGACTCCCACTCTGCTCTTCATCCTGTGGTCAGAGCAGCTGCTCAGCACAGAAACAGCCCTTCGCTGTGGGTGCCAGTGCTGTGACCTTGGTGCCCTGACTCAGTGCTGAGCTGAGGAGTCACAGTTGATCTTCACCATGACTTTAAAGGGCCAAGGAACAAGGTGAAGATCCCACTGATTTTCAACAAGTGGCAAATGTCCATCTCCACCTCTGCTCTCAGGCTGTAACTCTACAAATCCACTTACAACTCCTGCCGAGCTCTGAAGTCAGGCCTGAACCCCACTCCTTGGAGCTCTCACCCTTCACTGAGCCTCTGCCACAGCCTTGTCTTCTTTCAGACACCCTAAAAGCAGACTCACCTGGATAAGGGACCGCATGTTGGCAAAGTGCATGTCCATAGCACCTCCATTGGGGAAGTTCTGGCTCATCCTCTTCATCAGGTGGCTGAAGCAGCTGTAGGCCAGCTGATCTGCAGGGACAAGGCAGATATTCAGTGCTGGCAACTGTGGGACTTCTTGAACCAAAATAATGGAACTGCAGGGCTCGGGAAAAACAGGGTCTTCCCCTTTGCTGTTCTCTGAATCCCAGGATTTAGATGAAAGAGAGGTTGGTTCCCAACTCTGGACCATTTTCACTGGTTATGTTTCAAAGAATCCAGCCTGCAGCCAACTTTTCAGCATCAGGAACTGCCAGAACACAGTAATTTTACTAACTTTGGTAGAATTTAATCTGGAAGTCAGTGAGTGACACGGCAGCCCCAAGACACTACTGTGAGCCATTTCAACAACCACAGGTGGAAAAAACACAAATCACAAGCTGCAGGTTTGATTTTGCTGGTGACCTAGCCCTGGTTAATGTAGACATTTTTCCCTTCTGAAACAGCATTTCTAAGGAAAGACCTCACTAAGGATACCAGCATGTCCCAAAGGAAACCCCTTCCTACCATTGTCAAGAATAACCATCAAAGGAGCCAGGAGGTCACACATTCCTTGGACATAACCAACTTCTAGGTGCTCCCAGACATAGCTGTGGAAAGAAGAAATCCTTGTATTGAAGGCTGATTCCATATGTGAGATCAAATCCTAAGCAGCTGCTGAAGGTGCGAATCTCAGAACCTTCTGACACTTCCCAGAGTATTTCACAGCCCTTTACTGTTTGCTGCCTGGATAAAGTGGCCCTCTGAGCATGGAGGTACCATCCTGATCAGGAGAAACCCAAACCTCAGAGTACATTCAGAGAACAGTTCTCTAAAATAGGGTCTTCCACTTGAGAAATTGTCTCAAATCTGCATTCCAAACTCAGATCTATGCTCTAACCTGCCATCCTGCCTGTTTCTCCTTCTGGCAAGTTGTTTTAAATTCATTAGTGAGAACTGTTATTGACTGCTATTTGCATATTATTATAGTTTATCAATTATCTTATGGATTGGCAGAAATGTGAAAGTAGTTGGGTTTACAAGCTCATTACCTGCACATGACATTTCGGAGCTTCTCCAGGTTCTCAGCAGTAAAATACCAGTAATTCCGGTCACATCTCTGGACATCTTTATCAATTCTGTGCAAATTTAAGGCAACAGTGTCCAATAACTCTATCTAGAACAGAGAAGTTTTAGTTAGATCTGCCAAGTTTACAGCACTCCCAGGACTCTGTGCAGATTTGCTCTGAGAATCACCAAACCAGAAACAGTACAATTATACTCTGAGCAGATGAGGGTATCATAATACTCAATTACTGTCAAACATGCCAGGTAAAACACATTTGTTTTCACTGGGAAATGTGCTAAACCTCTCCTATTTCCAAACGGCTATTTCCAGCTAAATAACTTCAGCAGAAAGGAGAAACTATGCTGCTGTAAGACAGCAAGTGTAACAGAGGTAGTGGCATCTTGAATCTAGATTTAGGTTGTGGTTCAATCTGACTAGATGGAGGTTTTAACTTGTTTTAAATAACACTAGAATCTGACAAGCAGGATGTTGTCCACACCCCCAAGCCCCAGAAAGTTCTAACTGCTAGAAATGTACCACACTGACTGTCTTATCCTCCTGCTTAAAAACACACCTATAAATGTTTCTTGCTGCCTTATTTCCAATCTAGCTCAAAATCCAAATGAAAGGATTTGGATACAAAAGTCCTCAGTTATGATCCCACCAGCTGTAGTTCCAGTTTGGGACTCTCTCTCATTAAATCCTATCTGAAAAAGCACCAGTGTTTGCTAAAAAAGCAATGCTGTGCAGAGACGATGGTACTTCGGTTGCGACCTACTGTGTAGGACGCAGCGCAGACAGAGGCAACATCTACTAAATAATCCCCCTGGGAACACAGCTGCTCCTCTGAGATGGAGTCCTGCGACTGCAGCACCCCTGGCTTGGCTCTCTGCACGCGGGGTGTGCCTGGCTCAGTCCTTCCCGCCTCAGGGCTGGCTTCTTCCTCAGCCCCATCCTCAAAGGAGCCGCTCTGCCCGTCATCAATGCTGGACAGGATGCCCGAGGCCACCGAGTAGTTCCTGGAGGACGGCAGCCCCGAGTCGGGTGAGTCGAACTCCACGGCCACGGGGGCCGGCACTGCTGTCAGCGTGGGGTCCTCCTGGCCCTTGGGTTCCTGCTCCACCGAGTCTGTTTCATCCACAGATATGAACACCTGTGATGTGCAAAACCAAACATGTGCTTCAATAGCAGTGATCGTTTCTCTGTGCTGGGCCTGACTACAGCACCTACAAGGAAAAGATCTGGAGAGCTGTTCCTCTGCTGAGAGGGGATCTGCCTTCGTAGGTGAACCTTAGAGCCCCTTAGGCTCTAAGAACCTGTCCTGCCTAAGAACAGCGGCAAACTATCCAAAATTCAGACCTGCTTTTCACTCTAACAAGGAGACACAACAGCTCCAATCTCTGCCCAGGATTCAGGAGCTGTGCTAACCTCTATCTCTGCCTCCTGGGGCTGCACCTCTGCAAATGGTGAGCACTGCCCACTCCAGATGGTGAGTGGAAGGGAATACCTACATCATTGCTGATGGTGGAGTCCCTGTGGATGAGCCGCTGGACGTGGCTGTCAATGCTGCTGCCCGACGAAAACTTGGCCAGCGTGGCTGAATGCGACTCCTTCTCTCGCTGCTTCACAATGACCTCACAGGCCTTCCACTCAGCCATCACCTTCTGGTACCTCAGAGCAATGTCTGCGTCCACCTGCAGACAGAGACACGTCCTGAGACGCTGCCCTCCTTGCCAGAAGGCACTGACACTGGGAGGAAACAGGAGGAAGAGGTCTAAGGCAGATGCAGGGTCTCAGACTGAAAGCCCAAAGAATGCCAAGGCCCTTTTGCTGCAACAGCACATCCCTGTGACTGGAGAGCAGTAGTCAGGTATTGGGTATTAAATGCAGGGAATTAATAACACAGTAGGCACCAGAAGGGATCCATATAAGCAGGTGCATACACTATCAAAGCACTGTGCCACTGTGACCGTGACCCAGGACAGAACAAAAGAAAGAATGTGAAACCTCACACAGAAGTCAGGTACAATCTACAGAGCAAGCGCTGCCTCTACCTGCATCATCCCTAATTCCATCACACCTCTTCCAACTCCTCTGTTCCAGCTCTAAGGTAGCCCTTGTGAAGAATTCCAGGTCACAAGTTTATAGACACCAGCCTGTACAGTCAGATCCCGGGAGAAACTCTGGAATCCCAGCTCACATAGCCCCATCCTGTGGCTGCACTGTGCATGGCCAAATCTATCCACACTGGGCACCACAGGAATAAAACAGATCTTTGTCACTGGTGGCTTTCTCTTTTGAAAGACAGCCACAGAAACCCCCTTGAGCTATTAAGGACATGTAGCAATTTTACTACTCTGTCACTTGTCAAGAGCTGAAGAGAAACCACAATTGTGAGCTGCCTCCAGGCTCTGCACTCGGCTGGCTGAGCTGCTACCCGAGCATTCACGCTAAGAGCTGCAGGCTGTTTGTCACTTGAGGTAGCTGTCGAGTCATAAATCATAAAATACTACAGTTAGTGGAGGGCTGGAGGACAGCCACATCTGGGAGTGCAAAAATACCTTCAGAAGACAAAGATGATAAATCACCTGCAGTGACTTCATTTAAGGACACGAGTTTCCTGTACGTGCAGGTGTTGTGACTGTTTTCATGTCACTCATTTAACAGACTCCTACATTCAGTATAAGCTTCAGTCTCCAACAACCCATTCCTTTGAGGAGTCAGTTATTACTCTTGTTTACTATTGGTGGTGAGTAGCTCATTACAATTCCAGGTAAGTTCGGAGTACTCCTGGGTTAGAGTAGGGTACAAACTCAGGGAGAAAATTCTTCTGTAGGATCCTGTGTTCTGCAGATCAGATCTTTTCTATCTCGTAACATCTCTGTATGAATTTACTGTAATTCCTATCATAAAGACTCCAGTATTTATCTCTTCTTGCCAAATCTCCTATGCTCTAGCTGTACAAATGCATTTGCCCTTTGGAGATGGGACTAGCATCCCTGAGAGACGGCTTCACATCTCCCACTCTAAAAACTAATCATCTGGGTCTTTTTGTTAATTTCTAGACACACCTTTTATTTCTGCACATGGATCATAAATCTGATAGTTCATATAGGTGTGGAGATCAGACACAACAAAATGCAATCTATGCAAGAAACCTCCAATATCCTGCCTTTCTTGAAAATCTGAGATTAAAAAAAGAATGGAGCAGCGCTCAGTAAAACATTCTTGATGTACACACTACAGCCAGGAAATCTATAATAAACATCTACTGAGATGACTGAATTCAGGGTGGAGAATCTGTGACCCAGTTTGAACAGTGAAGGGCTCTCCTTCTCCATCTGTGTTCAGAACTGGCTTTTAAAGATTATTGGAAGACAACTCAAATTGCCACAGCAATGTTTAGTAAAAAGGGAGATGTTTATAAAGTACCCCATTTGCAAGACACTGATTTGTCCATGGCAAGGTTCGAGGTCAAGCTGCCCTTCTGTTCTGCAGGTGCTTACAGGGATATAAATTACTCCTTGGCATGTAAAGTAATTGGGAGTTAGCAAATGCCAAATGTTTTGATATATAAACCACTCCTTATCAATTTAATCGAGGACAAATCAGCTACTGCATGAGTGCTATGTCCCTGGTAATAACACTAACTGAAAAGCAGATTAATGTGTTAATTATATTCCAGGCCAAACCTCATTACTGTTCCATCCAGTTCAGCCAATCTTTGGGTGATGTCACAGAAAAGCAATGTTTTACCACCACACAGTAACTCCAGAGGGTCCATCTGGGCTGTTCCCAGCTCCAGCAGAAGTCTATGCATGCAGATGCAGTACCATGGAGAAAAGGTAGTTATTTCAAGGAGCTGTCTGAAGTATAATTCAGCTAACACGCCATATAAAAGGAGGGGTGAGGAAAATTCCCATCCAATTGTCAATGTCTCCCCATTTTCTAAGTGACAAATTTGTGGACACAGGGTATGCTCAGGGCATGTATATGCCACAGGCAGAGCTGAAAGCAGGTCCCCTGACTTGAAGAAAGAAAGAACTCTCATTTAGTGACATTCAAACATTAAAACATGGTATCAAAACCCCTCTGCTAGTATATGTTACTAATGTTTTCAGTAGTGTTTTTCCTTAGGAATATTACACAGTAATAAAGACCAACAATTGCTATTCAGAAAACAAAACCTACGCTGCAAACATAACTCGGATTCCGCAGAAGCTATGGCTTACCTGGTCCATCTCCTTCTTGGCCATGCCAAATTTGTAGTGACCTAACAAGAATGGCCACACTTCCTTTCGAATCTCATGCTGGACCCCACCATAGTAAACTCTTCTTAGTAATTCCAGTTCCTTGTAGTTCTACAGTGGCCAGGAGAAAGAGGTGTTGAAGGCAATACATCTGTATTTAACTCAAGTACACTCAGAGATGCTTCACACTGGGTACAGAGACAGTGAAATACATGCAGGAACTAAATCATCTCTGCAGCTTGATTCAAGCCTTTAGGGCCTTAGCTGAAATCCAGTCTAATGCAGGCTGTCATGCCTTCCATGAAAATAATCTAAATTTGAACAGATCAGTTGCTTTGATACCAATTTATATCTTTGTCATCATCAGAGAAGCAAAGGAGAGAAGAGACTGTAAGAACTGACTCTCTCACTAGCTGAGAAGTGAGCTGTGGTCAAACACCTTTAGCATTTCTTGGGGCCAGTGCAGGTGATCCCTGCCCAATGCCGCAGCGTGTGGAGCCCACGCACCTACATGAAGGGGACGTGTCACTGACCTTCTTGTCCTTCTGGTACTTGCTCCACACCTCCGTGGTGAGGCCGGCGGCAGCGCTGGCAGGGCTGGCGGGGGGCACAATGCTGTGGTTGACCAGCGCCGAGAGGTGCGTGCGCACCGTGGACAGGTGTCGGCAGTGCGCCAGCCCTGCGGGGACACCGAGGGCCAGCTCAGCCACAGCCCTGCCTGAGGGGCACTGGAGCCCCAGGAACAGTCGTGCCTGCACTGAGCTCGCTCTGCACCGTGTGAGAATGAGCAACTACAGCAGAGCCAAATGTTAAACAGATCAGACACAGACCAGCAACATCCATGTCATGAGTTATGCTGCCATGTAAAACTGCATTCTGTCTCCACTATGCATCACTCCTCCCACTGCCAGCTGCAAAACTGACAAATATTGAAATACTGGCACTGGAGTTACATCCACCCTACTGGTCAGACTGCTTTCTAAGCCAAACATCCCATGTTATTTAGATAAGAAGTTTCACTTACATCCATAAAAAGCTCTGGAAATGATCTGCCTCTTCATGCTTTCACACAACATCTTTAGTGGAGTTCTGTGAGAGGCATCAACAGGACAAGAGCAGGTGGTGAGGAGAGAGAGCATCAGGAATTTCATGCTGATCCCTGTGTCCTACACACAGCAATTATTTCTCTGCACCAAGACTTATTTAATTAAAGGAGCAGTAAGAGCAAACTCCACTTATTAAAGCATTTCCCCCAACAACACTTCAACCCCAGACAGATTTCCCCCTGGCACACAGCCACAATTGCTGCAGGTGCACTGTAGAGGTCTGTGTCAAATTGAACTGTTGCCCTTCATCCAACTGTTAATGACTTGTTAAAGATAACATTCCCAGAGCTGAACACAAGACAAAAGAACTAGATACAATTTTTCTATCAAAATATGACTTGAGCATAGTTTAACAGGTTAGTTTTAATAAACTAAATTTATTGCTGCCAAACTCTGCCAAATTTTTATGTTAGAAGCTACTTGAAAACTGTTACTTGAAAATTGTTACTCTTTGTCTTGAGTGCTGCAACCACTCAAACCTTCCTGCTTTTACCTGTGGCATGCACACAGTCCCCAGATAAGCTGTCTGCACAGCTTGCTCACCGGTCGTGGATGCAGTTGCAGCAGCTGGGAATGTCATAGGGAGAGCTGCCCATGGAACAGGAGACACAGGAGGAGCCCTGGCTGCAGTGCTCCAGCTGCCATGACAGCAGGTTTGCCCCAAAGCCTTGCATCTCTATCATTTCACTGGTGTCTGTGGAAAAACCAAAGAAGACAGAAGGACATCAGCCTTTTCCCTTCTCTCCCCCTCCTCCACCTGTGCATCCTGATGGTTCATGCTTCACTTCTCAACAGGCTCTGAACCTCGGTTCCAGAAACAGGAGAGTGGCATCCTCAGAATTACTGCTCTTGACCTGCAGCATGCTGTGCAGGGTCCCTTCCCAGGAAGCCAAGCTCCTTCACCATTTGCACCTCTCTTGCCCATGCACATCCCAGTTCATGTTTCAAGAGACTAGAGAAAAGGGTGCTGCAGTAACAACTCAACTGGTTCTTGTGTAATACTACGGAAATGTTATTTATGGCCAGAAGATATCATCTAGCCCGACCTTCTATTTAATTCAGGCCTCAGGATTTCATTTTGCAGTTCCTAGAATCAGCCATGGAACTGCTGGTCCAGCCAGAGTAAAAGCTGGAGAATGAAAAGAAATTAAGGCAAACTGAGTCAGTTACTTTCAGAAGATGATGCTTTCCTCTTCAGAACCAGATCCTAAAATACTTAGCAGAGAAGGACAGTTCCAGTCCTGCTAATGCCCACACTATATTCATAAAAGAATACTCTCTACAGAAGTATCTGATCCAACTGTACTATGCAGCTTCCTGAGTTATCCCTGCTCCACCAAATCTATTTGCCTTTTTAACCAGCTTCAGAAAGGCAACTCAAAAAATCAGCAGCTCCCTTCAGAAAGCTTGGCTTCAGCTCTTCAGCCTTCCCAGCCGGCATTTGAACTCGTGGGGCTTTTGCTTTATAATAAATAACTGGCCTTTCAGCTCACCCATGATTAAAATTAAGGCAAATACAATTATGTATGTCATAAAGTATGCCACTAGATTAACAGTTACAAGCAAAATCCAGTCCCCTGGGCCGTGCTTTTAAAACAGGTATTTGTTGAGTGGTTGGGGGGGGGGGGGGGGGCGGGGGGGCAATTCCAAACCATCTCATGCATTTTAAATCAAGGTAGCACTAAGCATTTTAGGAGTGCCTATTAGAAAGTGGGCAGAGGTGAGGGAGGCATGGAGTAAACCCATTTGTTAACAGAAAAAGCACAGGCTCATGCGGAAGCAGCCATGTGTGTTTCATTTCACAAAACAAAGTGTGATGCAAAAATGCTCTTCACCTTAATTCTTCAGGAAGGAGCTGAACGACCCAGTCTTTATTGCAGCTTCTTATTGGGTTCAAATAAAAACCACTGGATAAACATTTTTAGATCATTAGTTTTTGCCTCCCCTCTGTAGACAGGAAAATTGGTCTTTTCAGTTTTAATTTTTTATTCTGTTTTTTAGAGAAACAAGGAAAGAACCCCACAGAACCTAAAGATTCAGATGAAAGGTACCTGAATTAGTGAAGAATTAGAGTGAACAGCATCTTTTATTTAATTGTAGTGGTGTTATCTGTAACTTCAGCTACATGCAAAAGTCGAGCATGTTGCAAAATGTCAAAGCAGATGGCTGGCAAACCTGCTACAACAGTGTTGTCATTATGGGATGGGGCTGCTGGAGAGACAGCAGCCCAGCCAGGCTATTTCCAGATACATCCCTAACTCTACCATCCCCTTCAAGATTAAATAACCAAAAGCAGACACCTGACAGCCATTCTAGTAGGGTAACTTACATGTTCTATCAACTGACTAAAGACTAAATTGTCTGCCTTATGCTTAACGTGTATGTGGCAATTGAACGTTCTTCCCATTTTTGCCCATATCCAAGCACAATCAGTTAGGATACTGAAACTTCCTAAAACAGCATCTTTTTCCAAAGGGAGCACTATTTTTGGAACTTCTTTCTATCCATACCTTCCAAGAATTCTTTATTAACTTGGGTTGGGCTTTATCAATTTCCAGGGGCTGCTCCCTTGGGATAAGTGCATGGGCAGCCTAGAAGAATTGAGGCTCTCCTTGAACACCTGTTCCTACCCTGTCCAACCCAGAACTTCAGCATTGTACAGAGATGCAGGGCAATTATTGTCTCTTGCAGTCAGTCCCACCAGTCCAGGGTATAAAAGCAAGGACTTCTCAGAATGCAGAGCTAAACTACTGGATGCCAAATGCACACACATCTTGAGAATACCAGCTTAAATAATACAAAGAAATAGATGACAAATTTGTGGGTGGTGGAGCTCACAGCTGATCCTCTGAAGCCCACCCAGCCTATGGATGCAAGCGGAATGAAGTCACCGACCCCAAACAGGCACTGCATCTCCACACAGCCTTCTCTGCATACTCTGCTACCTCATCTGTGAGAACACAAAGCTGTTACGCTCCCTCCTTCTCTCCTGAGAGCCTGCTCCAGTATCCAGCCTTTATGAAGATGGGGCAGGAAGCCAGAGGAGAGGAGGTTTGCTGCTCAGCAGCACACACATCACGGGAGAGGGAAGATGCTGCTCCCACTCCCCACAGGCTGTGAGCCCATTCCCAGCCTCTCTACAGTCACCTCCATCTCCAGATCTCATGGCGTAAGTGAAATGTCTTTCCCTGTAATAATGCCAACACTGTTGTATGCATCAGTGGAAGGAGCTGCAAGAGAGCTCTGGGACACAGGGGGAGGAGGATAAAAACCTTTCATCCTATTAGGAGCTGTGAGGTTCCGAGAGCAGATCATTGATAGCATTGCGTGTAGCTTATCTTCCTCCTCCTCATCATCGTCAACAGAGGTAGAGCGGCTGGCAGCTAAGTGGTGGTAGTTAATAGTTACTGCTCAAAGAAAATAGTGAAAGAGGAGCATAAGAAGAAAGAACTCAGTGCTGTGGGAAAGCTCAAAAGGACATGGTCAGCAAAGACAAAGGACCTGAATCCTGCCCTCTGCTTGAGGGCACAAGCTCTTGTAAATGGGTGTGAAAACTGAGTTTCTTACAGAAACAAAGCATGCTCCACCAAATTCAGGCCAGCCTTTGAGTGCACACAGGCTGTGAGAGCACACGTGGCACACCATGGCAAGGGAGAAAGATCCCCATGCCAGCCTGCAGCAGCTGGGCATGCTTTTGAGCAAAGCTCCACAGGAATTCTAGTCTCCAGCTAGCTTCTGTCCTTCACTGTGCCCCTAGCAATGCTGCGGCCCCTTCTCTGAAACCTGTGCCAGATGCATCTGGACAGCAAACCCTCGCTCCCAGCTGTGTGTGGCTCTGCAGACAGGCAGAGTTCCTGCCTGGCACAGGACCTGCAGCTCCTGCCCCACGAGCCCTGGGCTCCGCAGCCCCTCCAGCAGGTGCTTTGCTGGTGTGTGTATGGACTTACCTGTGCCAGCCCAGGAGCCTGACAAAGCCCAGCCAGCGCTGTGGCCCAGGCCTGGGGTCAGAAGGCTGCAGAGGAGACTCCTGCTTTCTCAGCTGCAGTAAGTCCCAGTAGGAGCAGTAACTCCAAATCCCCTGTAAACTTTATGGTCTGATCTTCTCAGGAAATTCTTGCTTCTTTACCAATGGGAATAAAACTGAACATGCTGTTTGAGAACCAGCTCAAATGCCTTCTTGCATGTAAGGAATTTGTATTCACTGATGACATGAGGTGGTTTGGTGCTTGGGAATTAATTTAGTTTCCTTGGAAGGACCTTTGTTTATCCATTGTTAAGTTTCTGCTTCCAAGCCAGGAAAACTTAGCCCAGGGAGTTCTGGGGTACTTTTCGGAGTTTATGGTTGGGTTTTTTTCCTAATAACAACATTATGAGCAAGCGTTGTGGCCAGTAAAAATATCCTCACTTCAGGAGCTAAACTGCTCTTGGCTAGTCAAGCAATCTTTTTTGTTTCAGACTCAGTTTGCAAGCCCAGGGGAGTATTTTGAAAACTTCCTCTGTAAAACACAGAGAAAATATAAAATTCCCCACCTCAACTCCATTTCCACTAAGATAGCAAGTTTCCCTGCATTAAGGAAATCTAAGCTGTACCTGTTGATCACAACTATCTCTCAGTGAAATTTATTAGAGGTTTGTTTTTTTTACCCCCTTAAAAAGATGTGGCTTGTCACCTGCAGGTATGTCCCAGGGTATTACTTCAAGATTTTCTCAGATGCCTGATTTGATTTTTCATTTGTTTTGTTTTTTTTTTTAAACAAAGCAGAACAAAGGCACTTACTGTTATCATGCTTGTGTCCAGGATAGATAATTCTGAAGACATAGTCTGTGGATGTGTCCTCAGCTGGCATCTCCTCCAGGTCCACTGACTTGTTGCTGTTCCGTTTTCGAAGCTTTGGAAACACCTTGCCCTAGAGAAAACAACAATTCCATACATTCAGCTATGAGTGACTAACAGAGAACAACAAACTAAGTACCACAGACCTCTGAAATCTTAAATCGCCAAACTTTCAATGCTGGGAGGAGGTGAGGGGGAAAACAGTGGAGTCATATACAGCTGGTGGTTTAGTGGTATATAATACTACTTTTTCTTTGTGCTATAAACCAGCCTTTTCTTGTAATCTATAGGTGCTGGGCACCACAAGCCTCTGGCAGCAGCTCTGTCCAGTCCATCTGAGTCTCACTCCTATTGTGTGGGCTTGTATCTTGATGCAACAGCAGACTCCAGCTATTTGTTCAGTGAAGGTATGAACAATTTTTATAGATCACATGTATAAGAAGCAAACTGGACTAAATGGAGTTATTTTGCATCCTACTTTACCATAAAGCAGCTGGAAGTCAGTGCCCAGGCCCTGTGGAGCAGAGATACCAACACCAGCCTCACCCAAGAGCTCACCAGAAAAAGCAGTACCTTGCCCTGCTGGGACCACAGCGGGGGCTCCAGCTGGCCACGGGGTAGGAGCCCATTTTCCAGACAGGACAGGAAGGCGAGGAGGTGCCCTCCTTGGGGGAAGTGCAGCGGAGGCCTCTGAGTCCCATCCTGACTCACCAGCACTAATGTCCATCTGCTTTCTGCTGCAAGGAGGACAAGGGGAGTCCACACTGTTACATCAGAGCCTCAATTTTCCGCTCTTACCTTCTAAGTAAACTTTATTGGGGATCATCTCTAGATAAATAAACCTTTGTAAGGCACAGTGTGATCTAAGGATGATATCAGCTCTCTAGTCCTAAAGAAACCCAAGACACAGGCAAACTATGAAAGCCTCATACAGTTGTCATCTTCTGTCTGCTGGGACTGGAGATTTTAACACTCATTCCCACATGGCCAGAACTAGTCAGAGGTGTTCCTGACATTGAGGGATGAAAAGCAATCACTCAAGTGGCTCTCCCTGTTCTGTATTGTTAAGGAATATATGCTTAAGGGTTATGCTTACGTTGCTGATGGCAGTGGATGCAGACAATCTGGCTCAGTGGCACAATCAATGCGTAGTCCCAGTAAACACTAAGAGGGAAGGAAAGTGCAGCAAACATTGTCTTTTCCATATTCAGGAATGCTTGCAGTTTCAAGCACCTGATAGAAAGACTCTGCTAAGTTAATAACTGCTTATTAAATTTGGCCAATTAAAGTAAATTATTAGTCAAGTAAATGTCAAAGGAAAGCTAGTTTCTTCACACTGGATATTCTGGTACTAGTTTGTACAACCTCTGCTTCCCTCTTCCCCTCCCCTTCCTCTTTTCTGGTGCCCCTCAGCAGGTTACACAGTACTTCCCATCTTTTCTGAATGCAACGAATACCTTTTCTCCAGTTCTGAATCTCCAAGGGTTCCATTCATCAGCTGGTTTGGAGTCCATTTCAATGTCAAACTATCTGCTGATTGATGAAGGGAAAGATACCCAGGAATTGCCTCCAAGTCATCTTTCTGTTCACAGAAGTAACATACAAACAACCCAGGTGACTCAAGTGCACAAAATATCGGCATAAAAATATATGTTCCAGTCTTTCTATGCCATGCAGGTTCCAAAGCTGCAGTATGTGGGAAGCGATGCAGGAAACCCAGCAAAAGTACTGGTATGCAAAAGTACTGGTACTATTGTTACTAGAAAGAGGAGAAAAACCACAACACGGTCAGCAGGTTTATGAAATACAGTCCAGTATGTTTGTTCCTGCCTAAAGGGCCACTGCTCATTGACAGTGGTCAGGCAGTAAAAGCATTTGTCACGTGTCAAACCTACCCCAGCACAGAAGAGCCAAGAAGAAGGCAGCTCTGTGCTGAGAACAGAGCAGTGACCCCTTGACAGGTCTGAGCTCTGCCCCAGCCACAGCCCCAAGCTGCAGGCACTCACCGGCTGCACCAGGACGTTGTTTTTGCCATAGAGAAGGTGTGTCCGGGAATTCTGGTGCAGGGACTCCACGTACTCCCGCGCCGAAGCAGCAAAGCGATCTTCTGACGTGCTGCCACTGGAATGGCGTTTCCGGATCTACAACACAGCCAGGGCAGGTCAGGCAGGGCACATCACAGGAACTCAGCCTCTAGAGAGTGCCGCAGCCAGGGGGGCTTGCAGAGAAAGCACCTGGACTCTTAACTCAGCCCTGACCACGGCAGCTCAGAATTTCTTGTGAACTACCTGGTCAGATCACAACCATCAAAAGCCAGAGTTTAGTGCTGGATCTCAAACTTTTCTACATACAGATAGAGAGGACATTGTGGCCCAAATGGACTTCTAATGTGTGATAAAGCTCCATTACAGAAGAGAGAAGAAAGGCTGTTCCAGATTCAGGTATCTCCCTGATGAGGCTGTTTTTATTATCAGCCTGTCCCTAACTCAGAAACAGGTACAGAGTAAATACCTACTCCCAGGGCTGGGCGCTTGGAGGGGGAGTCCTGGCGGCCGTGTGTGCCGTGGATCCGGTGCCGCTGCACCAGCTCATCGGCTGAAGGGTCTGTCCAGTAGTGGTCAGCTGTCTTTAGCTTGGTGTACTCCAGAGCACAAGGTCCAACTAGGAAAAGAGACCAAGGGAGAAACCTTCTGAGTCTGTTCAGAGACATACCCAGTGCTATCCTGCTGGCTGAGCACTGAAGGTGAGATTTCCTTCTTAAGCCAAGTGAATATTAATGGTCACCGATCCTACGGGATCAGCCCACAAACAGACAACAATATAATAATGTATCACTCCTATTAGCCAGGGCTGTATAAGAGTGTTCCTATAGGACACAGTACCCTGCCACAGCAGCATTAGCAGTCACAAACTGCCAGCAAGCATTCAGTAAAAATCCATTTCCATTCCGCTTTCTGATCCAACCAATAATTACTAATAAAACCAGATGATCAGTCTCCTCTGGTCTTGTAAGCAACAAAACATCTTCACTGTTTCTCTATTATAAATAGTTACATACAAGATATAAAATTCACCTCTTGTTACACTATCATAATGCAAAATGCTTTAAGAAACTATTTATTTTCTTCAGCATAAGAAGTAACTTTGCAAGTACTCACCTAGCAGAGAAGCCAGTATTGGGCCACAAACAGGATCTGCCAGTAAAGCTTCCTTTTCATAGTATTTACTAGGAATAAAAGATCAGTGCCCAGTTAAAAACATTTGTTGGTATGAACCATTTCAAAGCTTAGGTTTAGCTACAGGTGTAATACAATGGGCCTCTTGATATGCTCATTCCGTCTCATCTATTTTTCAGCTGAGCTCAGAGAAGCAGGAGCTTGCCTTGTGCTCAGTGTGTTTACCCAGTATATTTGATTTGGGGCTTTGGGCAGAATTGCAATATGGGAACAAACAATAGTTCTCTGCAAGTAATTTTGTCCATTTTCCACAGAGGCAAAACAATCCACACATTCTTAAACATCTCTTCCATCTTTGAGGAATCATCTTGAAGCACTGTGAAGAATAGTGAACTACTACATTGCTCTTGCAATGACCCCGAAGTCTTGCCATTGCAGCAGGCAAAGCTGCTTTGCAAAACCACATAGCCAAAAAATCCAAACACCCACAGCTCTTGATTGCCACTGTCCTCTGTGGTCTGTTCACTAGATGGGGCTCAAACTCTAAAGCACCTGCTCTTCCTCCAGAACAGAACAGCTGAAGGACGTGAACATGGAGCATTTGAACAGTTATGACACAAAAGCCTTACGAAAAGGTTTGTTTTATTCACCAAGTCAAGTTCTCAAAATCACACACCTGCAATGAAGGACCTGATCCTAACTTATCTGAAAGTATGGGGAAGGCAGTGAAGTGAGTATCTACAACACACAGTGATGGAACAACTGAGAGCAAACTCCCCTGATGTGTCTCCTGTGGATTACGTGGAAAAGAAATTAAAACCCCTTGTGCCCATGTATCTGCAGACACCGAGACAGTGGACTAAAATGCTTTCATTAACTGTGTCTCTGGGACATGGCCAACCCTCCCTCTGTCTCTTCTGCACACAGCTCATAAAATCCAAGCTGACGTTACATATCCCAGAGCAACAGTTTGCTTGAACAGCACAAAGACCTTTCTTACATTCTCTTGCTTTTAGTGGCAAGATACATCATGAAAGTAAAGCTGATGACAAGGGAAACAGTAACACAAACTTGGAAAATACTGTGAAAACAAGCTGCTTTGCCCTTAGTTCTCATCCTTGTTCAGACCCATTGGCTTTGGATGAACAAGAATGTGTTGCCAGGGCAGAAGAAGAGCACCCCTGCCAACAAACTGCCTTTCTGGGACCACAGCAAGCTTCAGGGTCCCTTCCTTTCTCTTTTTATGTGAGATTGTTCTCAGTCTGTCCCATTAAGTGTTCAGTATCATGGGTTATGGGAGGGCAGGAAGGGTAGGAGTTAAGAGCCACTCCTTGGCAAACCACAGCTGATGCTGGGCAGCAGGAAGCAAGGACAGAACAGAGAGGACTCATCTTTGCCTCTTAACGAGTCTGTGGGGAATACATCCATAAAGCACTGATGATCTTCTTTGGTTTTACGAGGGAAAACACTCACTTTACACAAAGTTTAATTTTTCTAAAAAGGAAACATGATTCAAAGAACCTGTTTTCACAGCCCTAAGGTTTTATGTCACTAGCTCCTCCTGTTCTAATCTCCTTCCTTTCATTTACAAAAGGCATTTTCCTCTCTGACATCCTAAAGTTCCGAAGGATTATTTTCAACTCATGACCTATTAGAACACATTTCTATTCCACTAAGCTCTAGGTCCCATTAGAATATGGGCACCTAATATACTTGAAGTTAGGTTTGTAGCTGATTTCTGGAAAGCTGAATGCCTGTTAATGCTTTTTTGTAAGCCTGAAATACTGTCAGTGATGAAAAACTATAGTACATTTTTTTTAAATGCCTATGTAACTGGTTTTCATCTTACCAGAAGCCTGCATGACAGGGGTTTGCTGAAGACTTTTGATGAAATCCCTTGCTGCGGACACCTAAAAGTCCAACAAATCCACGTGCTTCTGCTGCTTTCCTTACCTGCAGTTATCAACAATGTACTGCACAATCTTGTCCAGCACCTTCTCAATCAAGGCTGTCCGAACCCAGATGTGCTTGATGGCCTGAGGTGTCAGGACAGGTGTTCTGCTTGTGGTTGAACCCTGCCTTTTGAGGGGTTCCTGCCCATTTGGCTGATTTTTCCTGCAAAAGGTGATAAAAATAAAAGTAGTCAGAATTTGCACTGCTTGATGACAGCTCCATCATCCAGTGAAACCCATCCTCCTGCATCGGGTAACACAGTGGACCTGCAGGAGAAAGGTGGCTGTAAAGCACAGGGACATGTGCCTTGGCTCTCCACACACTGCCCTGGGCTGAGTGGAACAGGAATCCTCTGAATGCCTTTTCCAGAAAACTTCCCCCTTGAAATAGAAGAAGGTCCCATTTTGCCTCTTTGAGCAAAGAAACCCTGACATTTTCAGGTTCTTTGCCAGCACCTGGGTTTCCTTTCAGGCAACTGTTCAGTTACATAGAGTTAATACATTTGTTAGGGGTGGTTTGGGTGAGATCTGTAATTCCCCTCTGCATTGACAGGGTCCCAAGTCCTACAGGAGCCCATGTCAGCACGCCCACAGGCAAGGAAGACAAGTGACACCACTGACAGCAGAACAATTTGGGTGTGTTTAGTTGCATCCTAAACAGGGCTTTTCTTAAGCCACAGCCTCAGGAACAGTTATGCTGTTACAGCCCTTCTGTCTCATTTCATACATCCAGCAGAGCGAGTCCACCCCCTGCAGTATTTCCCAATAGTGTCTTTGCTGTGCATATTTTCTACAGCACTTAAATTTTGTGGTTGTTAATAGCTGAAAAACACACAAAATTTGTCTAGAGAAACCACAGAACTTAAGTTCATTTGCTCCTCTCTGTTAGAGTACACAGCCCAAGTTCTCTGGTGGTTGAGGGGTGTTTGTGTGGGCTCTTAACCAGGAGAGAAGCTGGTGAATTTTCAGTAGAAAGCATCCTTCTTCCCAACATTTAAAAAACTAAAATTAATAAATTCCCTGTCTGTATCAGTAGGCACAATTAAAAACAGATCAAAAATAGGTATATATCAGTCAAAAACTACATAAAAGTCTGACAATTACAAGTCTAATAAAGATAAATGTCAGAAAATTACATAGAAATGTAAGTGTTAATTTAAATAACTCCATAATTGAAGGCAAGCTCTCTCAGCAAAGCCCTTCTTACAGCAAATTGATTGGAGGCTAACAGTTCCTAGGATGGGCAAAGAGCTCTTAGGGCTCAGCAGTGCCTACAAACAGGATTAAAAATGCTCTTGTCATGAGCTTATAGGACAAGACACTCATGCACTGTGAGTCCATCTACAGAACCACATGGAAAATTTTAACTTTGCTACTCACCACCAGCAAAAAGTCTAAGACTTTCAGTAACCTCAAGTCCTTGACTTCAGGATTCTGTTGTGCTTAAGTCCAGTATGTACTGAACAGTTTTCCTGTAACTTCTTCCCATCATTCTTCATATCCACTAATTGAACTGTTTCTGCTATGATACCAACAAATTTATTCCTGGTTTGGCAGGAGCATGCCAAAACAGCTTTTCCAGTATGTCTGTTCTTGAGTTCCTCCTTTCATCCCCTCCCTTCCCACCAACAGTCCAAGCTGGTCCACCATATCCTGACTGTGAGCCCTCTCTGAAATCACCAGTAATTAGTCACTTCTGTTGCTGTTTGTGGGCTGAATGTGCTCCTCTGCTGTACTGAGAAGCAAAATGAAACACCAAAGCCCCAGTTCCCCATCTCAAACTGCTAGTTTGATCAAACACAAACATCTACAGCCACTGACAAGACAAGGCTGCAGCATCCATGGCCGAGACAGGCTCCTGTGCATGCACGGGGCAGTCTGTGTCCCACCACGCTGCACACACACACTGCATCCAGTGTGATAATCAGTCCTCAGCCTCACCTGCTCTCTACCTGCTGCTGCAGCTCCTGCACCTTCTTGCACACGTCTCCAGCTATGGCACAGGTCTTGCCCACCTTGGTGAAGAGTGCGGCCACCTTGTCGGTGCGCAGGAAGCCAGCAGCCCTGCGCTTCAGCATGTGCAGGAGACATGCCTCCACCACACCTGCGGGAAGGGGACAGAGCGTTACTGCTCCCACTGCCTCCTGCTCGGCCAGCATCACCTGCTCACGGCCCCTGGGCACGTGTGGGTCACCAACAGAGCAGGGGGGACAGACAAGAACTCAGAATCAGGTGACATGAGCATGTGTCTAATCTGCAACTACAAGCACCTTGTAAAGTACAGGTAATGGCAGTATATAAATGAACTGGAATGTCTCCAAGTACTTTCACCCCACTTTACATGTGCCACACAGAACCACACTAACATGCCCTGATGGCCACTGGTAAAACACTGCACTATGCCAGCCTCACAAGACTGCAGCAGAAATCTATCCTGTTCTCATGTAACCCGCTGCAGGGAAAGGAAATGAGAAAGACAAATTTTAAAAAAAACAACAAAACAAATCAAAACAAAAAATAAGCCTTCCTTGTCTATCAGCTTCTGAAGTGAGACTGCAGATGATTCACAGTCATACAAAGGGATGAAGGAGAACAGACCAGTTCATTCACAGGCAAGGGAAAAGAGCCAGCTCTGTGTGCCCAGGGTGTGCCCAGGGCAGGGCAGGGCAGGACAGCCCTCACAGGGCTCTGAGTGCAGTGCTGAGCAGGGTTCTCCCGTGCTGGGTGGCAGCAGGCAGCCCATCGGGACAGCACCACTCCCCTGCCACTTAAACACTGGTTAGAGGAACACATGGCACTCCATCTGCTCTGACACTGCCGCTCTTTTTCAGAGAAGGCAGTGTTTTGTTGTGCTTTACGCCCAACACTGTCAGGCGCTGAGCATTTCCTGGAAACTCCTCTCCTTATTGTACTTGAAGGCTCCAAACCCTTAACACCTGAAAGCCTGCATCTGAAAAAGACCTGTCCTCACTGTTTGGGCCCTGAAAACTAACCTGAGCCCCAGGCCCGACTGGGGGACACACAGAAACACCTCCTGCCTGCTGAACCCTGAGGAGCCCCACCCCAGGGGCAGCCAGAGCCAGCCTGAGCTGCCTCAGGGCACAATGGAGCAGTGCCCGTGGCCTCAGCTCTGGCACACTTCTGCCTGCCCAGTGGCATCAGACACAGCCACTGAGAGCACGGCCGGTCCTCTTCCCACGCTGGTGGCACTGGCACAGACACCAGGAGCATGGAGCACACCTGGGCTGGCACAGCCCTGCTCTGTCAGCAGGAGCCCCGCGCTGGCCACGTCTGCAGCCAGGAGGACTGGACTTCTGAAGCCATGACACACGGGGGACATGGAGTTGTGACACACGGGGGACATGATACAGAGCCGTGACACACAGGGGAACACGGAGCTGTGACACACAGGGGACATGACACACCAGGGAACACAGAGCCATGACAGCACCGGGAAGTTCCTCACAGCACAATCTAGCTCCTGTCTAGCAACCATCACAGCAGCTCTTAACCCAGCAATTGTTTTGCTCTGTCTTTCAATTAGAAATAAAGAAAAAACAAAAGCAGCTTTCCAGATGCCTGGAGCAATGCAGCAATTCGATTCCAAATCTTAAATGAAGCAACTTGCCTTTAAAAATAACTACAAAGAAGTGCATTGCTGTTGCTTAGGAAACAGGCTCTCTTCCCACCTTCACCACTTTTTTTTTATTTCTTTAAAACAATAAAATATTAATGAAACAAATTTAGTGAAAAGCACAGCAGGCATACCTTTAATTATTAATAAATGCTGCAGCTGCCACTGAGGGCAATTTCCCCAGTGACCGTCCCTAGAGCCCCAATATTTAATTATTCCACTGTCACATTTCTCATCACAAGAACTTGGGTGAGTCCCCAGCTGCCTATAACACACTCATAGGGGTCATTGGCATCACTGGAATTTGCTGCTGGATTGCCTCAAAATGTATTTTCCACCAGACAAGAGATTATGCATGTCCAGTTCTATGTGTTGGATTGGGGGACAGATTACATCCCAGCCTGTGTGACCCTCAGGTCACTTAAATCTCCTACGCTTCACCCCCAGACTGAGATTAACAGCACTGGCTGTCAGCACTCTTCTCTCCAGGCTTCTTCTACAAGAATTATTCCAGAACAGCTGGAATACATTCACATCTGACTCGATCTGAATGTGCTTGCAAATACACCGTGGCTTTTATCCAGTTAAACTACAAAACATCCAAGCAGGGCAGCAACACATCTTGTGACACAGATGCCATCCCATTCCAACCCAGGGGACCGTGTGGATGCCACCCTGGTGGCACAGGACAGCAGGAAGGGATCCCTCCCAGCCACGGGAATGGCACAGCACAGTAGGCACAGCTCCCTGGCAGAGCCCCCAGGGCTTTCCTTTGGCTCTGTGTCCAAGGCAGGCACTGATCTCACTGCACCTTGCCAGCATCACCCAGAGCCAAGCTCAGTCAGAGGGGAAACATAATACATCTTCAACAAACTGGCAGAAGAGTCACCTCAAGCTGCAGAAGCTTTTAAAAGACATGAGAGGACCTTGGTGCTTTTTGATAAACCAAAACCAGGTGATCCCTAGGAGTTACAAACTGCACAGCTCAGACTGCTGCCTAAAGAGACAACACAAACTATTTCAGGGGTTATAGTACAACAACCTTCGGGACAGGGAAATAGGGTTATTTACCCATTTCTGGGAAAATGAACCATTTTTCCCCTTTTGGAACCTGACACTCAAAGAAGACCTAAAAATAGATGATTTAGCTGTTTGTGGGGAACCTGGTAACATCAGAAAGAAAGAACCGGTGGGTGGTTGTGTGCACACCTAGGTAGTTTGCACACATGTACACGTGCTTTTGGCTACAGGTGCGTGTGCACTCAGGTCAGTAACTGCTGCACAGCCCAGTGTGATCCCCAGCCTGCCCATTGTCACTGTACCTACAACAAACACGTACAAAAGCTGATCAGATGAAGAGGCAGTAATTCATCACAAACAGAGTGGAAGAACAGCTCTGCACTGGGAATAAATCAGCACAGCTCAGGTAATTCCCTTGTATGGCTCAGTTGACAGCAGCCATCTAAAAATTCATTAACTCCAGACAGTTTTGAGGAACATTCTCTGCAGTATTCACTGCTGAATTTAATTAAGTGCAGATATATTATTGATTTACAGTTCAAATAATTGCAGTGCCCACCAAGCTTCAGAAAATGTCATTTTTTTATGACTTCACCACAGCTACTTCTTCCAGGGTCAGGTGAACAAGTTTGGTTCTGTCCTTTTCTGCCTCTACGAAAATTCTAACTTGACTTAATGGACTGTGAAATGAGAGTTCTGGGGTTGGAAGGGTGGTAAGCAGAGAAAAGAAGGCCCGTAGAAGGATTATTTATGGGTGTACTTAGCAGATGAGATTTTTCCTTAGACAGGAAGAAATACTGCAGCTAAATACCTTGTTTTCATGGAAACTGTGCACAGGGAATTGAATTCATGAGGCTGAAGAAATTAAAAACAAGTGAAAAGAGGAGGATGATAAAGAAGCCATCAGATGCTCATGATCTCCAGCTGCTGTTGCTTTATCCTGCTGATCACATATCTGCCCAGTTTGAAACCTAGTTTCTTGCCAAGTTTCAGCCTGCTGTGTCACTTGGACACGCCAAGCAGGGGAGACACTGGCACTGAGTGCCAGCTGACAGCAAGGGACTGCAGACAAGACACCCAAACCTGTACCCTTGTTCACCTGTACCCAACGTGCTTGTGTTGGACTGTGCCACAGAACATCCTACGTTCAAAAACTCCCTAGAAAATAAAAAACGTATCTCAATGGACAATTTCCTTTCTCAGTTCTCAAGTGGCTGGGAAACTTCAAGGTTGAAATTTGGTGACTGCTCCTCTTTAAAATCATGATCATTAAGCTTCAAGGATCTCAGCAACCTTCAGAAAACAGAAGTGTTTTCATTAAACACTGTTAAGGGCAAATCAGAATTACTGAAGTTTCTCTAAACATTGAAAATGATCCAATTTGATGGCCCAGGATCAAAGCAAAATGTTTAGCAGAGTTCTCTAAAAAGCACAAGAGATTTTATTTCACTTCTCAAGCTAACAACACATGCAGTTCAAAAACTATTTCATTTCACATCAGAGCTAATATTCACTCTGGTTTTTTCCTCCACTAAAGCACACTACTCATTAATTTAAGCATCATCTTTGGAGCACAATCAAGAACCTTCTAAATGTGCATGAAAACATATTTGCCTCCCCCCAGTTATGATTATCTCTGGTACACTCTCTGGGTTAATGTATTTACCAATTGAGTTAGAATCTCTGTAAACTACTTTTTAAGCATTATTCATCACTGAAAATGTTTGTTTCCCAAACAGGAGCAGTAATGCAGGGAGACTTTGTTTTGTTTGTGAGAGATGTGCGTTTCCATAGCAGATTATCTTAATTTTTTTAAAATATCAATGCCAAGGGTAGAAAGGCAAAAGAATTAAGATGATAAACTGTCAGGCTGGGAATTGATTCCTTAAATCTGTTTCTACAGAAGTTACGTTTCTGTGAGCTAAGGAAAAAAGAGAGGAAACTGAATTCTTTGTTTTCTGTCAAATCTGAACACAGTGCTATTTAGAAGCCTCAAGGCAATCAGCTAAAAACCCCAAAGCATAAGACATGTCTTCCTAATGGGGCTGATTTTCAGAAGAATTGGAATGCTGTCATTCCAGCTGAAAATGATGGGAACAAAATTGTGTTTTCTTTCAAACACAATTAACTTTGTGCAAAATGGGATAACAAGTCATCCTAAGACCAATGAAGGAAATAGCCTCACAACTAAGCCCACTGCTGTGGCTAATCCTGGTGTGATTAGCAGTGAGACTGAAAACCAGCACTGCTGGGCACTCCTGCAGCTCAAACCCCAATCCATACCAAATGACCCCAGATATCTGCTCTCCAGAAGTCCTCAGCCACATTCATGTTCCAAGGATTCCTGGTTTTCCACTGCCAGCGTGGATGGAGACTCATCCATGACCTCAGCTGAAGCTCTTTGCACTCCTACAGATGTGTAAGGCCCTAAAATTTCAGACCTTATCAGATCTCAACTATGTGGCTCCAGAAAGTCCAGCCATATAAGTGCTTTCCTACTGCCTCCCACCTCCAGAATGAATGGAGTACTCATCTGTCACCCTGAAAACTCAGCTTTTTTGAGCTTGTTGACATAGTTTCTAAAGATTTTCCCAGGACAGTAACTGTAAACATAGATATGTATACATTCATTCTGTTACACATCTTTTGATGGACACCTCTCACGGCCAGTGTGGTTGAGAAAGTGTTATCCTGACTATCCAATCCCTGGCTGTGGTCAGAAACCTATAAACTGTGAGAGAAGAAATAAAGTCTCTCTTTCCTTCATCATACCTTGAGCTGTGTCTGACTTACTTTGTGTCCAACAGCAACACTCATCTGCCTTAGGAAGCCGGGAAGAAACTGTTGAACTGTTCGATAAAAGTCCAGTCTTAGTAAGTGTTTTGGACATCCATTAATGACAATCCTGTCATACACTGGATTGGCTCTAAACTGTGAAGAGGACCCAAGAGCCACTCTGATTCTCAGAACACACCAGTCCTTTTGCTGTGAACAGATACTCAGTGACATAGAGCTATTTCAAACAACAATTCCCTCTACTTGATTTTGAAGAAGGAAACATCTTACACTGATGATTATCCAAGCCTAGATGCCCCAGGGCTCTGCGAGAGGAAGCTGCAATGGATGGATATGGGGCCCACACATCAGATCTCAAGTGTGGAATTACAGCCTGAAGCACAGACATCTCAGAAGCACTCTGGGTGATAGCTCTCCTTGCTCTGTTTCTGAGAACCATAAACGCTCATGCAGTCCTGATGTACACAGACACTGCAGAAGCTTGAGAGCAAGAAGCACCATGGTAAGACAGAAATGCCAGCTCAGGAGTGCTTCACCAAAGCAGCCATGGAGTCAGGCTCTGACCTGGCACAGCCTGGCACAAGTCAGGACTGTATCTGAGCCTTTCTGATCAAAGGAAATGCAGGGAAGCTGAAAGAGCTGCTGTACAACTTACAGGAGCACACAAGAGAAACTGTACCAAGAAGAAGTAGTACAATAACTCCCCTAGCACCTGGCACATTGTGCTTCTAGACCTGGAAGTCACCCACACAGAAGGATGGACCCTGCAGAGCTGGCCAAGGGTGCTCACGGCACTGCATGGCTGCTGCATGGATCTGTTTGTGCATGGACCTCCCCAAGCACCCTGTCTAGAACCACCAAAGGGTTCACAGGCTGCTCAGCTTTCAGAGAAGGCCGGACTGGCAGCGGGGCAAGCCAGCACTTGGCTGTGCTCAGGCAAGTGTCCCCTCTCTCTCTGGGTCGGAAGATGTCCGCCTCAGGCCACCTCTCTGATGCATTATTCACACAGAGACAGCACCAAGGACTGCTTACTAATGGGAATTCATTATCTTTCAAGCTCTCCTAGGCAGGCACCACATCCTTCTTTTGTTTGAAGGGCTGCACACATGACTAAACGCAGTCACAGATCCCATACAAACACCTTCAGTTAATATCCAGATCCAGCTCTGCAGGCAAACCCTTTCCCAGAGCATGACCGGACAGATCATGACATAGTTTTGTTTAGCTTTTTTTAAGATCTGTGTTATTTAAACACAGCATTGCTCAGAAAAAAAACCAGTAATTTTCATCAGTTAATAAGAAAAGCAATATGCATAATGGGGATGGAAAAAGAAGAAGTTGAGGTTAATGCAGCTAAATCAATGGAACGGCTCATCCCCTAGGGCTGAGCCAGCCAAACTTCCTCCGCTCCTCTAGGAGAGGCTCTCTGCTCCTCTTCTCTGCACCTGGACTTGCAGGGTCTGCAGCAAAGATCCTCAACAAATCTGTCAGGATAGAGCAGTAATGTAATACCCAGAAACAGCAAATTTTCTTCTTGGGTTCAAAAGCGGTGAAGCATTTCTCTTCTGTAAGTCTGGTCTAGACACAGTTTTAGAACAGATTTGGAAGCCAAAGATTACTCAATAACACTGAAGAAAAGAAAAACCACTTATTTCCCTCTGAAGTGAAGGACTGCAACCAACACTGGTGGTAAATTAAATATCAGTAACTGAAGATGGGAAGAAAGAGCACATGTCAGGTATCCAAAGTATACCAAAAAAGCTACAAAGCATCAAGAAAACAAAAAGAAGATGGGAATTTTCTTGTTTTCTTTGATAGAAGAGCCTCAATGTCTTACAGGATTTGAGTTCAGATTCAGGAACAGGAAAGCACCTGGTGTGCCCCTGCCATAAAGCCACCCAGGGCTACACAGCTCTGGTGCATCCCCCAGGAACAGCAGTGCAATCCCTCAGCTCCCTCCTCTCCTCACATCCCAAGGGACACATGCACTGCCATCCTCAAACACGGTTTACAAGAAGCCACAAGCACATTAAATACCATTCTGGATCTCAAATCAGAACTGGCCTTTTCAGTTCAGCCACAAAGGGATTCTGCACATTTTAATTAACAGGTTTAATTACTGGTCGCAGGTTTATTCTTCAGTCCAAAAAAAGCTTTTTGTGCAGTTCATTCCTTCCTTAATTTTAACTGAAATCTCATTGAAAAGCCAAATTCTGCATGTTTTACAGTGCCCAAGTTACCATTTTTACTCACATTTACTTCTGACCTTTCCCCAAAACACAGTAAGTACATTCCCTCTGCCAAGCTGGCACGATGGATTTACACCTAAACAACATATATTTTGATTGTGACACACACCAACTCTCCATAAGCCACCTGAATTCTATGACAATTATTTTATAGCATGGAGAATTCAGGATTACTTCATTTAATATGTTCAAAATATTATTCAAAGAGAACGAACTACTGAGACTTGTTTCAAAATAGATACTGAAAATGTAGAGACCATTTCAGTAACCGTGTCTGAGGCATTTAGGAATAAACCCTGTTTGCAGTATTCAGCTCACTTAAGTTTTTTAATTGCTTCAAGCAGCATGTTACTGTCAGACTAAAGATGGGCAGCCACACAGAAAAAGGCTTAGCAAACTGCAGGCAGCTCTTGGACAAACACTGTAGGTGTGATGCACTGAACTGGAAACCCTGTAAATACACTTCAGGTAACTGCAGCAGCAGAGACATGCCTCCTCTGCCTTCCCCTTTTCCCTCAGCTGTGGAAGCGGGCAGGCCGGTGCTCCTGGCAGAGGGCAGGCTGGGCAGGAGGCAGAAGCTCGCCAGCCCCACGTCATGGAGCAGCTCCGTTCCCAAGGAAACCTGTCCCAGAAGCCAGGCTGCAAACAGCCACAGCCAGCTCCCAGCCGAGTGCCGGCCACTGGAGGTGCTCCGAGACATCTGCAGCGCTGCACTGACCCCTGACTGGCCCCACAGCAGCAGTGCAACTCGCCCCACAGCAACCACAGCCCAAAGGAATTCAGAATCTTGTCCCACAATGGCACACATCAGCCACAGGCCAAAAGGAGCTGCTGTGACTCTGAACCACAGAGCCAGACCTAGAAATCAGAGGGGATGACAGAGCCCCTGGGATCTAACTTAGGTTGGTTTTACACTGGGTCGGGAACAAATACAGAATCTCCTGCACTCACTGCTTCTTCACAAGGATGAAAACATCAGCACTGCTTTCCTCTCCCAGAGCACCCAGGCAGAGACCACAGACTAGAGTCCTTATGGTTACAAATCCCTCCTTCTGGATTAGCACAGCTGACCTGCACAGAGGCACCAGGCCAGCAAGGGTAGCACAGGATGGAGCAGTTCCTCCAGGACAAGGGGCACATGCTATTTAATTGGCACCTTCAGCCATCTAGACCTAGGGCAGCTAAGAACTGTTCAACTACTGATGCAGAGAGACCCTGAAATCAGCCATCATGTATTTTAGAGACTCTTGCTAAACTCAGCCTAGCAGGAGAGTAAAATGATTCACAAGAATTCTATATTTATAACGAAGATTCACCAAAAATGACTCATGTACTGAACCAATCTAATTTTAAATAGAAGGGAAAAACCTCTTGAAGAGTCACATGAAACTGGAGTGGGGGAGGAAAGCGAACTGCACACACAAGAAAGCATCAGCCAGGAGCTGTTAGCCAAATCTGCTGGAAGGGTTTCTCCATTCAATCAGCCAAAGTGAAAACAGAACATGCAGCTTCACCTTCTTCTGGTTTAGAGTTAATTGAGGCCTCCATTCAAAGCAGCAGCAGGCTGGAGTCCTGCCTTAGGACAGGTAGGATTGCTGGGCAATAATGAGGCAGCTCAGCGCAGACTTACTAGTTCTTCAGACCATGAATAATTCAGAACACAAAACCAACTGGAATCACAGTAGGAGGACAAGAGAAGTATGAAGACTTTAAAGTATTCCTAATTTTGGCCAAACAGAATCTAACAGAAATAGCTGCCACCCCACCGCCCATTACACCAAAAATGCAGCACAGCTTCCAGGCCAGGATTCCAGGAACAGAGACCAGGCAGACCACACTGAGAGCTCCCTGGAACACACAGCCAGCCTGCAGCAAGGCCACCTGTCATCTTGGCTGGGTACTTGGATAAGGACAGTTTACTAAGAGTTACTTTACAATTTGTAATGTAAACACACATGTAGCAAATATAGAGGTGAAATGGGCCTGAACACCATGATTTCTAATAGCTTAATCCCTGCATTTACCTCTGACAGCAGAGAAAATAAATATCTAGAGGAAAAGTAAGGTTAGGGAGCATTAGCTCCTCCGTGTGACATTTACCACATAAGGCGATGATGTGACTGCTGTCTTCATGTACAAATTTCCGGGTGACAGCTTCTTCCATGATCTGCTTTACCTAAAATGAATAGAGAGAAATGATTGTATGATCCAAATAAAATCAGCACAGCACTTGGGAATTTCAGTTTCAACCACTGCTTGCCCCTTTCCCCTCATCAACAGACTAACAACTCCCTCACATCACATTTTGCAGGGAAGAATGGATTTAAGGAGGGAAAGCACAAACAAATCTGAGGGGTTTATCATGGCATGAGGAAACCTCTGGCAGAACAAGGATAGGTCTATTTGGGGTGTGTCTCATAAAAGGCAGATTTCAGCATGCCCACAGTACCCTCCAAAGAACTTCTCCAGCGTAAGTTCCAAACAGCTGTGAAAGACTTTTTATATGACTCATCCTCAGCCTTCACACAGTCTCTTCTGCTCAGATTGCATTACTACATCCCATTTCCACTTGTGCCATTCTGCTCTTTTTCAAGCACAGTGCATCCCTGAGCGACACAAGCACACATTCTCAGAGAGGTTCAGGGCCACCTTTCCCCTGCCTGGGAAGCATAGAACATGCCACAGCAATTACAGATTATACCTTCGATGCTCTGTTGCACCAGACAGTATACAAAATTATTACAGCACCTACAGAGAAGGCAGTGGCTTCAGTTTTTACTTCAAGACATGATTTAACAATTGTAGCAAATAAAATTACACTTATCACACTTTTTAATGGTTTAAAACAAAGTTCCTTTCCAGTTTCAGGGCTCAAAATGTGTCAACCTCCAGAGGGAAATCACTGCAAATTACTGACTTTCAAAAATTAGAAAAGAAACAGACAATTCTTCCAATGAGGCTGTAGTCACCCTCCGTTCATCTGCCAGTGATTCCTCCCCAATGGCTTCCTCAGCCTGACACCACATGAAACCTCATTGGTTTCCAGCTCATCACCAACACATTTATCAGACACTCATTTCCTCCTGGCCATGGGGAGCTTGCTCTCTTACATATACAAATCAACCATCATCTTTGACTTCTCTCATCTGAGAGCTACAATTACTGGGTTATGACACTCTGACTAAACATATACCAATTCACTTTCAATATACGAGAGTAAGTGCTACCATGGCAGAAGACTTAACCATGTCAAGAAGAAGACACTCTTCTTCAAACATTTAGAGCTAACTGGGTACCACTTCATGGCACTGATAGGTCCCAAGGTTTTGAGCTTTTCCACTCAGAACTGGATCAGGAGAAGCCACAAGTGCAGTGTTCCATCGACAGCTGGGCCCTGCAGCTGCCTGTGGAGGTGTCTTCTCTGATTTGGAGGGCTTCCTCCTCCAGCAAGACAATCTGCGAGACCAATTCTGGGTGCTGTAATTAAACATCCTCCCTCCATAATCATCTTGGGGCCTCTATGCCCACTCCTACACCCCCAGCCCGGCTGGCAGGAGGCTGCAGCTCTGGCACTTGCTGCACGAGCCTTTCAACACATGGCATTTGCCTCGCTTCAAATTCTGCATCAAGTTGCTCCTCCAGAATTTGTGCTTTTTATCAAACAGGAACCCTCTGAGTTGCAAAGAAAACATCGGAGGGGAAAAAGCAAACATGTAAGAGGCTTTGAAAGTAGAACATGTTTTATAGCTGAGGACTTCGAAACAAGCCTCTTGCACTTTAAAAAACCTGGCTCACTGCTCACACCTGAGGCCTGACAACATAAACTTTGAGCCAGACAATTTGTTTCTTTCCTGTGGTGTTTCTAACATGGCTGTTAGAACCTCAGCTGGAGGTGGAGGAGTAAGAGGGTATCAGGGAAGAAGCAGAGGTGTGAGGAGGTCTCATGAATAGGCTCTCACATCTGGATTATCCCATGTACTCAGCAATCCTTTTGGCACAGTTTTACTGATCCAAGAAAGGGCTGATCTACTACTGACAAAAAGCAACTCTGAGCGCCTTCAGGACCATGAAATCAGTCTCAGCATCCCAGACAACAGTAACTGGAATTCAAATCCTAACAACAGGGAGGAAGAAGAGTTGTTTCGAGGAGCAAAAGCTCAAGTGCTCAGCAGCCAATTCATTGCTACCACACATCTTGCAGGCACACCCCAATCAGCTCATGATGTTATGTACATCCCAGTCAACAAAAATTTTAAGTGTATAAAAGCTGAGAAAGAAAAGAGTTTCAGATTCAATAATCAACCCTACTTTTCTAGAGCAGCACCATCCAGTGTCTCTCAGGAAACTTCAAACCCTGGACTCCAGAGCTAAGAACTCTTTCAAGACTCTCAGACCAGGCACTCTGTGTGTTCCCCACTGCCACCAGATGCCAAGCAAGCTCTGTGCATTTTCTGGAGAGTGACTGAATGTTATTAGAAAACATTTTTAAGGCATAGACAGGATATGAGAAGATTGAAAAGCTGGAATGCAGTGTTCTTCAATCCCACATCATCCCTCACCGCCACGTAATTCATGGATGCTTCAGGCAAGGAGCTAAAGCAAGTGCTTCTGATGAGATAGAACACAAGCTTTTTTTTTTTTTTTTGCTTATTTCCTTTATTCCCTTGCAATATTGCACAGCTCTTCATAGGGAATTCTGCTGCTTTGTCTCTGTTCTTGGGAGGCACTTGACAATGGAGCTTTTTGAGCACAAGCCTCCACACACACCCACTGGCAGCTACCAGCAGACCTGACCAAACTGCAAATTAATCTCATTAACAGAAGCATCACCAGCTGCCCCCACAGCTACCCATCTACCCCCACAGGGAAGGAATCAGCCGGCCTACACCTGTGTTTGTGCAAGGGATGGAGGGCTGCAGCCTGCAGCTGGACCAGGGCTGCTCCCAGAGCCTGGAGAGGAGCCTGTGCAGGTGGGAGGGAGCGCTGGGGCCAGCAGTGAGAGTGGCTCCCACTCCAGCCATGGAAACGTCCTGCTGCTCTCTGTGCCTCCCCTGCAGAACACAGGAGCCTCACATCTGAAGCAGGCTGCACGCGTGTCCCTGGAGCAGCTGCAGCAGGAACCGCATCAGCCCCGGCCAGGGACACCTGCTCACCCTGGAACAGTGCCAGGCTCTGGGGGCACACTTCTGCCAACCACCGCAGAGCCGGCACAGGAAAGCTCTGCCCACCCAAGGAAAAAGCTCAGCACTTGAGGAGCACAGAAGATCTATACATTATACAGATCTAAAGCAAAGCAAACTCCTCAAAGAGAAGCTGCTCAGCATTTGCAGTGTGTTCTAATGGATCACTGCTCTGACCTTCTCCCACATCCTACGAGGGCCAAAAACCTTCAGAAGCAGTCAAACACCAAACATACATCAAAATATATGGATTGTTTATTAAGTTTCCCTCGGGAAATACACAGGAGAAATGCCTTTATGTTTATTTTTTTTTAAGTTTTGTCATAAGGAAACTTTAAAAATGGTAAAGAAGAATGTCCATAACACACCGCAATAACTAGAAACACAGTTAAAGCCTACAGCATTTTTTCCTCAAAGGAGAAAACCTAATGTCCAGCATCCATGCTTTCTTGAGCTTGTGCAGCTACTGCTCATCTCCTTTATTGACAGCTCCTGCTGCACTGACTTACTCCTGATGAAAGCCTGGTAGTGTAATAAAAGCTATTCGATAACTATTGCACTTCTGCTCAGAAGTCCTTACATTTCAGCTGCAAGTTGAGCAATCGAGTTTCTGAAGTGCTCTGAAATCGTTCAGGGTAGAACTGCTAAGGTTATTGTTATCCTGTTTGTTTCACAGCTAGAAAGCACTGTTTAAATCCAGAAATGGCAAAACCCTCCATTTCAGGAGGCAAAAGGAAATGGCCAGAGAAAAAAGCCTGTTTTATGAGTCTGCTTGTCACAACAGATTTTCCTGCAGAGAGAGATAAATGCTTGAAACGTGAACTTCCAAGCGGCCTCAGCATGAATCCCAGCAGTTACATTTTCTAAACAGATTACACGTCTTCCTTCTGTGAGAGCCAACAAAATACATTCCCTATCAATGGGAACTGAAAGTCCATCTGAGAAAAAGCAAACAGTATTCAATTTCCCAAAGGAAAAATGCAGAAGTTTTAGCTGAGAGACTGAGGCAAAATAAACTAAACACTTTGCACCAAGTGACTTTGGAGATGAGTGTTCTATACTTTGCAAAGAAAACTGAATTTTAACAGGCTTGGTGGAACAGCCCACAGAAAGAATCTGCTGCCTATGAACTCCTTTGGCTATTGAGCTTATGGGAAAATCATTCAACAGGAAATAGTCTGGGTTTAGAGGACAAGGGAGAGGGACCAGGGCTCTGAGAACAGACATGGACGGAGTGAGGTTTTCCCAGCAAGCCCCCACCACACAGCAAGCAGGCAGAAGCGGTTGTGTGAAGTCACACACGATAAAAAATGAGGTTGAAAATTCTATTGGAAAAAGTTAATTATAGTCATTAAGGGCAGCATCATCTGGTGGGTGGTTACTAGTGGCTTGTGTTCAGTTCCTGCCTCTGTCAATTGATTATTGAAGACAAACTCTCCATCTCAGTGTCTCAAACTTCCTTCTGAGCCATTTTCTTACTGTGAGCACAGACAGGGGCCCTTCCACAGGTCAGTGAGGACACAGGTGAGGGTGTTAACTCAACTTGCTTATAATCAACAAAGGCTCTCATGGCTATTTCAGGCTGGAAAGCTCTGGCCAACCCCTAAAAAGCCAAGCCACTGTAAGTGCTCTAAAAGAGCATTGGTGAGGATTTGGAGAAGGAAAAAACAAATCAGAGACAAATCAAAAATGCAGATGACACAGAAGGTACAAATAACACTTTCAAACATTATTCAAGTCATTTAAAAACCAGAGTCCAATTAAAAACATTTTAGAGACTTTAAAAACAAATTAGCCTCAGATTTTTTAATTACACACCACTACTTCTCCTCAGCTTGAGCCAGCTTGGGTCATAAGAATCCATTTCACTTTGCATCTCATGCATTAGCACAAGATTGCAATGTTCACACTTGGAAAACATTTATCAGATTTATTTATATATTTAAGCATTACTCAGGAGAACAAATGCACCCGGTTCTAAATAAAACCTTACACTGCCTCAGCTCAAAGGTTCTAGCTCAAGCAGAAGTTTCTAATTGAAGTGGCAGGTTCCTGGCAGCATTCAGCAGCTATCACCTGCCCAGAGCCAGCTGCTGGCTGGGTCATCCTGGGACACAGTCCCGCTGCTGCACATACAGACTGTCCTTGGCGTGTCTGTCCCTGCTGTGCCCCTTGCACGCATCCCACGCTGACTGCAACACCTGATGTGTTCTGATTCCAGCATTAATGAGTACCAGACAGGGGAGTCAGGTTCAGGAACCTTGGCCATAACAACAACAACTTTTCATCGGAACTTTGAGGGCTCCTGGACTTCCCCAGCAGTTAACTGGGGAGGGGAAGGAACAGGAGGACAGGTACCTGTTTAAAATACTTGCTACTGCTATCATGGATAAAATATTACATCTTCACTGCTGTGTAACACCGGCAGCTACACCACAGCCAGTGCCACAAAAACACAAAATACGATATTTGTGTGCATGGGGAGAGGTGGCCGCAGGGAGCCCCACCTGGAGTGCGCGGCAGAGGTGCCCATGGTCCAGGGCTTGTGCACACCACTGGCACCTCCTCCGAGCCCGGCAGGAGCCTTGATCTGCGGCAGGAGCTGCTCCAGCACGATGCCATCGCAGCGAACACTCCCCGTCCGTCCTGCCGAGCACCTCCGGCCCGGCAAGGAGCGCCTCCCGCCAGGTACGGAGCGCCTGCCGACCAAGGAGCACCTCCGGCCGGACAAGGAGCACCGTGCGAGGACCAAGTGCCACCAGCCCAAACGCGAGTGTGAGCGAACGGCACCGCTCAGGTGCGGGGGGTGGGTGGGCTGTTTATGCACACACAGCTCCGACTGCCCCAGACCGGGAATGTCACACAGGTATGTGCAGGAACAACCACCCAAATTAACCCTTCCTAGCCTTCCAGGGCTCTGGCACCTGGGAGCCAGCTCGGCTCATCCACGGACACCTCAGGAATACATTTTTTATCCGCGATTTCCCCCTCTTCTCCTCTAAAGCTCACAGTTAAAGAAAAAGTCATTAAAAACGAGTACTACGGGAAACACAAACCCCGGGAAAAAGAGCGGGAGCCGATGTCAGCCTCCTGCCGCAGCGGCAGCCCCGCCAGCGGCATCCCTGCTCCAGGTGCGCCCGGGGGAAAAAGAGCACCGAGCTTCTCCCGGAGCAGCATCGCCGCGCCAGCCCGGCCGAGCGGCGCCGGGGCAGATCCGCGTGCTCGGCGCCGGGCACAGCCCGCTCGCCGCCCGGGGGACCCGGCCCCGCCGGGCCTCAGGGCGTTCCCCCCGCGGGGCACGGACCCCGGAGTGCGGGACTCTGCCCGCCGCATAGGCCCAGACCCTCACCCGCCCTCACCTCCTTCTTCACGTTCCACAGCAGCTTGTCCTTCACGGCGTCCGCCGAGCAGCTCATGTTGGCGGGCCCGGGGCACTCACAGCTCCCGACCCGGGCCCGCCGCCATCTTCACCGCGGCGTGACGTCAGCGGGCGGGGCGGGGGCGCCGCCCGGCCGCGAGGGGGCGCCGTGTGCGGACAGAGGCGCGCGGCTCGAGGGGCGGGAGGGACGGGGGGACACGGGGGGGGACACGGGGGGGGACACGGGGGGGGACACGGATCCAGCAATCCGGGGAGACAGCGGGACACGGATCCCCCGCTCCGCTGCCGGTCCCGGTCCGGGAACTCCAGCCCCAAATCCTCGGTGGGGATCACAACGGCAACACGGAACAAAAGAGATCAACAGCAATAATAAAAAGTTATGATGCTGGAGAAAAATCACAGAAGGCAAAATATAACACTTTATTAAAAATTAGTGTTCTATTTCCATTTAATACACTGGTGAAACACTTTACTCAACAAATAATTACTGCATTAACTAGGTACTTTGTAAAACTTACCCTTAAAAGTTAGACATGGAAATAAAACAAAGACTGAATCTCTAAGAAAGTAACTTGATCACAGAATGTCAGTTTAAACAAGATCAGCAATCATATTTTCTATCCTCTGGATATAAAATATCATACAAATCCAAAAGAATCCTTTACTCTTAATAAACAAAGTAAGTGCCAGCCACCCTGTGAGGTAGAGGAGTGTCCTACTACCGTTCCACTGGATGAGAAGTGACACACATACAGAAAGCAGAGTCCCTGGCTCTGAGGAAGGGACAGAGCTGGACTCACCTTCCAGGCACACCTGAGCTCTCCCACACCTGGGGGGAAGGTGGCTGTGAGGACTGAATGCCATGGATTGTCACAGAACACAACCTAAGTGTGTAAGGCAGGGGCTGCTGGGCAGACCCATCCAGTTCAGGTAGATCTCCAGTATTGCCTGGAGAGAATTCTGTCTGAAAATTAAAAACCTTGAGAAGAACAAAATCAAACCAAGCCCACAGTAAGCAACGCCCACTCAAATGCAGCTCTCGGTGACAGCACAGCCCCTCCAACATCCTCCCTGTCCATCACTTATTTTCTATTTTAACCAAGAAGTGCAAAAGATAAAAGTCACTGGAGTGGAACATTTCAGCAGGACAAATGTCTCCTGTTAAAGCACAAGATGCAAAGGTGAAGGCTAGGCAGTGACTTGTCTCGGCATTGACCAGCGGCTGGAGCTGAGCCCTGCAGAGCTCCCTCCTCGGCCTCTGCTGCCTCATGAACACCGACCCAGAGAGAGCTCCTTCCCAGCAGCTGCTCCGGCCACCGGGCCTCCCTCCTTCCCTGCAGAGGGACCGAGGCTGCTGCCAGGGCACAGGACTGGGAAACACCCCGCAGCCCTCTGGCACCGGGCTGGCCACGGCTGCCAAGGAAAGGTTCCCATTCTCTCCCTCCGTCTGCCAAGGCACTGCCTGAATGTACAAAGGTTTGACTAAATTTAAGAGTGAGGAGGACAGCTAGTCCTCTAAGAATGAAGCTTCAATTCACATAGTTACAATTCACACCCTACAAGTAGGGAAAAAAAAGTTCTTTTTTCTCCCAAAGTCTACTCCAAATTCCCAGGCACATTGTTAATGGACCCAATGGGGATGGTCTGGGTGGAAGCCAGCACAAGTCTCAACTTGAAGACAAACGAAACCTGTATTGTCTTAATCTGTGCTTAATTTGAGCTCAATTTGAGCAGAGAAGATCCTTGGACAGCTCACTGCAAACGCACCAATGCTGCCTTTAAACTGCATCATCCTGCTCGCTACTGCTGCTTCTGCACATTTACAGCAGGCTGTAAATTCATGTTCTAGAATGTCTAGAACATCCCTGTCACAATAATTAACAGCCTTCAATTACATAAAGACTGATTAAGGTGAGAATACAAAGCATGTGTTACATCACAACTCCAGTACTCAAAATGAACAGAACCTGGTGGGACAGAGATTGGAAAACCCCAGGGCACAATTTTGGGGCAAGGGAGATTCAGTGACATCATGTGCTGGATCAGTTCCAGACAAACAGGACACAGGAGAAACCACAGAAAAATGAAAAGGATATCTGCACGTATTTTAAACATGTTTATAACCGCCAGCAGTTCCTACTGATACTCCACATTCCACAACTGCCAAGATCCTTTGCACTTGGTAAAAGATTCTCACAACCCAGATGGTTCTCAAAACTGTTTGCCTCCCAGGTTAATTAATCTAAATTCAAATCAGAAATTACTACTACTTTTTGGCTGTGGGAAGGAGGGAAAGGAAAACTAAACCAAAACACAGGCTTTTCTCTGCTTACTACATTTACTACTATTACTAGTGTAATAATTCACAAGTTGGATCCATTTTGTTAATGAATCCTCTGAGTAAAGAAAGCCTCTGGAGTAGCACACAGCTCTGATGTTCTCTTTCACACACTCACTCCCATACCTGTCCTCCCCAGAAAAAATAAATGCAAATATGACATTTTTTCTGCTTATAACTTCATTTAAATGCAGTTTTGCAAGTCTATAAGCATCACTTACTTACTCTGTTAACATTCACTACGATAGTGACAAGTAAAAAAAAATAATATAAATCATTTGCCAAGAAACAGAAGTGCCACATGTGTTTTTTAAATGGCATCAGCCTTTGTTACAAGACAGAAAAAGCAAAAGATAATAACTTGAAGCTATTAAATGTAGCACAAAGACCCCATCACTGCAGCCTCTGCTGGTGCCTTCAAATTAAACAGCATCAGTGGAGGGAAAAAAATTTAAAAATCCACATCACACTCTAGCAGAATTAGAGAAGAATTTTTGTTGTAAATAATCTCAACAGCTGTATTTTCCCTGGCACAACAGAACAGCCAGCTGGAAAACAAAAACTTACAGAAAGCAGAATAAAAGACATTGTTAGGTTTATTAGAAATTTCAAGAGGTCTTTCACAAATAGACAGGTGCATTCCTGTGCAATGCAGCTTTCTGAATGTGAGGAGAATGAAGTGAATCCTGCCACGTGTAGAGGCAAGAAAATCCCAAAATATGAGAGTGTTTTCTTACCAACCCACAAACACTTAATTTTCAAAAACATGAGTGCAAATCATTTTTTTGTCCCCTCCCCTGCTTCTATTACTCCTAAACCATCTACATCTCTATTATCCTTATGAACTCCCTGCATTAACTGGGGATTATTTTCTTGTCAGGCTTTTGCAGTAATTTTCTTCAAACCTTACAGGTAGATCTGGCACTGGTCAAAGCAGATCAGGACTGACCAGTGTGGAATCTGGAGCTTCGTGACCAAGTATGATACAGGAACACAAAAAGCAGCTGTGGACCATATCCAACATATCCCAGGCTCCCAGTGGGCAGCCAGCAGAAATAACCATGAATGACAGCGGCAAAACTGCTACCTATGGCTGAAACATACAAGCAAATGCTTAAAAACACAATGGCTTTTCATACTAAACTTGAAACTGTTTCCAGAAAATTTCCAGAAATTTCCAAATTTGCAGAGCAGACTTGATTCCCACCTCCTGAAGTGTCCTGTAGAATTAACACCCAGTCAAGCACTCAAAATAAAAGTGATTATTTCAGTTTAAAATCCAGTATAAGCCACCTCTCTCCTGTGCCCAAAGCCTCTCACAATTCCATGCTAGAACAATATTTTTACAGCTGTTTTTCTTCTTCAACTTCTACACTCTAGAAGGGATTCAGAACACAGAACTTGAATTCACATGTTCTAGCCTTAGAAAACACTGTTTAGCCTGTGCTTCTCCAGGCACTGGGACTTTTCCCCTGCTGCTTGAGAAATTTAACATTAAACAGCACTTTTAGGCCACAGGAGGAAACCAATTCCCCAGGTTGCCCTTGTTTATATAAACAGGATTTCACTGTGACAAGATGCAACCAGGGCAACACTGCCACAATCTGCTCAAGTTTGCTTACTTCAGGTTTCTTCCCTCACCATACCCATTTCCCCCTCACCCAGGACATTACCTACACATTTACATTTTCAGAGATTTCCATTTTTCACATGGGGAGGCTGATGACTTGATTCTTCCCACTTTGGAAGAGGCTTTCCTTGGAATCAAGGAGTTTTAAAGATACTGTCCTGGAACTCAAACCTTTGCAGGTGTTCTGGGGACAGGGGTGGGAGAGCACAGGTGCAGCTGACCGGTCAGCCAAATGCTTCTCCTGGGGCTTATCCCGTGTAGTGTCTGCTAAGAGCAGCCACATTCAAGTTCCCTCTTCAGTATCTTAATTTAATAACTGCAAATTCCATGATACAAAGCCCTGAAAGGGGAGCTGTCTGGAAAGAGCTTTTCAAACCATGCCACCTCACTCAGGAAGAGCAGCTCTGCTCACAGCAAGGGGGAAACTGGCAAATCATTAGATAGGAAAGAGCAACCACAGACTGAGAACCAGCACTCCAAATCCCCCCTCCCCAGCAGGAAGAGGGGCCAGCCTGCAGGTAAAGCACAAGGTGCACGCCTCAGTTCTCCAAGCCCTTGGCCTTTAGTGCTGCTTTGTGCACACAAATCCCCGTTTGCTGCTCTAGGGAGCCGGGGCACCCCATGAAGATCAATGCTAGAGTCCAGGGGATCCTTCCCTCCTGTCCAAGGATGAAAGCTGGAGCAGGCCCTGCTGCAGGGACACACTAGTGGCCGAGCTGGCGGTCATCGTAGGTGCTGTATCTCTTGACGTGGATGCGGCGCACACGGTCACGCAGCTCGAAGCCGTCGTCATCCTCGCTGTGCGAGGCCTGGCTCCGGCTGCGGCTCGTGGCCTCCAGCAGCGAGTTATCCGGGACACGGGGCGTCTCGTACAACAAGACATTTAGTGTTTCCTCATAAATTCGGGCCTCAGGGAATTCAACCTACAAAAGACAGCACATGTCCTGCTCCTCATCCATCCAGGATAACAACTGGAACATACACCCACATGTGAAAAAGTACTGAGCCATAAACCCACACATTATAAAGACAATAAAAAATTTCTGGTAGAGGGTTACTCCCACCGCCAGGTCGCCTCCCTCAGCTAATCGTTTAGATTGCACTAGAAGAGAACACAGCATCTCTGATTCTCAACGTTGGACCCCGGTAACCTCAGCGGCACCACTGCAAATTAGAAGTTAACTCCTGAAGTTAGAGAAACTCCGTACACTCATCAAGCTAATCACGACCGTTTCCAAGCCGTAGCATGGGCAGGTGAAGCTCCATTACCTTGGTTTGCTTCTTCTCGGTGGCGTAGACGATGGAGGTGCAGCAGACCTCGGCCAGCTTGCGGCCCTGCCCATAGAAGGACCAGCAGCAGATCTCATCCCCGATCACATCCTTGATGAACAGCACTCTGCCATTGAACCGCAGGGACAGCTTGTCAAACAGCTCGATGTTCTTCAGCAAGTTGTCATCTGAGTTACTGAAACACAGCAACAGAAGCAGGAACAGGGATTTTCAGGCAGCCATCTCTGCCTGTTCTGCCAGCTTTCAGCACTGATCCAACTGCAGAATACAAATAAGTAGTGACTCACTGCTGTGTGCTGCCAAGAAAAGAGGGGTAATAGCCCATTTCAGATACAAATACACTGCTCTGACCCCATGAGCAAACACACCAGCCTTTAGAGGTCAACTTACACAATTACTAAGGACAGCACAATGTCCCAAACCATTACATCAACTATCCACACTCGAGATGATCAAACCCCCCTTCACTGCAGTTCTCTGGCTTGATGACAGCAGAAGTCCAGAGTCAGTGTGTGCTGGAAGGGCCATGTGCTCTGCATCCTGCACACCACAGATACACTGTCAGGGTGAGTCCACTATTTAAAAAACTAAATTTTATTAAGGGACATGCAATGGAGGGCCTAATTACTTTTCAAAGCAAGATACAGTTGTCAAAACCCAAACCAAACCAAAATAAGCCAAGTTAGATCATCCATCATCATCTTCCATTCCCATAGTCAAAGAGAAACTTTCCCACTAAAGTGAGGGGGAAAAAGAAGGGACATACCTGGTGTAGGAGTATTTATTGTTGCTTCTATTATACAGCAGTTTAACAACAGGCTGTTGGGAGTGAGAGAAAAGAAGAAAAGGTAAGTTCTGTGCTTCAATACATTTAGCATAAATCCACAGTTGATAAGAGCAGTTACTTTCATTGATGACTCTATCAGTCTCTCCTCTTCTTTCGGAGAGGTGATTATAGGGATGCTGCAGACAGGCTCATACAAGTCTTTCTTGTCCTGTTTTAATGAAAGAATAAAGAGAGGAAATAAGAGAAATGCTAAAGCTGACATTGCTGCTGCTGCCTCCTTCAGCCCCTCCAGCCATGTTCCCAAATGAAGTGATGTACAGGAAAAGCCCTGGGTTGCTACAGTAACCACACAGCTTACCTTGATCTGCAACTCAGAATCACAGCAGAGATTTCTTATCCCCGGAAGGCAGCAGTAATTGAAATACTGGGATGCAGGTGGATGTCCTCAACCACAGCGAGGACAAGGTCTAGTCATACTTGGTTTAAGTGAGCTTATTATTCCATCTTTTCTTAAAGAAAAGGATAGAAGGAGTCTGCAGTAGTTTTAATTAACTCAAACCACTGCACAGAAAAAGCATCGGCCACCGTGAACTGAATGCTTGGCAGAACAGCAGGTCACCAACATGAGCCAGCCTTCAGGACACAGAGCAAAGACCAAGCATGGGCAGGACAGGCTGTGTCCCCACATCCCTCACCACCTACTTACTGACCGGTATTTCAAAAATACCTTGCACACCTCAGACTTGGTACCATCTCTAACGCCATGAAATAATCTCTCAAGTTGTCTTAAGTAAATTTTATAAGCAAAACACCCATGAAACACTTCACAGGCTACTTCTGTTCTTACCTGCAGAGCTGCTTGGCACATGTCCACTAAGCCCTGGATGAGATAGTATTTGGCTTCTGCCATCAATGCTTTGATCTCCTGCCTGTGTTTTGGAAGTGCAATAGTGTCATCTCTGAGATAGTTTAAAATTGTTCCAAAGTGCTTCCCACAACGGTCTATAAGGATCCAGCCTGAAAAATAACCAACACATTTCAGTCACCTCAACACTAGAGGCTAGAAAAAGCTCCCTAGAGAGATTAAACAACACTGAGGTTTCCTGACACTGCTCAGGACGCTTCTCCCATTTCACCCACTGGAAGTCCCTACTGACTTTGAGCAAACTGAAGCTGGTGCCAGAACAGAAGCTGACAGTGGAGCCCCACTGGTACTGCCCAGATGTTCCCACTGCTTTCCCACACCTCAAAAGCAAAGCCCCAAGGTAAAACCACTCAGCTTCCAGCACAACGTGCTGAGGTTGCTGCAGGGACCCAACTGCAGTGCTACACTGTGATGCTGGGCAGTCACAAACCTCTGAGAGCCAAGGAAGGACAGAAGAAAGAATTCACCATTGTTTGCAACAGGTAGATTTAGATGTAAGTTCTGTGGCCTAACAAGGAGGATTTGGCAGCTCTCCAAACACATCTGCTGCTGCTGTTTGGAGCTAAAAAGAGAGAGAAACGTTCCGAAGATGCTAAAAGGCAGATCAGCCCAGCAAACCCATTGTGGGGGAAAAGCTGTTCAGTCCCCAAACAGAAGCAAAGAAAGACAGATCAGGAGGAAGCACAGAGGGGATGAAGCAGAGGAAACAGCAGCAAACTGACGAATTCTTGCAATTCTACAAAATCCCTGAGGTCACACTCCCTAAGGAAACAGGATGTCTGATTGCTGCCAAACAGCAGTGGAGGATGCATGCACGCACAAGGCTCAGTACAATGCCAAACCCTTTCCCATAAAGTGGAAGACAGGAAAAAAAAGTGTTATTTTGGAATCTAGGTATAGAAAACAATCTAGGAAAGTAAGCTAAAGCCCTGCTGGACTCTCCAGAACATGACCCTTGTTTTCCATTCAGGCTGAGGCACTTACACAAAGCTGCCTGTTCTGCCCTTTATAATGTATTGGGGATTTAAAATATCCTGTGTCCAGCTGGAGGTGACACACTGACTGACTGACCACTAAACAGTGTCATGGCACCATGAGCCACTACTGAAACATACTGCTCAGGAGAAGGGGGGAAAAAAGATTTCACACCAAAGCAAGGCAGGCTATTCTGAGCCTCAAAGCTGAAAACTGCACATCCCTCCCTATATGTGTAGTTCGAATAATGCCACTGTTTGATGTGACAGAAATGTCAACCCACAGACTGTTCAGTCTTTATAACACCACCACCAACCTGCTGTGAGGGCAGGAAAGAGCACCAGTCCTTTCCCAGTTTATCTGAGTAACAAAAACAGGTATTTCTATAAAGCCAAAGGATTGCTAGCACCAAAAGGACTTGCCTGACTAATGTTCCAAGTGATTTTTGGCATATATCATTTTCTACATCCTTAACCAAGTAAAACCACCAACAAACCCCAGCTGTTTTACAAAACTTGTCAGCAGTGAAAGCTGTTTCCTTACCTTCCTTGTCGGTAAGCACCTCCATCCTGCCGCTGAACATGGCTTTGAGCATGGTGTCGTGCCTGGTGAGCACCTGCACCGTGGTGTAGTACAGGGAGCCCCCGACGTTGAGCCGCACGTACTTGTTCCCCAGGCTGCTGCCCTTGAGCCCGCCGGCCTTGGGCTTGTGGCCCGCGGCCGGGCACAGGGCGCTCCCCAGGCAGGTGTCCCCCGACATGTCCTTCTGGAGGTAGATGACCACCCTGCAGCGCGTGGGCCGGGCCGTGGTGCCGCGGTCACGCCTCAGCGGGCCAGGACGGCGGGGCAGGGGCCAGCATCACCTCGGGGGCAGCACGGCCTGTGGGGCCGGCACGGCGTGTGGGGCCGGCACGGTGCCCCACGGCCACTCCACACACAGACGTGGATGTCACCCTGCGGAAGAGATGCTTCCTAAGGACACAACTACACACGTCCTGACAAAACACGACTCGGACATTTCTCAGACAATTCATGCAGCCGAGTTATCGCCGCGTCACATTTCTGATGCACCTGAAACTTCCGACTTCCTGCTATTGTATCTCCGGCCGATAGTGCGAACAGCACACAGCCTGAGGGCCAGGCTCAAATGCTGATGGAATTCAGCTCCCCCTCGGCTTCGCAGAAGAACCCAGCTCCGTTTGAGGCCAGCTGAAAAGCCCTGAAAGAGCTTCCTGCCCCTCCTTCAGCCGCGGTGTGTGTGCGTCCCCCCGAGCGGGGCTTGTTGACGTTGGTTTGACTTTTAACTGGACACATAAATATCTCTTCAAAGGCCTCAACACTGAAATATGGATCACAAGGTTCTATCTTCTGGTAACTCCTCTCATTCAAAACTATCCCTCATCCATCCTGGAGCCCTGACGAGTGAACGTAGTTCAAATTTGAAAAGAGAATAAACCAAGACTCCCCACCACGTACACCACTGTTTGTCACTGATGGCCTGCCTTGCTTTAAACCCTCAAAATCCTCTTTTGAGAACAGTGGCGTGTTTGTAACAGCAGCCAGACCGAACCTACGAGGAGAAAGGAATGCAGCCGGTCCGACCGAGCTCCTCAGAAGAGTTCGCGGCCAGTTCCGTCCCTCCAGGCAGTTTCTCGCTGCTCTGACCGAAGAACGAAGCGAAACGCGAGCAAAGCTAAATCCCCAGGCCAGCCAGCGCGGGCAGGAGCCAGCTCAACTCCTCTAAGGAGTCAATGAGGAGCTGCGAGGCCTCTGCTGCAAACAGCCACGGGATCTTTAATTACCCCGTTTGATACGACCGAAAATTCCCCACATCCCTTCCCGTGCCTTCCTGCCTGCCTCTTTGCGTGGGAGGCAGGACGGGCTGCGGAACAATGGGCCCGCAACGGGAGCCGCCCCCGCTCAGCACCCCGGGAAAAGGAGCGACCCAAACGGCTCGGGGGGAGCCAGGGGAACCCGAGGGTACCGGGGGAGAACGGGAACCCGCCTGGCATCCCGGGCAGGGCCCGGGCCCTGCCCTGCCGTGGATACACGGCGGGCACAGCCTGGCCGGCGGCCCCGCTCCGCCCGAGCCCCGCGAACGGCGGCACGGCCTGGGACAGGCTCCATCCGCCCCGGCCACCGGGGCAGCCAACAGAGTCGGCTCCGCTGCCGGCCCCGCACAGGGCCCAGCCTCACTCACTCACCTGCAACAGCCGCTCAGGCCCGGCCCGACCCGGGAACCGCCGGCCCGGAAGAGTTTCCGCGGCTCCCGGCGGGCGCAGCGCTGGCGGAGGCGGGGCGGGCCGGAGGAGCCGGAGCCCGGCGGTGTCCGCTGAGCCCGGCCCGGCTCGGCTCGGCTCGGCTCGGCTCGGCTAGGCTAGGCTAGGCTAGGCTAGGCTATGGCTCAGGCGGCGTTGGGCGCGGCGGGGCTCCACTTTGACGAGCTGAACAAGCTGCGGGTGCTGGAGCCCGAGGTGGCGGCGCAGACGGCGCAGCTCCGTGAGGAGTGCCGGGCCTTCGTGGACAGTGAGTCCCGCGGGCCGGGCCGTGCAGCGAGCGCCTCCCGGACACCTCGGGCCTTCCCTCGCCCCTCTCATCTGATTCCAACCAAATCTTTCTACGTGGCTGTTTACTGTAAACTTAAACGTACAGCTGCGTCTAAAAACGATATGACAAAGCGACTATTCGATCTCTTTAGGGCAGTTCTGGGTATCACTTGACGATTTTTTTTTCTTTACAGAAACAGCAGAATTCCAGAAAATAGTGGGCAGCTTGATTGAGCTCGTTGATCAACTGGCCAAAGCTGCAGAAAGTGAGAAGATGAAGGTACTGTGCAGTTAATTGCTGGCTTCTCGTGTGCACTGCCCTGTCTGAGCCCTCTCTTTCCCTCCCTCCCTCTACAGCAGAAACAACGATTCTCTGTCAGCATGCTGCTGGCATTCCCCTGTGATTAACTGGGCCTTTAGAATTGATATTAATGTTAATACTATAATTAATATAATGATTAATGAATTAATGAAGCCTATGACAGTATCGCATAACTCCCATGTGTACCAGTCCTGCTGTCCCTGTCTGTCTGTATTTCTGCACAGAAACGGAACGTGTGTTTTTTAATCACTCCATCTTGGTAGAACTTGTCCTCCAGAGGCAGGAGAGGCCTCTGGTAGCCTGAGCTTGTCTGGCTGTAGGACCAGTGCCCAGTGTGTGTGTCCAGAAGAGTCACTGACTGTGTTCTTCCAGTTCGGCGGAAGCCTCAGAGGCCTTACCCCTGCCCAGCCCTCAGGAGACAGCATCGCCCTCCCTGATTGCTGGCATGGCTGAAATGCCTCGAAGTCAACCTGTTGGGAGGGAAAGGGGTTAAAGGAGTTAACCCAAAACTCTCCACACATCCCTGCCTTGTCCTGCCAGGCCATCGGGGCACGGAACCTGCTGAAGTCCATCGCAAAGCAGAGAGAGGCTCAGGAGCAGCAGCTCCAGGCTTTGATAGCTGAGAAAAAGATGCAGCTGGAAAGGTGAGTTTTGTGTTCAGTGTTGTTTGGGGTGTTGTGCAGGCTGGGAAGGCTCAGGGCTGACTGCCTGTGCTGTGGGACCCTTGGCTGGTTCAGACAGCCACACCTGCATCAAAGGTGTGTCCTGGCCACAGCACACTGAACAGTGCCATGGGGTTACTTACCTTCAGGCCCTGCAGAGAGCCAAAGAAGGGTCATCCCTGAGGACTTCAGGGCTGAACAGAGGCAGCACAAACTAGGGCAGTGCAGAACACAAAAGGCATCTGCAACAGCCTTGTGTCTGGCTGATAAAGGTCCTTTAGAGCTGCTCAGTGTGACTCAGGCAGCTGCTGCTTACAGGTGACACACACAGCCCGGCTCCCCTCCCACCTCCCAGGGGGCTGCCCTGACCCACCTCACACATGTGGGGGTCCTGGACCCTCTGTTCTGTCTTGCAGGTACCGGATCGAGTACGAGACTCTCTGCAAAATCGAAGCGGACCAGAACGAATTCATTGACCAGTTCATTTTCCAGAAATAGAGGATTTTAAGATAAAAACCAGCTCACATGGAAAGTTGACCATTCCAGAATCTTGAGACTTTCAGAAATATGCAATTTCCACTGTGCAGGAGTGCAGATGATGTGTACAACAGAGGGGCTGTACCTCAGTTTGAGTGTACTGTGGCAATAAGGAGGACTGACTGCTCCCAGCTGCACAGACTGTCCTGGCCTTTGATTTTATACCAGTTTTGTACAGTCAGTTCAAATTACAGTTGAATTAATGCTACTGGTGCTTTGTTGTGTCTCTTTTTGAACTCTACAGCTCTTTCATAGAAATCAGAAAATAAATTATTGTTCTCAGACTGTCCAGCTGTACCAGAATGAGTTGCTCCTGCTTTGTTATTTTTCAGCGTAAGAGCTCAGACACAAACAGCAGTATCGGATCTATACTGCCTGTTACTTTTTCTATAGAATTAGAAAAAAATCCCAGAAATGTGTGATTTCCAGAATGGACACATTACAGACACAAAAAAGCAGAAACTACATGAGAATTAAGAACTTTGAACTGTTCCTGAGGAATGTCCATTCAGGAGTGTCATAATCTGAGAGCTGAATCCTTTTGTGGGCTTTATTAGGATGGAATGCCAGGCTGATGAGGGAAACCATTCCAAGTGTCAGTGACACCAGGAGTGCACAAACTATATATATCTAACACAGGTGTGAACTCAAGCCTCATGTTGAAGTGCAAATAGATACATTTTGTGTATGTCTTTAACACTTCAGTATGGAAATGCTGCCCTTTCCAAAGCCTGGGGAAAGCTTCAACTTTTACACAGTGAAGTCTAAAACGTACCAGTAGTGCTGGAGCAGCTTCATGGGGCCTGTCACCTCACCAGGCTCCAGATCAAAACCAACCCCAACCACTGAACTCCTACCTGTAGTTGTAATTTCTGCTTGGATTTACTCTGTGAACTCTAGTGGTCACTGTAAGTTCCTTCAGCCATTCCTTGAAGAAGACTGAATGCATTTTAATGCGTTTAGTTATTTATTTCCATACCAGAAGTGATTTTAGAGAAGAAAGAAATTTCCAACTCCTTGGTTACAATTTCTGAAGTACTTCAGAATCCTCTAGGCAGTACTCCTGGTTGTCAAGGGTAACTTTAAGCATTCATAAATCCAGATTTTGGCACATTTATCATTGATCAGACATTTATAATTAATCAAAATGAAGCAGAGCAAAGCCAGTGGAGATTTTAAAGGAAGGGGCAAGGAAGTTAACAACCATGATATGATTTGAAATGCTTCAGAAGAACAGCTTTGCAAATCTGTGTGTAATGTGTTGGGGATTCTTCAAAATATGTGGTTGGAAGACATTATTTCCTATTTGAGTGGTTTCCAAGCAGTCATCTTGGAAAAAGGGACCTTGGAAGAACAGTATCAGCTGCAGAGCGTGAGTGAGTGAGTGAGTGAGTGAGTGAGTGAGTGAGTGAGTGAGTGAGTGAACGTGTGTTCCCTCTGAGTTAAACATCAAAGGGTTAAAAGTCCATTTTCCTGGGAGAGTGGCCTTGCACAGACCCAACCCCAGGCTGGCCCAGGTCCCTGCCAGAGCAGTGTGTGGTCAAAGCAGGGCTGTGCACTCCAGCCAATTCCATTTTTCCTTGCAGCAGCCAGGGCTCGGGGAAGAGCTGCTGCAGCCAACACGAGGGAGACGTTTGTCCCAGAGGACTCCGCCAGCGTAGGGTCGGAACCAAATGCAGCACAGATGTGGTGTGTACACCTTCCAGAGCCAGCTACTTCCTTTTCCTCTTCTCCACGTGTTTGTAGTGGGGGTTGCAGAGCATGGTGAACAGGAGCAGCAGCGGGATCAGCAGGTAGGGCAGGTAGATGGAGAGCAGCACCAGGCGCTCACGCAGCGTCTGAGGGCCCGCATGCTCCGACTTGGAGAAGTCATGGAACAGGATGTGGGCCAGGATGGCAAACAGAGTGGTGGCTACGTGGGTGGAGTAGATAATGGAAGGAGTCCTGATCCATCTGCAGCCACCTGCAGAAGCAAAAAGGAAATAATACTTAAGTATTTTGAAACAACCAGAATTCTGAGGCTTGTGACAGAACACTGACTGCTGCCTCTCTGCCAGGGTAAGCCATCACTCAGATTGAATAGGGAGCAGAAATAACCCTCAGTACTAGTAGGAACCAAGGAAATTTCTCTCCCCGATAGCAATTTAGAACAAAGGGGCGATCCCAATAGTTTTAAAGTAACAAAAGGAGTACACAGGCTTGATCCAGACCTTTAGCTGCCCTGGAAATTAGCCAGATGTCAAATGCTGATGCTGGTTACACAAATGGCTGCACCTGACAAGGGCCTGTAGTTATAAGGTTTTGTTCCTGACAAACTTTATTCTGTGCTGCTTTCTCAGGCAGAACACTCGCAAGGGCCCTAGCAGCCTGGCCCTCCACAGTACACCCCTCAAACCCCCTAATCATGATAGGGAAACGTTCTCTGCTGCAGCAGCAGCAGGTGTCCTACAAAAATGCCCCCAGGATACATCCTCAATCACCCCGGTTTCCCCCCACCTTTCAGGAAGGCGTAGGCGGCGATGGGGAAGAAGGGCAGCTGGAGAAAAGCTTCACAGTAGATGAACGCCTTGAACCACTCTGGGGGCTGCAGCATCATGGGGTCCCTGAAGGCAGTTGCATATTGCTGCAACAGGTCTGTCAGCTGAAAAAATCCAAACCCCAAAACAACAGTCAGTCACTGAGCATCCACTACTGCAGGGCAAAGCTCGTGATTCTCGATGGGATGAGGCCAGCAGGGTGGGAGTCCCTGGTCCTGAGCAGGGCTGGGGGCTCATTCTCGGGGCTGCTGCAGGGGAACAACTCAGCACCAGGATTTGGGCTCTGTCCGTTGCAATTGGTTTCCCTGACAGAAATGTAAACTCCAGCATGGCTGTACGGTGGACTTTGACCTGAGAGATATGCATTGAGATTTGCTGGTTAACTATTAATTGAAAAAAGTTCCTATAGTGGAGTACTCCTACAGGCAATTCCGATGGCAAAAACCAAATCACCAGTTGTAAAGCTCAAACAGGAGGTGACAGCCAACCACACCCTGACGATGAGGGCTGAACTAATTATCTGCCACCCAACCGTTATTTTAATTGATTTTATGATGTTCATTTTCTTCCATTATTTTGTTCAAAACCCAGCAAACCAGAGATTTTTACTAATAAATTCGGCCGCTGGCAGGCGTGCTCCTGCAGCGGCAACAATTCCCTGTTGCGTTTTAGGCAGGAATTTGAGGAAAACTCGGGATGGGAGAATGGCCGGGGCCGCAGGAGCCACGTCCCGAGCACGTGGCGCCGGCCCCGCTCTGCCGCAGCCTCAGGGCGCCGGTGCCGAGGGCGACAGAGGGACAGCGAGGCCATTCCCAGGGAAAGGATGTCCTTATGGCAGTTGTGAAACACCGTCAGCCCGCTCTGGGCAGAGGAACATCCCCCCTGCCATTCCCGGGGGGAGCAGTGACCCCGCACTCGTTCCCCGGGGGCCTCCCCGGAACGGGGACACGGAGCGGCCGCATCCCGGTCACGGCTTCCAGCAGCAGCATCAGCCACAGACCGACCGCGCGGATGAAGCTTCCCTCTCCCATTCCCGTTCCCTCTCCCATTCCCGTTCCCTCTCCCATTCCCGCTCCCCTTCCCGTTCCCATTTCCATTCCCGTTCCCGCTCCTCCCCAATGAATGACCCGGCTGTGAGTCATCTCGTGGGCATCAGCAGCGCTTCGCTTCCAGACGCTCTTCCACACATTCACTGCAGTTTCTCTCCCCCCCCGGCGTCTCCACACACGAGATTGGCCGAAGGCCGCCCCTGGCCCCACCGAACCGGCGGATGCCCCGCACGCATTCGCGGAACGAGCCCCGGCCCGAGCCCCGGCGCGCTCCCCGGCCCCACTCACGGCCCGCGGCGCGATCCCGGCGGGCAGCAGCGGCTGGAGGTCGATGAGCGCCGTGATCGGGATGTGCGAGAGGAAATAGAGGGCGAAGAGCCGCTCCCGCCACCTCGGAGCCGCCGCCATCGCCGCGCTCGGCCCCGCCCCCCGCGCTGCCCCCGCCCCCGCCTCGCCCGCCAGCGGCCACGTCCCGCGACCCCGCCCTGCCTGGCCCCGCCCATCGACCCCGCCTGGCCCCGCCCCGCCCGGCCCCGCCCATCGGCCCCGCCTGGCCCCGCCCCGCCCATCGGCCCCGCCTGGCCCCGCCCATCGGCCCCGCCCGGCCCCGCCCATCGGCCCCGCCCATCGGCCCCGCCCATCGGCCCCGCCCATCGGCCCCGCCCCGCCTGGCCCCGCCACCGCGCCTTTTCCCGTTCTTCCCCTTTTCCCGTTCTGTCCCCGCCCTTTCTCCTTTATCCGGCGCTGCCGGCAGCCGCGCCCTCGCCAGCCCGGCTCTTGTCCCCCTTGGTCCCGCACCTCGGGCCAAGCCATTTCTTCCCCGGAGGCGTTGATCCCGAGTTCCAGAGCCCAAGGGCTGCCCGCGTCCCGGTACAGCCCGGCCAGGCACGGCAGGCTCCGACTGCCCCGTTGCTGAGCCGGGTCCCGGTGCCCCCGGGCGACGCCAGCACTGCAGGACCCGCCCCAAGCGGGACCGGCACCTCCCGGCCCGTTACACCGGGGGGAGAACGGGAAACCTCACCAAGACCGAGCAGGCAGGAAAGAATGACGCCAGCACCGCGTTTTCAAATGTCACATTTAATGTTTTCACCACTGTACTCCAAATCTACATTTTACAAAGTGACCAGCAAGTGTGCCACATTAACTGACCAACCTCTGAGATTTTACCTTTCATACCAGTGTCTTCTGGGGCTCGATAATTAAACACGTTTCTCATTCAAGTGAATTGAAATGCTTCAGTTGGTTTTATTCTGAGGAGCCTCATAAAAAACAAAGATATTGCACCATCTTTGTTCAGTTATTCAATGTTTGTCTCTTTCACAGCAAATAATTACTTCATTGAAGTTAAAACTTCCAAACATAACTTACTAATAGTCTCCAATTCCAGCTCAGATCACTCTTGTTGAAAATACTCTGCTAAATACAGATAACTTACAATAACTTTAACAGTTAATTGTCCATAACAAACACCATGGTTTCTCTCCAGACCAAGGCTCAAATTTTAAGACCACCTTTTAGTATTCCTTTGTACAGGTGAAAAACAGTCTTCGATTTTCTAGTCTTGTTTTAAATACAAAAGTTGGAAGGGACATTCAAGTTTCAAGTCTCCACACTAAACTTAAAAAAAAAAAAAATCATGTGGAGGTAAACAAACCAAGTTGTATACTCCAGGAGGTAGAGGCCTTCAATTTGTGTTCATATATACATATGCACAGAATTCAGTGTTCCAACAGAAAAAGAATTAGCGAAAAAGTAATAAAAGTTATTTACTACTGTGACATTTCAAGACTTCCACAGCTTTGCCTAAAGACACGAACACAATTAAGAGAATTCCCTATGTGCTTTTTTTTTGTCCTTTTCTTTTTTTTTTTTTTTTTTTTTTTCTCAACTGTCCAGTGCAGGAAAAAGTTCTCACAAAATTTCACAGACCTAAAATGTGCAAGCTAGTTTCTCTCTATACAGCAAGGATGTCAGGGATCTCTGAAATTAGCCCATAAATGGAATTATTTACACACATAGAAGATGCATGCTGGGGGATTTTATGTAAGAAAGAGCAGAAAAACTTCTAATAAAAATAGATTAAATATATATATATATTTATACTGGGTAAGGAAACAGAAGTTTAGTCTCTCCTAGTCACAAACTCATTCTCTCTACTCACAACATTTGATTTTAGAACAGCACACATCACCATCACAGCTCTAGTGAGAAGCTATTTATAGGGTTGGGCATTAGGGGACATGGCCACTTCCCATGGCCACGGCCACCCAAAGGGACTTCATGATTGGTCGCAGTCAAGTTTTCTGTATTCCTTAGTTTTAGAAAACCCAAAATCTTCAGGAATGGCTCAATATCAAAATGTATGTCTATCTGTTTGTACAATCTCACTTCAATAAAAAAAAAGGGAAAAAAAATAAAATTAAAAAAAAAAACCTCCCCAAATTTGGTTCAATTCTGTTTGTTCTGAGCTGAGCCATCACAGCTGCACTAGAATTCATAAAACACGTGCAACTCTGGGTAAAATATTTTCTTCTAAAAGCACAACCACTTTACAAGATTAAAAGTCTAGTACATTTCTAAGTATTATTCATATTGTACAAGTAGTGGTTGTTAATTTAAAACTTCATTAGTAAAATTACAGTACAAGCATGATTAACCTCCAGAATTGCAAATCCCAGACTCCAGTGGAAAGCTACATTACATCTTCAGTAGTACAGGGTGCTCCGGTCACTCCCACACCAACGGCGACGGCGGCATCTCGGAGGGCTGGGCGACCGTGGAGCTGCACAGGGGACACAGACATCAGAGCTCACTCGCAGGGCTCACAGCCACAGCCCTGCTGCTCAGGGGGACCCAACAGCCCGGGGACAGCAAAACCCCAAAGCCAACCCAAGCCTGCCAACAGCAACCAGCACTGACCGCAAACATTCCTTTACCTGCCCTCAGTCACTGCTTCTGGTGCCTTCACCATGCAGCTCTACAATCAAAACTACCCAATCTTCCCAATTTCAGTTTCAGTCTGACTTCTGGTCTTTCGCACAAAAACATTACTTGAAACTCTTGCACGTTTTACTTAAATTCTAGAAGAATTCATAAAAACAGTTCACAAGGATTTTATCTATGGGGCCCTTCCTACTCTCAGGAACTGAAAACCTAAAACATTCTGGATGTGTGAATTCTGTACTAGTAATAAATGGGAATTAATATCAGATGTGATTACATACAGTTACCTAATAAAGCTCTTAAAAGCAGCAGACTGAGGGTTGATGCAGAGAGGCACTCTGTTTCCTTTCTGCTGTTCCAAAATGAACTGATGAATTATTTCTGTACACAGGAGAAAAATACAAAACAACACAGCATTAACACTTCTGGCTTCAGTAAAATGCAATGTCAACACTGGAGGGAAACAGATCTTCCCTTACTGAGAGTACATTTTAGTGAGGATAAGAGCTCCAGCTTCCCTAAATCTGACTACTCGGCTTCAGCTCCTGGCTGCTGCTGCCCCTTTCTGCAGGACAGCTGTGGAGGTCACACCTCACAGCCCCAAAATGCCACACAGTGAGTTCACCTTCCCCCAGGGCCATCCCTCAGCAAAAGGATCAGGAATAGAGCACCAGGGATGGGCGCTGGTGAGGTTTGAAACCCACAGATTTCAGCAGGTCAGCTTGTGCTTGCACCATTGCCTTATCTCAGAACACTTACAATTCTGTTCTTTTGGTGAAAATAAATTTCCAGTGTCTACTATGGAAAAATACCTAAAAGAAACCAGCACTGGGGTCACTGTGTGAATCCAGAGCACAAATCCCAACTCCATGCCATGTCCCCCCTGCTGCAGGGGGACAACTGCACGTGCAAGATTAACTCCTGCTCACCTTTAACCTGCCGAACAGAACTGAGGTTCTTCTCAAAAGTGTCATCGAATTTGGGATTAGTGATGGGTTCAAAATCACTGGTATAAACTCTGCCAGTCGAAGTGGAGAAACAACATTTGCACATACAGGTGTGGTACCGCAACCGCCCCTCGTCCAGGTAGGGGTGAGCTAAGGCATCCTTAGCAGATATCCTTTTGGACTGGCAACAGCAAGGAAAGGGAAGAGAGCAAGAGTGAGGGTATTTTCAGAGCTACTGAAACTACTCATCGATTAATGCTCAGTTGTTTTATAAACCCACAGTGGTGTGAAAGGAGGGGCTTGTGTCAGGCACTGCCAGAGCTGCCACTAGAGGGGAGCTGAGGCCCATGAACCAGCCTGGCTGGGTGGCACCGACCTCCCCACTCACGGCCACCACATGGCTTGTAGGAACATGCTTTTCAACGCATTTTTTTTCTCCAGATAATCTTACAATTATGACTCCTGCAATAAATCAAAACAAGATGGGAAAAACAGCATTCTAAGTGTTGAGGGAGTCAGAAAGGATTTTTTTTTTTTTTTTTTAATTTGGTTATGGTTTAACATTTCCATGGTTCTGTTCAGCAAAGCAATCTTAAGGTTTTAAAAAAATACACTCCAAAGGCAGTGCTTCTAAATGCTTCTTCAACCCCCAGACTCCTCCTTTGCACTGCAGGCACTCTGTTATACATTTGCAATGTTGGGGGGGTTCTTTGGGAATGAAATAATTAAGATTATCGATTCCAATATCAGATTTTCTCATGACAATTCTCTACAATGTCCCAAGAAATGAAATCCAAAATCCACAGCAGCACATTTTTATTAGAAAAACAGATGCTCAGTGGAAAAATGATCCTGCTCTGTGATTGGGGATGCAGGAGGAATTTTTTGTGTTTTGCAAGACCAGGAACACCCCCGTGTCCCTAATTAGAACTGCATCAAAGTAGCTGATGTTCTGCTACCTACACCCAGCTCGGAAAAGAGCATGACTCATGCACAGCCTCATCCTTCCCACTGCCGAAGCTTCCTTCCCAGGACCACTCGGTTTGAAACGTGAAACCCCCATTCCAAGGGGAACTGATTGGCCAATTGTACGATATTTTTACATTTTTTATGGACTAAAAGTACTGCAATACCAGCAGAAGGAAACCAGCTAAAGCAGTCCCTGACTTAAAACACTTCAATTTAAGCACCAGACAACAAAAACTGTTCAAACCAGAAGTGTAAGAGATGATTTTCAGTCCTACTTACTGGATCAAAGACCAACATCCTGCAAAGGAGATGAACTGCTTCATGTGTAGCTTGACTGGAGAGTGTATACAGGACAGGAAGGGATGGCTGTAGGGGGAATGGGAGGAAGAGAAGCACAGAGTGTCCTGTCAGATCCATCACCAGGAAAACCCTGCTTCCGCACACGCTATTCCACAGTCAGCAAGGACAAACTCCTTGTTAAAGGGGACAAGTGGGACCTAACATTTTCCAGCATGACAACCCCCATTACAAAGCCCAGCAACTGTAATAAAGGTCTAATTTATCACTGTTTCCCTTAGTTCAGATGTAATCCCTAGAAAAACCTGCTTTTATTTATGTATTTTCTATAGAGACACCACTCCCAGCTGTAGCTGCTCTGGGGTTTGATTAACTCCATTATTCATTTTTTAATCTCAGTCCCTCCCAAATTATGGATTTCTTTGCTTTTCCTTGCCCAGGCAATCCACAGCTGACTGACAGTGACAGAAGGACTGTACTGGATGTCATGGTAGCTGTAAATTTCCCAGTATAAATAAGAATTACACCTCCACAGTGACATCAGTCAAAGTTAACCCTGAACTGCCGCAGAGAGCCCTGAGCACTTCCCAGCCCTGGTTTCCCAGGGCAGCCTATGGAACATAAAGCTGCAGTGTTTGGTAACTCTCCTCCTCCTGGCTTGCTCTCCCACAGCAGGAGGGATCTCAACAGGCAGGGGACGGACTCCACATGTTTTCCTTTGGGAAAGGGGTCAGCAGGGACAGGGACAGCTCATTCACCCTGGGGCTGCCAGGGGCACAATTCACTTGAACTCCCTTGACAAAGTCTAAGGAGTATGTAAATACCCATTTTGCCAGCACACAGTGAGGCAGGGGGGGTTTAATCAGAAACTTCTCGCATTAATCTATTTTTACATGGAGCAGCAAAATGCCTCACCCCTCTCTCCCACTGTGCTCACCTACGGCGAGTAAAAATAGTTGGTGTGACAAAGCAATCGCCCGTTTCTAACTTGGGTTTCTCTCCCTATTAGTCTAATTAGGGAACCAGTAACATTTAACCATTTACAACCAGCAAAAGCTCCATTTCAGAACATGAAAAGGCAGGAATTTGCACTCAAACATGAAGTATGCTTCAAGTTGAAAACAAAAGTACCATTAATCACCTGGATGATCCACATCCCCTGGTTCCAAGGTGTATTGAGCACACCAGATTCCATGGCACACCATGGAGAAGGAGTATTGTTTTCCCCAACATACACAGAACTAACTCAGAGTGTATTTCTTACAACTTTGTGGCTATAGGACATTAAATCTGTAGTGGAAACTTTTTATACCATTTCACCTCACTTGCTTTTTAGGATTCCCACCATCCTGTGGGTCATAAGACACTGGGTTTAGGAGTCACAACTCTTCTAGCACATGATAGCAGAAAAATATACTTGACTTAAAACTGGTAGAGAAAATCTGAAGGAAATCCTCCCATTATTAATGCTCAAATTAAAAAATCCTGTCATGAAATGGAACAGCGACAACTTTATGTAGTGGATCCAAAGTGTCAGGGAGGCAGAACTCCCACATGTCAATAATAAAGCAGATGCAATGCTCATTTCTATGGTAACTACTATTGTAGTGAGCAGATGTGAGAAATTACTTCAACATGCAGAAAATAATGATGCAAACTTAACTACTGGAGCAAGTACAGGCCAGTATTTTTGTTAATTTTGTTAGCAATCATAAAATGACCCTATTGGAGGGCCACAGAGCCTTAGCCCTGCACTAAAGATGTCTGCACAAGCATTTCTTTGTATCTGTTAACACTATATTGCATTTGCCCTTTTTACTGCCCAGTCAGCACAATCACTCCATCCTGCCTTTTTCCTTTGGTTTGGTGTCTTTTTTACAACTAACTTTTACTCCAGTAGTGTGGAATGCTGTGTCTCAGCTTTCAGCCTCTTGTTGGGCCTTCCTGAGCAGTTCAGGTCTGAGCTCAGGTGTGCTGAGACCCAGCTCACCCTCTGGGCTTGGGGCACTGGAGGTTCTTCCCTCGGCTCTGGGCAATTCTAACACTCCTGATCCTGGCAGTGCAGCAGCCCTCCAGGGCTTTCTGAATTGTACTGTCAATTTTAATTGATGTCTCTTGCCAGTACTAACACTTAAAGTGATTAAAAAAAAAAATCTTCATTCAGAGTAGCTATCAAAACACTGTCACCTCAAGAAGAGAGAACTTTCATCTGGGTCATCCAGACCACCAATACCCCCAGGGCAAAAGCCAGGAATGCCCCTGACTAGTGAAAAGCCCCCTTGTCTCCACAGCAGTCAAACTCACGACACATCAACGCCGTCCCTGAGCACCACAACCACCCGTGGGTCAACTCAGCCCCACTCCCAGGCACAGACAGATGTGAGACCAAGCATCCAAGCTGAGTATTTTCAACCAGCAGGCCATGGAAACTTAGTAAGCATGTGAAAGCCTGAGTCCTGCCCAGAGGAAGCCCTGCCTGGTGAGGCTGGGTGGCCGGAGCCAGCCCTGGCAGTACCTGTTTATGAGGACCCCTGAGTATGTGTGCCTTGGCGCCTTCACAAGCCGTCCTCATCGCCTCCAGCGACGGCGTGCCCAGCAGGTCTGTGATCAGATCCAGCTGCATGACAGAGCACACAGGACACAGCTCAGACAGGGGATGCATTCCACTACAACAGCACATTCCCAAGCTAACACAAACTAACACCCTGTCGCTGTTCCCTGGGAGCAGAGCCCGACCCCCCTGGCTGTCTCCTCCAGTCAGGGAGTTGTGCAGAGCCAGAAGGTCCCACCTGAGCTCCTTTTCTCCAGGCTGAGCCCCTTTCCAGCTCCATCAGCCTCTCCTGGGGCTCCAGCCCCTTCCCAGCTCCATTCCCTGCCCTGGGCACGCTCCAGCCCCTGCAGGTCTCCCCTGAGTGCACCACTGCCTCCAGGAGCAGGTGCAGCAGGGAGTGCTGGCAGGGAGAGGTGAGGATGGATACCTGCTGGATGGGACTCTGTGCCTGGAACAATATCCTTCTGCCAAGCAGCTCTGCAAAGATGCAGCCAACAGACCAGATGTCGATGGCATTGCTGTAGTGCCGGCTGCCCATCAGGATCTCCGGAGCGCGGTAATACTGAGTGACAACTTCCTGAGTCATGTGCCGGGATTCGTCTAACTCTTCCACCCTGGCCAATCCAAAATCACAAATCTAAATTGAGAAGGTAAATAAAAAAATTAAAATAACCAAAACACCTTCTGCATTTCAAATAGGCAACCTTCTGGGAAGGAGGCAGGGAATCCCCAACCAGCATTTAAATACATCAGATAATCTGCTGCAACTGCGTAAGTCAGGGGAGAGGGGACAGGAGGAAATTACATTGCTTTGTTACACTGACATTTAAACTTCCTACAATTTGATTTGAAATCACAGTATATTTTAAGTTGGCATTATAATATTTATAATCTGAAAGATTAAAAAGATTTGCACTACAAAAAAACCTAACCTCTGGGTATGGAGCATTTCAACTCAAACAAACTTCATTTGCTCATGACATGTCTCAAAATATTAAAGATTTGGCTCTACTCATTTGGGCTTGGAGAATTGTTAAAAATGTCTTGAACTAGAGTGTTAAGAAAAGAGACCAAACTTTGCCAATTAGAATTCTTAGCAAATCCCTGTAAACAACACTGATTTTTTGTGTTTGGCACAGCTGTACAACACACCTCAGTCCTCCAAAATTCCATATACCCAAGGACAATGGAAGGGCCTCAGGCATTGGTGTTGTCTTCCCCTGAGGAGCACAGGGACACTGAGGCACCCCAAGCACCCCCTGCCCTCCCAGGCACAGGAGATCCCACCCATGTCCAGCTCAGGAGCTGCCTCTCTCTTACTGTCAGAGATGTGAGAGGGAGAAAAGGGGAAAGACAAATGGTTCCTGCATTTCTACTTTCTAAAAAAACTGTAGGATTTTTTCCCATTTACACAGACTTTCAGGGAAAGTGTTCACATTGAATGTTTTTTGTTTAAAAATTAACAACATACACACACAAACATCTTCAATAAATGTAAGCAGCACCTTAAGGACACAGTTGCTGTTCACGAGTAGGTTCCCTGGTTTAATGTCTCGATGTAAAATGCCAGCAGAATGTAGATATTTCAGACCTGAAATATTAAAGGAAATTAAAATAAGGGTTTTTTTTCCCTTTTAAAGGAAGGCTGACAACATTTTCCCAGAAGGTCTGGCAACTCCTGATCAGCAAAGACTTTGCCTGTGCCTCAGTTTTTGTGAGTAATTCCCAGCCACTAGTGCACACTCAGTCACTTAATGACAGGGTAAAATTTTTGAGTATATAAAATAAGCAAAAAAAGGAATTTAGTAATCTTTTTATAAAGACCTCCTCCCCCCAAAAATCCAACAAACAACAAATCAAAAGCAAAACATCATCTCTCTGATTATGGCATGGATACTCTGCTAATTCCCACACTGGAATTTTCAGATACCTCTTACTGCTCTGTTTTTCAGTAACAATTTTTACCTTAAGTGGATATAATCACACATATTTACCCATCTGGTTCAGCCTAGAGTCCTTTCTGTTCCTTGATTCTAAAAGCATGACTTTTCTTTCCCTGACAATGCTTTAAGGAAGAATGCTCTTGTAGCTACAATAATTCATGCTTGGTATTTATTCAAATATGAAATTAAAAGAAGTTCCTCCAGGAAGCTTATTCAAGATGAGAATGTCTTGAGAGCAAACATTAAGAAAAAAAAAATATTTCTACGACATAGTTTTCAATAAATTTAGAAGCAGAAGAATTACCTCTTAAAATCTGGTAAAGAAAAACTTTGACATGATCCGAGCTGAGTGGCTGAGGAGAGACGATAATCTTATGGAGGTCACTCTGCATCAACTCAGTGACAACATATCTGCAGTTCAGTGGTTAAGGAAAAGCAGAACAGGCACAGAATCTCTTGAAACATTCACTAACTCCTGCTTACTTGAGCTCTTACAGGTCAGAACTATCGAGTTAAAAAGAAAGCTGCTTCAGAGGTCAAATTCTTTCAAATTCTTAGAGGAATGAAAGTAAAAAATGGCTTGTGAAAGAAAATTAGTCCATTGCAGTTTGCATGAAGGTACTTGTACAAAGTTACTGAAAGGCAAATTCCAACTGAGACTGAGGGGAGGTGGCTCCCAGAGGGGCCTGTGTGTGTCCAGGAGCTTACAAAAGCAGTGAAATAGGGTGAAAGCTGCACAGCTGCACCAGGGATGGAGACCATCCTGACAATGTCCTGGCTGTGGGACAACAATAACACACACAGAAATCATCACAGTAAATACTGGGGGCACTACAAGCAGTAATTAAAAACATTAAATAGCTTTAAAAGCTTCGTTTAGCCAGTCACATTTGAAACAGAAGTCCGCTATTATCACATTTGTGGCTGAAGGAGGTAAAACACATTTGCCCCACGTTAACTGATACAGCCAGGTATTGAATGTTCATTTTATCTATACCCAGTCAATGCTCTGCTTTCATCTGTTGCTCTACAAACCCTCTCCAGCCAAATCCCTGTTGGCCAAAGGGCTCATCTGCCAATGGAACACCACACAAAAACTCGTTTTATAAATTAAGTATCTCCAACTTTTTGAGGAAAAAAGTATTAAAATTGCATTCATAAAGAATTCATAAAGAAAAAACCCAACCCTGCAGCACCATAATTTGTAGCCCTCTAATTTTTCTTTTCCCTTAGCAAAGACCCTTTTAAATATTTATACCAGACTTTTAAAATTTGCAGTTTACCTTATTATTTACATTCAATTTAATGCAAAATATTTTTAAAAACCCAAAAGCATTACTCTGCACTTTATTACGATAAGATTTTTGTTTTGCTATGCCACAAATCCTCCTAAATCTCAATCCCGAGCATAATGTCTCCCAGATGTCTCAACTAGTTACCATGCCAACTAAAGCAGCTTAAATTAAACGAGGGCCTGAAATGGCACCTGCACCACTCCAGGTCTGGGGTGCATTAAATAAAGCCCTTGGCAGGGCTGGGAGGTGCCATTAACCCCGGCACAGCGAGCTGATTATCGCCAGGGATAACTGCACGGGGGATGCGAGCAGCGCGCGCCGAGGCTCCGCGGGGACGGCCAGTCCACTGCTGGGACACTCTGCACCACTGGGACAGCCAGCACAACAAACAGCCCGGGACTGCAGCCCCCTCCTCACCCTGCTGCCTGCAGGCTGCTCTTCTACAAACCAGAACCGCCGGGCCCCGACCGTGGGGCGGTTGCCGCCGCTACCCAGCGCTGCTACCGGAGAGAAATTGCTCCTGACAGCAGTAATTAGTTAAGTAGCTGTATAAAATTAGATCTACAAATGTACCAATTTGCTTCAGAGTACTTATCAGAGCAAATGCGCAGCACAAAATAACTTGACTTGCTCTGCTGGCTGGGACCTGCTGAGTTGGTAAATTTTATAAAGCGACAAATAAACATTAGAAAGGGATGGAGTGCCCTTGGTGATGTGGCACTCTCATCATGGCTTGGACTGTGCTTTATCTGCACCCCTCAAACCCCAATTCTAGGGTCTCAGGAGTAATCCTGGCAGTCTGTGCCCAGCTGGTTTGGGTGCTGGCCCAGAGGAACTCACCACAGTGCTGGATCAGAAGGAAAACCTCTCCCAGGACGAGCACATGCTGCTGGGACAGCATGGCAGGCACTGACCCTCACTGCCTGCAGCAGCCCACCTCACCTCGCCCCTCTCCGCCCCACAGATATGAGGGACCTACCCCATAATCCACAGAAAACAGTTCTTTCACCTCTGTGAAACTCACTGCACAGCTTAGCTGCTATTGCTAGTCAAACCTTTTCCAGGTCCCTCCCCTGAAAAGTGGTGACTTTTCAGCAGCTTCTGATACTCACTTTAATGGGCCAAGTTTTCAAAAAGTTACTACAGAAACTCTGGATAGTTCTTAAAGAACATCCATGGGTATGCAGTTGCTGAATTCAGTATTACAATCACCCGTAGAAGATTTTGTAATTGGAAAAAAGAGCTATCCATCATTCATTTTTGCACTAGGTGATATTGGCAAAAACATCAATACCTGTACGATTCAAAATTGCCACAAAGATTTTCAACCAAAAACCTCATTATTAATTCAAATTGTATCTTAATCTGAGTGTTTGCCAGGAATTTTCATCCTTAAAACAAAAATCTCACTAGATTAAAATTCCTTTATTCATCACATTTCCTAAGAAATCTTTTAATTTATCATTAAAATTTTAAGGTGGTTTTATAATTAGTTCTCCTTAAAAAATACACTCTGCAATTCCTGCTGGTACCTATGAAACGCTGAATAATTGAGATGAACTCTACCAGCTCATTTGCAACACATCATTCATATCATTTTAATCATTCTTTTATTACATTTCTTTCCCCAAAAAGGGCACTACAACTCTTCGGAAAGAACAAAGGAAATCACTCAGTACCAACTCTAGCCCTTTACACTTTTATCACTGTTCAATATGTCCTACCATAAAAATGGAACAATCCTATGATATCTTTAGGAACTCTACTAGTGGATCAACAAAAGAAGCTTTGACAGCTACACTCCCAAATATGGAACATCTTTACCTGATCTTCTTCAAACCAATCCCAAGTAAGTTCTCCTTATACTACAGTAAGTAGAAACACATCCAATTAAAAATGGGTATATAAATCAAAACATTTACTAATTCATTCTTTTAAGGACTTTAGGGGTCCTAAGTGCACTTACTGAAATTCTTTCAAAAGAAAGGACAAAGAAGACTACACAAAGCAACAGTCTTCTATTGCCAGTATTAGAGGCAAGAAATTAACAAAAATATAAAAAAAGATAGCCCTACAGAATACTACTCAGAATGACTTATAAGTCAGTTAGCCATGAAGAAAACTAGCATTTTGGTTTTATATTCAAAACTTGGCAATAGCTAAGCTCATAACAATAAGCTTATCCCATTTAAATATTCTTGACTGTACAATTACACGGAAGGAGTAATCCTTAACCTAGATCTGATTTATAACTCATATGACTTGTTCTAAATGAGGGCATTGAACTAGTGCACATAACCAAAATCCCGTTTTTGAAGACTACTTATATGCTCTTCATGTGAAAGAAATATCAAAGCAGAATTTTAAGGCTTTATCTAAACTCAAATGAAAAAGCCCCAGTACAGCACAGCAACATTTTCAACTAAATAATGTTTATCCACCAGCAAATTGTGCTGTACTTTGGTTAAAATCACCATGTTGACTACACCTACTTTCTTCACCAATCAATCCAAGGTATTACATAAATAGATCAAACCATATTTTAAAAGTTCAGGTTACCTAAAAATAATGACAATTTCCCACCCATTAATTGCAAAGTGGGTCATACAAAAAAGTAGCTAAGACCCACCAGCAACAAAACCCAACCTGCCCAAGTCTAACCACAGGAGTGGCAAAGGACTTCCCCCACAAGAGTCAGAGCCCTCCCCACTCAGGGATTCACTTTTCAGTATTTCGGAAAGCAGAAATTCCCTACTTCATGACTAGAAGACAGCCCAAGCCAAGTTTGAAAAGGAAAAAAGACCAAATCAAAACATGACACTCACATTACGTTTTTCCCTCAAATTCACTGCTAGAACACAGTTCCCCATAGGCAGCTTGTACCTGTGCATCAGTGACTCAGAACATCTGTGGGACACAGCTCTGGGCAATGTGCTCTGGACCAGGACAGAGCTGACCAAGGAAAGCCACAGCCCTGCCCGACCACTGAAGCCTCTCTGATTAGTCAAGGTTTCAAAGCCTGTGAAGGCAGAATTCTCTGAAACCACCACAAAGTCTTTTCAAGTACTAATAACTGAGAGGAGATTAATTACTGGATGTAGTTTTCAAAAAAAAGATTCTGGAGGAATCCCTGTGAGCAGCAGCAGGGCCTGCTGGTCAATCCCACACTCCCTGCACACACTCGTGGGATCCAAGGCTCAGTTCAGTCCTGCACCATCACACCCCCAACACCCACCTTGGAGCTCTGGATGCTACAGGTTCACTTCTTGACATCAAACTGTCCTGTCCACATGCAGGCTCGAGGTTTTTGTGGTTCCATTTCATTGATCACACCAACTACTGGCGGTTTCCAAGCTAATGTAAATCACACCTACCTCAATTAAGTGTTCTATTTTTATATTTAGGATACATTTCTTCAAAATAGTCAATGTGTGGAGGCTGGAGGATGTCGAGGGCAGAGAGTACCTAGAAAACACCACACAAGATCAAGGCCTATTCCAGTTGAACAAAACCAAATCCCTTTCAAAAAGACAGGCTGCATGTTTCTCACACGGCTTTGTTTTATTCTACCCCACAGACCAATGTCCTGTCCCCCCAGGTATGAAAATTTAATAACCCACCATGTCATATATTCTGTACGTTCAGTGTCTCTCTTTTTTACCTCAATAATTTTTTTCCACCTGTTTGAGTAGCAGTTTGAAAGCACAAATTTATTTATCCAATAAAAAGTGGTTTCTTTACAATATATATGAACATAACATCTCTGAAATAAGTAATTCCAGCAGAGAAATGTAAAAGCAGAACATACTACACTTTGTTCTGCCTTTAGTCTTTCAGACTTTTGTGATTCACCACTTACACATGGGAATTGCAAACCCCAAAGTTGTTCCCATTCTGCATAAGCAGCTTGGTGGTAGAAAAAGCAAAAGGAAGAAAAAAATGTAGCAAAGCAGCAGCAGAGAATTCATATCCTCTCACAGAAAAAGATACTCCTTGGTGTGGCCATTTCAATCCTATCCCAGGAATGTTCATGACATTTGGGCGAAGCACCCAAACTTCAGATGTACTTCAAACTTCATGGATCAACCCAAATTGCATTTAAATGTTTTAATTTAATCTGACTGCACCTAAAGCAGATTGGGAGAGGACCAACAAAGGGGACAGGACCATGGAGTACAGAACAGCTCAGAAGGAACAGTGTCCAGCTGACACAGCTCTGTGCAGCCTGACATTTACCTAAAGCATGAAATAAGACTGGGCAGAAGGGTACTGATTGTCTGTTTGCAAACACTTTGGAGGGGAAATCATGAGTATCCTTAGATTCTTGATAATTTCATTTTTATACTGTTTGTAACAGTAATATCTGAGTTTCTAGAAAATCTGATCCCTGTAAAATCAGAGAGCTCTTAAAGCATTTTAGATATTCTGTAACTTAAACCAAAACACACTTCTGTTACAGAGAGCTCCATTTTACATTTAGGTTTTATAAAGGATCTCAAGATTACTTTGAATTTACTTACATTGTCATGCTTAAAAAAACACAACATCTTCAGCTCCCGGAAGACCCTTTTACAAGAGACCAAATTTTGGAAGACGTTGGGCATCTTTTTGAGTGCAACTCTCTTTCCATCTCGTGGATCTGTTACTGACCTACAGAATAAAAGATAAAGAACATCACATACTCCTGTTAGACAGTTTTTTTAAAGAAGAAATCAGTATTTTAAAGTTTCTTATTGTTCTCAACTCAGTGAGTCAAAACAAGGTGAAGACATTTCTAGGGAAAAAAGCATTAATGTGAGGGCACTGAGCACTGTGCTGCAGAACCTGTGTCACACAGATGTGACCGTTCCCTGGGTGGAGCACAGCCCAGCAGTGCCACACACTGAGCTCATCAAGACATCAACACCTGGAGTGGATGTCAGGATCAACACTGCCTTCACCTCCCAAAAACACCTCATTAAAACACTCTCTCAGTTGCACAGATCAGATTTTATCAGGTCTATTGCTCACTTCTTCCTCTCCAAAGAGGGTAAAAGATGTAATAAAGCTGTTCTGACAGAACACTGGCAAGTGAAAGACTATTTATTGGTCTATCACCAAACCACTCACATCTGGAGAAGCAACAGCACGTGGTATCTAAGTTTTCACAAACGTAAAACAGGCGTGACATTAGTCTTTCTCCCACACAACTTACGGAATGCAAGTATAGTAGCTCAGGAATTATAAGGTGCTTTGCACATGGCAAGTATTTTAATTTAAAATAATTGGATTCTGAAAATAGAATTTTATAATGAGAACCATAAAACTAGAGCAAGGAGATTATGGTGCCTCAATTCCCAATCCTGGTTTTTAAGGTGAGTTTCACTACAGAACAGAGTATATGCATATTTTTACTGAGATGACCAAAATAACTTCAATCTCAGTGTAGTGTCGAACCCACAGAAGAATCCACATCCAGCTCTGCACCCTGGTAACTACATTTGTCCTTAAAAAATTGCTGGCTTTTCTCTCTCATGTGACTCCTCAACAGCAGACATGCAAGGTAGCTTCTTATGCCTCAGGTCCGTATTTTAAATATCTGAATAAAAAATTAGACTGGAGCATTAAGATATCTACCTCACTCCCAAGTACTACATCTGATTTCAACCCAATTCAACCAACCCAAAGTCAGTCCCAACACCTCAGCCAGACACCTGTTAACAGCCCTGCACATTTGTATTTTAAACAAGGGGCAAGGTGGAACTTGGGAAAGGTGATATCATACTATTTCTGTGGTGAGAAACACAGCAAAAAAGAATATGAAAAAGTCTTTTAATCCATGATGAATTTCCTGTTTTCTCCAGGACTTCTGCCTCTTGCTTCAAGTGGTGAGAAAGGGCAAGAGAACTGCAGAGCTCCAGCTCACAGGAAAGCAGTTGCTGAACACCTGAAAATCCTTTCAACCACTACCCCTAAAAATATGAACGGATGCCCATGTTTTTCTTGCTGACTGAAGGCAGAGTGTAAAGTTTTGAGCCCAGATTTCCTGATTTCTGGGATTCTCCTGCTGCTGAGCAGGAGAAGGAAGCGCTTGAGGAACTGCTGGCACTTTGTACCTTGCAGTACCATCAGTACTGTGAATTCTCAGCCTCCTCCCATACACGGAGCTGCTGTGCAGCCCTGCTGGGCAGAGGGAAAGGTTTGATAAAGCGGGTATCTTTAATTAAATAACAAAACTACATTTTAAGTTGATAGCTACCACAGATCTGCCAATGCTGATTTTTTACTAGCTGTGGGACCCCTTTTAAAAACCAGAAAGAGCTGAACACGTGCAGAGCCATTGAAGTTCACCTCTGCTGTGCCAGGCCTGCTGTGGCTGCTCTGCTCTTCCAAATGTCTCCATACAATAACAATTAGTTTGGGTTAAGAGTCTTTTCCTAGTCTCACATGGAGGAAGGAGTTCACTGGGGTTCCTGTGGCATTCACACTTAAGGCCAGTTTATTTTTTCTTTTAAATAACCCACTTTTACAAACAAGTGATGATCCCCTGCAGTATCCATCTGGAAAGCAATTCCTCTGCTCTTTCCTCCACAGCAGCAGCAATGCCAGCCTGCCCCTCACCTCCCTGCCTTGGGCTGGGAGCTCTGTACCAGTCATCAGCAATTTCACTTTGAGGGGCAGCACCAAACTAACAATCCAAGTTCCATAGATCAGAACTGTCAGGCCTACATTCCAAAGAACAGAAACAAGAAAGGAAGAAAGAAAACAGTCTGTCTAAAAAACCTGGTATTTACAGCATCCAAAAAAAGATGCTGAAAACGTTGCTTTGTGTTTGTGTACAGTACCTACTTTGATACTAGTAAAATAATTATTTATAGCAATATGCTATCAGGTCACCTATCCCCAGGAGAAACTAGAAAAGCAGGAAAATCTCCTAGGAGCTAATTGAGAGAACAGCTAGAAAGGCAGCTTTACTTACTGCTGCTTCTCAGAAGAACACATTTGAATTCCCTGCCCTGCTTTGTGAGGACATTCCAGCATGGGTGAACCCCGCAGCACAGGGCTGGCAGGCAGGAGCCATCCATCACCCAGCACAGGCACTGCTGCGCTTTCCAGCACACTGCTGAAGCCTCTAAGGGTCCACTTACCAAGTGTGGACTGTAGCTGGGGATACAGAGATCAGAGACCAAGATTCAAACCAAAAATAACTTAGCAAAAAATATATAGATGGGTATGGGGCAAAAAATGAATTAATACATCTTGTATCAAGGCAGAGAGCTGAACTCTAACCATGCCTTCAGGAGTGCCACAGGAACAGCGACACCGAGCCAGGAGATCCAGCACCAAACACCCTGAGGGGAGTCACCCCCGAGCCCCCATCCCTGGAGTGACAGAGGGGGAGCTGGGCAGCACACAGCTGGGGCAAAGGGCAAGGACGTTTTGGGGAGCAGATCACAGTCACAGCAGGTGAGGGACAGAAGGAGACTAACCCTGGGGCCAGCATAGGAACGGGATGCATCCAACTGCAGTAAGGCCACTTTCTGCCATCAGAAACACTTTTGTTCTGCTGATTATACATAATGTATGCACGTCTTGCTATATTTGAGAACTACATAAAAAGATTTTAAAATAGTCTGACATAAAACACATAAAGAAAAAAGATACTTTACAAAACCTGCACCTTCTATTTACTTTGCAGGCTAATCACACCAGAAATAATACAATTTTAAAAAGTAATAGAACTACAGAAGAGATTAATGACACAATCCAGACCTCTAGTTAAAATGTTTTCAAAGACAATCCTTATCTCAAAGAATCCTTGCAGGCATTCAGCCGTTTCAATTACGCATTATAAGCCTTTAGCAACTCTCTGCCATGTTGATGGCAAATGTTCAAGGTGGAGTCTACGCCAACAGTGACTTTTTCTCTCCCTGAATCCAGGTCAAGGCATACACATTGTTCTGTAGTTTCAACTGGTAGAAAAACAAGTTTGTGACTGTTCCGTGCAATTATTACACAGGAGCAAGATAATGAAAGAATGTTCTTGGGGTGGTGTGGGAAACTGCTGGTGGAGTTTGTTCTACCCGGGAAACAAACCTTCCTTCACATTTATAGAGAATATCTGTAAATTTACATCAGGACTTACCAGAAGGGAGGGAATTTAACAGGATTACTCTGCAAGTTTTTCTTATTAGTCAGTGAACTTTTTTCCTCAGTTGCTTGACTCTTAATCACACAGGCTTTTCCAACAAGCCTTACTCTGAGATATGTAAGTGACCTGGTCCCACAAGCGTTTCAGCTGCTCACCCAGGCATGTTTGATGTCCCACTTTAAAACAAACAGCACAGCTCATACTCAAGGGCATGTGATACCAATATGCCGCTTTTTCAGTACACAGTATCGCAATCAATCACATCTTGGCATATTTCAAAATATACTTGAGCATGGGATGATATTAAAAATCCCTCAGAAACGCTCACAAACCCACAAGATTCCCGAGACTGAAGTGGAAGGCAGGGAGAGGCTGTGCACTTATCAAATCTCTTATCTGGGAAATGCTTGATTGGGTACATAAAATTTGCACACAAGCACAGGCCATGAGACCAGTCTCTGTTCTCTGTAAAGTCACTGCCAGGCACTGAGCCCTACCAAAATGTGGCAAAAACTGATCCACAACATTTAATGGACTTTGGGTAGCAGAGGGGAGAGGTAAGGAAAATAAGCACGTAAGTGTGAAATCCTTAAGAAAATAATCCAATATATATTTGTGGATTTAGCAACAGATGTCTTACTGAAGGAAAAAAAGGAAATGCATCCACACAGGCTGAGTTTTTAAGCAAAGCAGCTGTTTTAGCAATTTACCACTATAAAGACTCAAACACCAGGGAGACAGGACAAAGGTGATGTTCCAGGCTCTCCAGTGACCTTGCCTACTGACAGCAGTATTTTCTCCCAGCACAGACTGCAGCCCTTGTCCCACACTGCTCCCGACCAGCCAGGGTTCACCAACGCACATAAAATGCGCTTTAAAGCTCTGTGACAATTCCTAATGGAAGTTAAATTATTCAAATACTAAATGGTTTTGTCTAACTTAAGTAGCCTGAAAGTCAGTTTTCCAGCCCACAGTGCGAGTGTGGCGTTCCTGACCCAGGCAGGGGCTGCTGCAGCTTGGGCTGGCCCCAAACAGCTGTGCTGGCACCGTGACACAGCGAGCAGGGAAAAGCTCCAGACAAAGGCAGGACAGACCGACGCTTGTTCAGGAACAATGGCAGCCCAGGCATATGTCAGAGAGGATGTCAGTCAGTCACACTGCCTCTGCCAAGTGAATAAGGAGAGGGAGAGGTGGGATTAATCTCTTTTTGAGGGCTCTTGGGTAACACATGGACTGTTTCTCCAGAGGTGCCTCACCCCAGCAGTGAATGCAGAGAACCAGCACAGCCTCCTCGTAGATAACTGGATTCCTGATGTGAGGACCCTGATTTTCTAATTTCATACGAGTCTTTTCTCCCTGCATGTGCAGCCAGGAGCACGCTGTGTGTCACAGACCACTGTGCACCCTGTACTGCCAGCAGGGAGACCTGGGCTCCCCTCCAGCTCTGGTGGGAGTGGGATCATAAGGAGCGAGGTTTTGTTTTGGTTGGATTTCTCACAACACGAGAGTTTTAGCACACACACTCACGCAATTAGCGTGGCATTATAATGGGTTTTACCCTCTGGCTGTACACACATTGTCTGAGAGATGCAAAAGCTGATACAATCTCATTCAAAAGAGATATTCATAATCATTTCAGCTATAATTTTTAAAGGAAAAGCCACCCACAGATTCGTTAGGAAACGGAGGAAAATATTGCAGCAGAGCAGTACTCAGTCCTCTTCACTTCGCTGCCGTGACCAGAGGTCTCGGAAAGGCTGCTCCAAACTTACAGCAGGAGGTCTGTCGTCATCCAGGAGCAGCAAAACCGGGAATCAGGAGCCCTGACAGCCACAGCACCACGGAGGCTGAAGGGAAGGAAGCACATGGAATCGGGGAGGACTCCCCAGGGAGCGAGGAAGGCACTGACCAGAGGAGGATCGCGCAGCCGGGCCCCAGCCAGAGCCACAGCTCAGAGATAAGGCACAGCAGAGCTCTCCTCAGCTCACCTGCGAGCTACGCTACACGACTGCTGACCCCGAGGAACCCAAACACCGACACCTGTGGCCACCTACTCACCGCAGCAGTTTGGGGATTTAAAAAAAATTCCAAAACCTGCAGTAAATCATTGCCTACAAAAAGTCACAGTAGCTGCACCACAGAAGAGTCTGAAACACTGAGGCAGAGTTGTTAGTGACAGCAGAAAGCAGAATTTTTAGCACACAAGCATGGAAAAATAAGGTTTCATTGTTAAAAGACATTATCAAAAAGAACAGCTGTTATTTTTTGAGCTATTTAAGCACTGGATGTGCTGTTAATGATTTTCAGGTCACTACTGCTCTGTAGCAGCCTCCAGCTGGCAACACTTCAAAGATCCTAAAATGAAATATTTACAGTGGATTAAAAAAAAAAAATAAAGTCTTTAAGAGATATGATATGAAAGCAAACTGAAAAAAGATAGCTAAGGAGATACTAGTGAGCAAAACTTTGATTTCACTGGGATTTAACTTTGAGGCAGAGAAGCCAAGTCAGACAGTTCCCTGTTTCACCCATCCCTGGGGATCAGCTGCAGGAGTGCTCATTGACACAACTGATCACCTGACAAGAAGCCCTGGGCAGGCTGATAGGATTTACAAAAGTTGGCTGAAGGTGTTCACAAACAAAAGCAAAAACTTCTTGTACTGTTAGACATCTGGGACCTATAAAAATATACTCCACCTGCTAAATATTTCCTTAATATTTTGGCAAGTAAGGTAGGTTCTGCATACAGGAATCTGCATATGAACAACAATTTGTGTTTGTTGGAAAGGCACTGAACAGAAAGTAAGTCACTTAAGAAGATTACACAAAAAGACAATTTAATTAACTGACTACCAACGTGCATTCTCAGCATTTCATTAAGTTTTCTCAACATTCTCCACGGAATATTGTAAAGTAATCAAAAAATACCCAAAGGCACTTCAAAAAACCTGGAAGTTACTCCAAATAGCCAAGTCTTTCTAACACAGCCTCGGGAGCTGGTCTTTTTAGTGGTATAGGATCTGTTCAGGGAAAGAACTGACTGAGTGCAAGCTAACAGATTTCATGTAGGACTTTCTCTTGAGCCTGAAAAAAACATCCAGATTTCATTTCCACTAACAGGTAATTTATGGAAAAGGGTTAAGCGACTTCAAAGGTGAGCGTTATTCCCTCCTGCTAAATGCAGACCTCTCCAGAGCTCCTTTTCCAGCCATCGATGTCCTAAAAAAGCCTTTTAACGTTGGTTCTAATCATACCCTCCAGCATGTGTGCCATTATCACTTATTCTTTACAAATCAGAGCTAAAAGCAAAACTGATTACTGCAAGAATTCTGTCTCCTTGAACAAAAAGTGATTCAAAGTATCCTACAAGAAAGGAGTGAAAATTAAAGGGATACAGTTATAGTTAATATCTTTAAAAATGTTTAATTTGTCTTCCTTCATGGAAGCTGAAAATTGAAACTGCTTTCCAAATCAAATTTATTTCCCCATTTACACAAAATTTTCTGACTGTGCTTCAGACCATTTTATTCACTTCTCAACTGCCTATATGAACCTCAGCTACAATAAATTACTACACTACATGACATTTATTCAGATACACTTTTAATTCCATTTTTAATTCTTTTTTTTTCAGCCAATGGCACAGCTCTGTAAGGTCTGTGACGTTCACAAATAAATAATGTGCCAAATAAACACATAAAGCTCCATGTATTTTTACAGTTCTTTCTTCTTTATTTTTCACATTTATACCACTATTACATGCACATTCCTGCCCCAATTCTCTGACCTCTATTCCCATTTCCACCAGCCAACCAAGAAAAACCCAGATGAGAAACCTTCTTCACATCCAGCAAGCCTCCAGGCCTTGGCACAGTTCCTGGAGGATTTCTGCACCTCCAGAGCAAAGTAGGTTAATAAGGTCTCTGGTCATATCCCAGCCTGATACATCGCTTCCTGCAGCAACATCCCAGCACCTCTGCCTCACCAGCAGCTTTCCCCTCCTCCCACCAATCTCCCCGGACATGGGCACAACAAAACAGCAGAAAATGGTGACAGAACTCCCTTCTGCCTCCTCACTCGGCTGGAGGCACACTGACATCCTTTAGGCTGTCTGACAGCGGCAGTAAAAGGCCCATCCCTGAGAAGCAGCTCGGCACCCCATCCCAATCAATACCTCAACACTTCCAGGGAACATCTGTCCTATTTCAGCCGTTCCTTTTTTGAACACCATCATGATGTTTGGCTGTTTCCTGACACAGGAGAAAATTAGAAGAGGATTCAAACCAAAGTGTACAACAAATATTTGAAACTCAGTACTTCAAAGCAATTACACTAAAGTGTTCCCTGCTTCCACCAAGGGAGATATCTGCATATGTTGGTTAAGGATTAAGCCTCAGGACTTTGATGTATTTGTATACAAATACACAAATAAATATGTGTATATGTATGAGGCTGAGGGTACCTTTCAACTTTATGAATTACTGCTATTTATATTAATCTCCCCAAATTCTGTAGTGATGATAAATCCATGAACATTCATCAAGGTTTTTAGCTGAAAGAGGCAAATCTTATTTACTGACCTTTCAAGTTTCAACTTACTCCACCCATTCCTTATTCAAAGGAATTCTGTATTCTACAAAAATACAGAACACAGAATTGAAACCCAGAATGCTTCGTAGTTGACACTTTCTCTTCCATTCTCTTTACCAGAAACTATTTTAGATAACAGTATTTTATTTGTCTTGCACAGGCATGGATATTAGAATCACCAAATTTTAAAATATTACTTAAAATACACACTAAGCCTGTAAGATGCTGTACCTCCCAAACCCAACACTTCACAACAGCCAAAGTAAACACCAAGCAGAGATGTCTCAATTGCTCTGCTGCTGAGCGAACCAAAGCTGAGAGCCAAAGGAGCAGCACATCTGACACGAGTTCTGTCAGCGCAGCTTTTCCCAGAACAGCAGCTCAGGGATCGTCCTGTGGGCTGTCTGACAATGGTGGGAAAAGGCACAACCACTTTAACAGCTGTGTCCTTGGAGCTGCACACAAGGCATTTCACATCAGCTTTTATAAGGCTTCCTTTGCACATCTTACTCATGTAAATTATTGCAAACTGCTGCAATTCTTTTCTATGTAAAGATTTCTATGTGCCCAACCCTGCCCAGTTAATCCTTCTCTGATTTACTGTAGGAACAGATGGGACATATCAAAACATAAATGTGAAATAAATAAATTCATAACCTCTACAGTCCAAAAGTCTAGAAGATATCTCAGATGGGATATTTTTGGAACATTAAAGAAGTGCTTTATATTTTAGTGCATGTTAATGAAGATTTAATAAAGACCCACAGCCTTGCAAAAAAGAAGGGAAAAAAACAACATAAAAATCAGTCTTCTATTTATTACTGGAGCGTTTAAAGACACATCAGTCTCCCATTACCATGGACCAGTGAAGTGAATGATCCTCTGTCACATACCATCAAGTCTCACGGTGCTGTAAAAATTCCACCAATTTCCTTGACAGTCTCAATTACACTGGAGCCATAACCACTCCTTTTCAATAGATTCAAAAGGCAATTTCAGAAATCCAGAGACACTGGAGTGACACACTAAAGTGGAGAGGAGAACGGCACCTTTGAGTGAACAGCCTGCTGAGAGTGGGACAAGACTGCTCAAAATTCTTTCGTGTCTGCAACAGCAGAACACGTAACTGACGCACTTCTATGAGAGGTCATTCGGGTACTATTCAGATACTATACTATATAAATTCAGATACTATAAAATTTGCAAAATCTGAATCTTCAGATAAGCCAGCCAACCCTGTTCATGTCTTGGTGCCAGGGCCAGGTGACCTGTACCAGGTGCTGGAGGCAGCACAGCTCCAGTGATCCTCAGCCTTTTCCCCCTTCTAAAACTTACCCACAAAATGTCATCTCACAAAACTGTTTAAAATATTACAAGATCTTCAAGGAAAGTGTGTCTCTCCCTCTTCCCACCAGAAGAAAATGAGCCTGGATTGTTATAAACCAAATTAACTGATGTGCTACAACGCAGTTGGTTTGGTTTCACATCTCCATCCACAGAAATGCCCAGGTCTGAATTGCAGGACTCTCTTTTGACCTCCACATTTCACAGCTGTATTTAGCTTTAACTGATCTCCATGAACTGGCACAAAAATCCCAATATATGTTTCTCTATTCTAAATCTGCCAAAAACCTTGTGATAACAGATGGAATCACTACCATGGGTGCAATTCCAGGGGAATGAAATTAATGACTCTAAAATACTTCAAACCTGAAGTTTAAACAATAGTTCAGGATGAAATAAAATTATTACAGAAGAATTCCCTTTACTGGGTCATATGGTAAGTGACAAAATCTCCTTGGGAACAACTGTGGGAGTGATGATATATACATTTAATATTCAAATTACCAAACACCTGTCAGTTCTCAATGTTTTAGATGAGGTTTCACATGAGTAAACAGTAGCTTAAAAATGATAAGGTGACATGCCCAAGACAGAGATCAGAAACAAAGCCACAAGTAGGTCAAAGCTGGTCCTGATTCTGTCAACATTCACCTACTTTTCCTCAGCTGTTTCCGAAAACAATAAGCAATACAAAGCTAAAGAACATAAATGCTTTGTTTCTTCAGCAGGGGCAGAAGGGAAACTGCAGCTCAGCTTACAGGCCTGGGTGAGGATGTGAATGTCCTGCCAGCAAAAGCAAGGTAGAAGTCCTTAATCCTGACTTTTCAAGTGCAATCAGTGAGTAAATATACTCAGAAAAGCACTTTGATACCTTGAGGTGTCTATAATAATTGAAAAAATAAATCAAATGTACTTTCCACTTCATAATTAAAATCTGCTTTTAGTTAAGCTCTTAGGCAGAACTCTTACTGTCTTCAATTAAATGAAGTGATCCATGGTAAACCAGATTTTTTAAAATACACTTCTGCCTCTCAGTGCAGCTGTAGGACATTCTCTTTTAGAACAGTGGTGCACAAAGACTGGCAGAATGCAGGATCTGGGCTGGTCTTGCTTTAGTCACTGACACAGGGATTCCCCAGCACACACAGACACTCCCCTCTCCACAAACAGTTCGGATCTATGAGAAGATAAAATTCTTTCTCTGCTAAATCATAAACGGCAACTTTCAACAGCTTTTAGATTTAAACCTGAAGAGGATTCTAGCAGGCCTTAATTTCACATCCTTTTGTTCCAGTTCATAATGTGAATATTCACTGGTGAAGCAGCACTGGACAGAGCACTAACGATGCAGGCCACTGTCCCTTTAAATTAACAGCAATTATTATGTGGGAGCTTCTGCCCCCAAGAATTTCAATTTAGCCGTAAGAATAAAGTAGATGCTAGTCATTACTCACTGCCCTTTCACTTTTAAAGCTGGGTATTATTTTCACAGAAACCTTGGTTGGTTCTGTTTGGTAGTTGGGGTTTTTTTTCATTTCCATAAGCTGAACTACAGGAAAACAAAAATCACGAAGCCCCACTGGTCATTACCTGTACATCATGTTAACAACAGTGACTCTGAGAACAATGACTTAGAAGAAACATGCCCTTTACAAATATATTGGCATATCTTCATTTTTGGGTCCATTCCTACCTGTTCTGATACATACTTGCAATTGAGATAGGAACCATCATTTGAAAAATGTGAATTGATCAGGAGACTCCCCACTTTTGGTTAAAACAAGAAATAGTATCTCAATTCCTCTTGCGTTGTTTTGACTGTCTTTATTCTGTTTTCTTTAAATGGGCTGAGAGCAGGTTTGAGCTGCCCCCCCCCGGTGCTGGGACACCCTGCACAGCCCACGTGTGACCTTGGGCAGTGCTGCTCTGAGCACGTTCAGGGATGAACAGCAGGGCTCACAGCCCGCCCACCAGCCAGAACAATAACAAAACCACTAATTCTGCTTCATCATCATACCCACGAGCTACAAATCAACATCAAGGAGGTCTGGTCTCCAGGACTTCAAACACATCGGGGAGAACACAGGGGAGCCAGAAAGCACTGAGAGGCTCAGGAAATTCTTTTCTTCCTTTTAGCAAAAATTCCTAGCCTAGGAATTGATAAAATTGAAAGATGGATGGCAAGCAGTCTAGAAATAATAATGCCTTCTCTTCCCTGTCCTGAAAAGAAATCCCCCTTCCAGACATGTGCTCTGAACCAGCCAAGCAGAACTTACAGAAACATCCAAAGAGAAGTTATACTGCAAGATGAGAACAGCCTTTAAACAATGCTTTTGTCCTGTCACTATGCAATCTCTGGGGGGAAAGAGCTCTAATTGAGGGCTTTCAAATAGTCTCACATGGGCTGCCAAGGGTCTTTAAAAACAAAGGCAGGAGGAAGCCAAACAGGTCCCCAGTTAAAAGGCAGAGCCACACTTGTGCTCAGAAACCAGTGACCTGCAGCTCTACTCCAGACAGTGCCCTACATCAATCAAGGGGTTCAAAATGGACTGGGAGAGAACTTTTCCCGTATTTCCTGTAGCATTCCTTAACCCATTAAGAACAAAAACAGCTAAGGAATAGAATAGAATGGTTTTCAGAGAAACCCAGTCCCCTGGCCCAGAGCACGTGCCAGGCTCCCCTCCCTCAGCCACACGAGTGCCAGTAGGCATCTCAGCAGCTGTGCACAGGAATAGCACTGCTCCTTGCTGAAAGCTGTTACTGCCTTTATGGAGTAAGTTTTGCTATTCACAGATAAATAATCGTCAATAGTTACATGAATTTCTATTAGATAAAATAATAAAGTGTATTACCTGCAAGAGCCAACTCCACGCACACTGCCAAGGGAGAAGGCAGAGTCAGTCACTCTTCAGAAAAAAACATACTAAACTAGCTCAAGAGTGAATAACTGTTTGGCCACCAGCTCAATACCATCCCCAACTTCACTGGCCCCATTAAGCAAAGGCTCTACCCTGACACCACTTAGGTTGTAAAAGCAAGAAAACCCTCAGAGCACCGCCTGGTGGTACCCAGATAATGGAGACAAACTGCTATGAACCAGGAACAGACTGAGGATTAGCCTTGTCCAAAAGGACAAGGAAACTCAAACACCAGTTTCTCTGGTTAGCAATTTTTTTTTTTTTTTTTTTTTGCAACTATTAAAATGTATTTTCATATAGAAGAGAATGGGGGAAAGAAAATCCTCCTCTGAAGTCCAAGGATTAGTACAGTTCCCAGTATATTTCACTTTTCCACAAAATTTCCTGTAAGAGTTCTTGAACGGAATGCTCTGAAAACCTTTTATTTTTTTCAAATTACACCTAAGAACCATCACACCATGTTCTAAGAAAATTAAAGAAATAAGAGAGTATGTATTCTACAAAATGATTCTGCTATAACCAACAGCATAAAGAGCATAAAAATTCCACTCACACACAAATGCTTCCAAGCCTTTATAGAAAAACACTACATCAGGAAATTAAAGAATGATACTACCAGGACACACTGATTCTGCCACAGTCCCCAAGATTAAAGCTCAAATTCTTACTAAGCACTTTTAAAGACTGTACATGGCCATGTTCCAGAGCTGTAGCCATGGAAGTTGTTTCATATCAAGGCTGGTGTAAGTCTGCCTTCATTTATCCATCACAATTGCATAAGAAAAGATGATGCAGCTTTAATACTGAAATGAAGACCAGATTATTCTGGTAGGTTCGGTGTATTGTTCTGGTGCATTTCAAGCAGACTTTTGGTACCTGGCTGTCCTCCCCTGCCCTCTGTCCCCTCTCAGGGCTGTACCCACTGCACACAACAGCCTGAACAGCACCACGTGCACTCACTTCACACACCTGAGTTCACCTGAACACAACTGGCATTTTTCCAGAATCACTGACAACCCCCTCCCCCATGCAATTTGTAGCAAAATTGGAGAACCGTGAACCTAGAAAACTGAGCTGAAAATTTCATTGAGGCTCTGAGCAGACTTCCAATACAAAATTGAACCTTACCAATATCAGCACCCTCAGTGATTTTAAGGCATTTGTGACCATGGGCAAGCTGGGCATTTCCCCAAAGGAGACTCAGTTCTGTGAGCCACATGCTGGAATCACAAGTACTCACACAGTTTGCACCCACAGGCTGCAGCCATCCATGTGCCCATAGGACACACTAAGGAAGGCCATTGTTTCTACAGAGGAGATGACTTCGCTCCCTTCCAGGTTCCTCCTGCAATGCACTATGGATAGAGCTCCAGTGATTTCCACAGGGTAACATTATTTATGCTCTACAATTTACCCCTCGTCTCCAAACACTACCGTTCTCATTTAAACATGCTGTTGATAAGCTGCACTTCATACCAAGTACCACAGAAAATAAGAAAAATGGGCAGAAGTTATAAAACAGACAGTCAGAACACAGTGGGGAAAATAAAAATTAAAGAAAATATAAGACCTATGTTATTAAAAAAAAAAAAATTACTGCTACAACAACATCAGTTTTTATAACCCCTCTTAGATTGGTAGGCTAGGGTTTGTACCACCTGTAGCTACCGCCCACTCACTGCCCATCCCATCCACTTTTTCCCTTTACTGCTGATTATGAACAAATACTATCATCAATAAATAAAGCATTGACCCCAGAAGTTTCTATCCTTTCATACATATCTGTACTGCCTGCCATCTGCCTCTCTGATTTAAGCATCTCCTGCCTTACTCAGGGGTCTACTTTTACAAAACAGGTGCAGTAGTTACTCTGACTGCCAGTAAGCCAAAACTTATAGCACCTACTGCGAGATTTTCTAGCACTTAAAACTCTTCGTGGATTTTTAACATGGCTTTTAAAAAACATCACCAATTATATTAATGAACACAAATTTCATTTAAGCAAACTCGACACATCTTTGAGCCAGCTTTTCTCATATGAACAGCTCCACGTTACCTACTCCAGACTAGGAGGCAGAACTTTCCAGAGGATTAAAGATACATGAGACCCAGATATAACCATTACAAGTCATCAAAAAACACTTCAAACACATCCCAAATGCTTCCTCCACTTTACCTGCCCAAAGCTATTCTTTCTATCCCATTCTTCCCTGAGAAATGAAGCAGCCGAGGCACACCCAGCAGCCTCCCCCCAGACCCTTTTATGGCTTTACATCCTGATCTGGGGCATCCCACACTTTGGACTGCACCCTCACACCTTCACCCCCTCTAAACCAAGAGCTCTGTTTTGGATTAGGGAATTCAACAACTTAAATATCCTCTTAAAAAGAGATGAAAGAGTCAGGGAGAGAGAGGAAAATAACATCTGAAATATGTCTTTTAGAAAATCAATATTAGACTGCAGATCCAGTCACAAGCTGTAACATTTGCAGAATTCAGAAGAAAAAAGAAAAAATACTGAATGCTACCAGGATCTAACTGGATTATCAGCATCCAGTCCTGTGTGGATACAAACAACATCAAGGTCTGCAGGTGCTGCAAAGCAACTTGCATTTCAAGCGACCTGTGAAACACTGAGCTTGGAATAATTTACAGTGAACTAATTTATCCCAAATGATCCTCACCCAACTTTGAGAAAAAAAATGTTATTCACACTCCTTCTTTCTTGTATCATGTTACAAGACAATAATGAACAATCTCGTCTATTACTTGGATAGAATTTCACCTAATCCCAACATCTAATTTGAATGCAAAGAGTTATTATATCCATTTAATTTAATTCACTCCATTTGGGAAACCGTCGTTTAAATGTTAACAGAATTTTTCTTTTCAGGAAATTTGGAAAAAAGCCCCAACCACTCAAACACATAAAGCTTTGCAAAATTTCCCATATAGAAAAACTTGAATAAAGTCATTGATCTACTACATTTCCTCACAAATAGGGTCAGAATCCAATTTAGATAAAGCAATCCTATAAAAAATACTGACATAGGGGTCCAAGATCATCACCTGCAGCTCCTTTCATTGTGATGGTGAATGTGAAACCCCATCCCCACTCTACTCTGTGCCTGTTGCCAGCGCTGCCTCCTTTGCCTCAGGCATCCTCCTGGTTCCCTCCAATAACTGGATAAAAATGACTCAACCTCTCTCATGAAATCATTGTCTATCTGCATCAGGCGCCCCAGACAACAGCAAAACTCACTGAAGTAGAACACAGAGTGGAAAACTGTCGTGGTTTAAGCCCAGCCCCACAGAGCTGGGGGGAGGTGACTTGGGGAGATGAACACCCCACTGGCAACAGCTCTTCTCTCCCCACTCCGTGCCCTGGGCATGGTGCCACGGCGCTGGAACACCCCTCATGCACCCCTGGCCCTCACCCCCTGGGCTGGGTGAGGAGCAGGACAGCACCAGCGCCGCTCAGCAGGAACAAATAGCTAACACAAAATGTCACATTACACAGTTTAAAGCAAACCGTTGTCCACCTAACTGTCAGAGAATATTTCCCAATGGTCAAGTACCGTCTTCTGCTAGCAGGTGAGGTTTGAGGGAGTGGAAAAAGATGATACAGACAGCTTTAACTTCAGAAAAAAACCTCTCCCACCAGAAGTCCTAATGAATTTCATAAAATAAATGTTTATAGTTCAGCTTTTGCTAAACTTTTCTGGCTTACCAGCTTAGAGACCATTAATAGTATTACTATGCCAAACATCACTGTGGTTTTCAGCAATATCAGTTAGCAGAAGGGGAACTTCTCCTGCCACTTTTTGGACTTCTCTGAACTCATAAAACCTCTTTTTCCTTCATGTACATTCTAGCAATTTTGTCCTAAACACATTATCCCCACTGCATCCTTGCTCAGTAGGACAGATTCCTTTAAAGGAATGGGAGATTATCAGTTTATCCTGGAAACGTCTTTTCTACTGCTGTGCTTAGTATCAGTGCTGGGATAAAACCCTCTTAAAATAGTTCCAGGGTCCAGGCAACAATCCATCGTATGCAATATTCATTTGGGTTTTATGGAGCAATGACTTTGGTGTTTTCAGGCCTTTGCAGGCCAGGAATGAACAGTAGATTAAGGCTAAATTATTTCTGCCCTTAAAGTTATGGCAGCCTGAACATAATGTCCTGTCTCAACACCAAGTGCCAAACTGCTTGGAACATTGTACTGTCATGTGACCTCCTGAATAAAAAGAATTAGAAGCAAGTATGTTAACCACCCCCCAGCCCCCAATTTTAAATGGGGCAAATCAGGAATTAAAAAAATATTAATTCAAATACTTTCTTCTATTGTCACTTGTAACAGCTTTTCCACAGAGATGCATTTTAACATGGTTTTGACATTATTAAGAGAGATTGTTTGGTTCCACAGTCTTTGATGAATGACAGTAAGTTTTCAAAATTAATAGACACAAATAAGACAAGCAGAATTCCCCCACACCTTATATTCCTATCCCACTGCAGTGGATATATCCCAGCAAAAAGGACATCTCCACAACATTTAAGAGGCAGAGTTACCACCTTGAACTAGCAACAAGAGTCATTATTCCCCATCTCTCTCCTTCAGTTGCAGAGCCTCTTCACCGGTCCAGAAATCCTGCGTGGAAACAGCACCAGCATCTCTTGCAGAGGGACTGAGGCTTCAGCCCTCATTTCAAACCTATTGGCCTTGGCAGGTTCAATCGATACATTTTTTTATCATTATTATTGTTTTTTTAGGAACCCCACCAGATGGCAGCAGCAAGTCTCCCCAGCAAAACTGGGAGCACTTCTCCAAAGGACAGCTCCTTATTCTTGGAACAGACACAAGACTTCCAAAACCCAGCCCTACTCAGACTGAACCACAGGGCACAGACAGAGTTTGTTGCTGACATTAACGTCTGGATTTTTTCAGCACTTTAGGAACATGAGAGCAGGGAACACAAAAGCAGGGAACACTCCAAGAGCAAATTGCTCTGGTTCTGGCAAATGAGGAACATGACTGGGTTTAAGGCAATTCACCAAATCAAAGCGTGGGGAAACAAACCTGCAGGACCTGGCAAAGTCCCTGCACTCCTACCTCTGCTTCAGCAGCACCCTCCTCATCCCAGGTCAGCAGGCAGAGCAGATGCTGATTTCCACAGAGGTGGTGCCCAGCTGAGCGACAACATGGCCTGTGTGCACAGACAGCGGCAGCAGCACCCACCCACAGGGGTTAATAATCAAAGTGCTGAAGCACAAAGCTCTTCACGAGTGAAAAACTCCAAGCAGCACATTAGCTACCCCAAAACATTGCAGAGTACCAGACAAATGAACTAATGACAAATGCTAATTCAACTGCCAAGAGAAAATCTCTCTCGGTGAGGTAATGGGAAGTGCAGCACCACAAGCTGATCGCTCGTCTGATGCACTGAGCTGAGCTGCAGGTCAGCTGTACCTCCCAAACAAAGCAGCCATACATCAGAGTAGAAGATGAAAGATTTCTGCAAACACTCCGTCTATGGAATAATATCCATTTCCCTCAGAAGCACTGATAGAAACTTTTCAGTTACCTATTAGCACAAATAATGCTCAGACAAGATAGTGAGAAACAAGAGAATCCTCCTTCGAAAGTCAGGCTTTGTGAATCCCGTGTCACACTTGAACCCAACTGCTCATGACCACCTCAAACTATAAATATTCAAGTCAGTGTTTACTTATCTCACATAGCTAAAATTCAATTGCATGGGCTTTCTCCCACGTTTTTAATGGAACTAAAATTCAGTTTAATTATTGCTTACAGACTCCTAAATTGAGCCTGCACTCACCAGCAGAAGTTAATATGAAACTCCAAAAGCCGAGCAGTGACCGCTGAATTCAAACACAAGAGGAACTCACTCCCACCAATGCCATCCCCAGCCAGCGCAGCCCCAGCTCTGATGGAGGGATCCCAGCTCCCACCTTCTGCTTTTAACTAACACCCTCCCCCTTCGTTGTTGTCTCTTTCCCAAGCTGTTGTTACCTCCAAGCAAAGCTGTAGCTGCAGCTCTGCAGGCACAGTCCCCCAGGGGCAGGTCCTGCCGCAGGTGCACGGCCGAGGGCTCGGGACGGGTGGATGCTTTTGGCACTGTCTTTCCTACCTGATGTCAGTCAGACCCTTCCCTCTTTCTCCCCTCAGCACTCTTAATGATATTATATTTAAATATGCAAGCATGACCTTTCATTCTACTGAATATTACGGGAGCAGATCTCTCTCTGCACCTTGTTTTTTGGTGAACAGAACTGGGAAAATAAAGACCTAGGAAATGCACAGGCAAACAAAACACCGATAAAAAGGGCTGATCTTACATAACAACATACATTTAAGCAAAGACTGTAACATATTAAGTTATAAAAACTCCATACTTTAAAAAAGATACAAACAAACTGAAATACCTTTAGATAGTTTTTTACAGCAGATTCCTTGTCAGTTTTCATTCTTTTACACCCACTTTTTTATGCTGTACCACAGCCAGAGCATGGCAGTGCTGACTGCACAACAGCTCCCCTCCGACTGGGAGAACTCAGGGTTTAAATTAACTCCCCAGCTCTGAGGGAAGGCACACGAGAGCAACCACAACACTGACCTGTACCTTGCTCCTGCAGCTCCCTTGGCCTTCCCAGAAAGCACCATTTTGCTACCAACACTGGGCTGGTAACGCATGGCTGACTTGAAGGGCTGGCTGCAGGCAGAAGGGGTTTTGCTCTCCTGAGGCCTGCCCTGCTGAGCCCTCTGCCTCCGTACGCTGGCACAGACCGTGACCCCGCCACTCCTCTCAGCGAAGCTGCAGCTCAGCCAGTGCCAAAAGTGAAACTCCCAGGGCACCCCAGAGGCTCGGCTGGGAACACTGCAGAGGGCTGGGACACCACACACAGCTGCACACTGCAAACTTTGCATTTGTGCTGCAGGAAGTGCACTGCAACACGCCTGCTCTCCAGAACACCTCCTGCCAGCCTTCATGCTTCCCAGGCACAGCTCAGAATAGAGCACACTGACAAACACTTATACACAAATATATATATATACTGCTGCCAGTTTTGTGTCAGTGCTCCTGAAGGGCACTAATTACATACATGGCTCTAAGGTAGTCACAAAATGCATTAGAAGAGATTCCACTCCGCTGACAGACTCCTCTGAAACGCGGCTGGGGGATAAAAGGGCCGGAGGCAGAACTACAGTGAGGCAGGAAATCCCATTTCCATTTTTGAGAGGGGAACAAAGTTCAGCTGTGCTGTTTTAGGTAGCACACAGCACTACTGCAGGTCAAACCGCCATGAGACAAAGATCTTGACAGGTGACTGCACAACGAAGACATTTTCATATACTTTTCATTTCTGACTCTTAAGCCAGGTCAAAATGAATATTCTAATGCTCATTTGTTAACCTGAAATTTTAGGAAGCACAGCTTAGCTGCACGGATGCACACTCTAATTAAAGGTACAGAAAGGGCATAAACAAGCTGCATTGTCTCAGAAGAGAACGGCAGGGTGGGCTGTTAGTCAGAGGTGGCTCCTCACCACTGGGAACCTTGTTCTGCCAACACAAACAAGCAAAGCAACTTTCTAAGAACAGAGAAGAACCAGCAAAAAAACTGGTAGTAAGCAGCTCTCTTGTATTCTGATTCAAATGACAAAAACAAGGATGAGTTATGATCAGGTAAAGAATGACAAGGAGGTATCAGTTCTCTTTTGTCTCTACTCACCAGACAACACCAAAGGCTCCGTATCCGATGGGTCTGTCCGGCTCAATGTCCAGTTGCTGCTGTGGATGTTGTGAGTGCTGATGATGGTGCGCTTTAACTGCAGCAGCTGCTGCAGCCTGTACCTGAGCTGGGGCTGCTGCAGCCGGTCCAGGGGCCTGGCCCGGGGCCGGGGATGGGAAGTACGGCTGCTGCTGCCCTGGGTTCAACATCGCGGCGGCGGCGGCCGCGGCTGCGGCGGCCGCGGCGGCCGAGGAGGCATGCTGCTGTACAGGGTGCACCGCGGCCGCCGAGCCGGCGTGCAGGTGGTGCTGAGCATGGTGGTGGTGATGGAGGTGAGGAGGAGGGAGGTGAGGAAGGTGGTGGTGATGGTGGTGGTGGTGACCTGCTGCTGCCGCAGACGTACCGCCATTGTAAGCCGCCATCATTTTTGCGTTGGCTGTTGTGCCACAAAGAGACATTCAAAAAAATGCCCTTTGATTGGATAACAACTGGGTCAAGCTGTCATTTGGCCATAAAAATTAAATCTGCTACACTTTAAAAGAAGTTGGGTTTCATCATACACGGCCCACCTTTAAAAACATGGAGCTCCACTGGCCTTATCTCCTCGCGAAGCCAAACAACTCGGGGAGTCTCTTCATGTGTGCGGGCGCCAACCCCTTCCCCAGCATCCAGCCGGGCTTGGCTACTCCAACTCCATCCTTGGGCAGCTGGGGTGGGGCTGGGGTGGGTTTTTTCCTTCACTTTTGGTTATTTTTGTTGTTTTTCTTGTTATAAAAATTAAACACCGTGATCAATCCCCCTTCCCTCCGGAGGGAGGGCTCGGAGCCTCTGCCCTGAACACCCCGCGAGGGCTGGCCAGCCTAGCCCTGCCATTCCCACACCCTCTCCATGTGTCCCCCGAACCTCCCTGAGCCCGGGCACCTCCTACATCGCTCCCTCCTTCCAGACACCTGCTCCCTCCTTCCAGGCACCTGCTCCCTCACAGCAGCAACAACTCGGGAGTTTGCAACTTTTCCTTGAAGGCCTGAAACACACACAAGGACCCAGAGAAAGTGAAGGGGGGGGTGCAGGGCGAGGAGAGGGGGGCGAGGGGGACTAAAACAAGATAAAAACAGAAAGAGGAAGGGAAGGGCCGGGGCAGCACAGCGATCGCGGGGGGGCGAAGGAGGGGAGAAAGTGGCAAATGAATGACGGGGCGACGCGGGGCCGGAGAGGGGGCGCAGGGCAGGACGCGGCGGCCCCTGACAGCGCGACCCGCGGCGGGGCGGGGCCGGCCGGGCCAGGGGGGTCGGGCCGGAGGTGGAGGGCAGGGGCCCCGCGGTGCGGGCGGCGGGAGGGTCTGGGGGCGGCCCCGGGTCCCCGCCCCGCCCGGCCCCGGCCCGGGCCCCGGCCCCGCTCTCACCTGGTCCCGCCGCCCCGCGCCGCGCCGCGGGCACGCGCTCCCCCCCCCCCCTGCGGGGCGCGCGCCCAACGCCGCCCGCAGCCAATCGCGCCCGGCCCGCTGCGCTGCGCGAGAGCCGCCCCCGACCAATCACCGCGCGGCGCCCGGCGCGCCCCGCCCACCGCGCGCGGCCGTGCGGAGCCCCCCCCACGGCGCGGCCCCGCCCCCGTGCCCCCGCCGGCCAATCACTGCTCGCCGCCGCGCCCGGAGCCGCTGAGACCCCGCGAGATTCCCTCACCTCACACAACCCTCACCCCGGGCGGCCCCGCCTCCCTCACCTTCCTGCCACTCACAGCGGGCCGCCGGCCAATGGAGTCTGCTCCTCAGCCAAGTCCCGCCCCCGGGACCCGCTTTTCGCCCAACCGCAGCCGCCCATCGTTCAATTAGCCAATGAAGAGAAACGAAAGCCCGAAAAGAGGTTACTGGGCCAATGGCACTAGGAGGCTGGGCGGCGGCGTGACCGACAGCTCTCCTCACCAGTGGTAGGAGCCGGTGGGCGGTGAAGGAGCTGCCGCTTCACAAATCACGGAACGCGGGGTCGCGTGACGGATGAGGAAGCGGCAGGTGCCCCCGCCCACAGGCGGCAAGTGGCCAATGGGCGGAGGGATCTGCTGATGGGCGGCGGACGGGGCCAATACCCGCCCGGGGCGGGGTGAGGTGAGGACGCGGCGCGCGCGGGGTCACTGTGGGTGCTGAGGGGGCGGTGGGAAGCGGAGTGCGAGCCGTGGTGAGGGCGGGCTGAGGGGCCACGCCGGGTTTCGGTGTCTCCCGTCCCTGCTCGTGTCTTAGTGCCTTCCCACTGCCCGGTTCCGGTGCCCTCCGGCGGCTCCCTCCGTGTCCGCTCTGCTCCCGCCCGGGTCACGGTGCCCTCGGGTCTTTGTGGCTGCGGGCCGACCCCACTCTGTCCCGCCGGGGTCGGTCCCGCAAGACCGAGGACCGACGGGGGCTGGCCGCGAGGGGCGTGGGGGTCTGTGGTGTTTTGGGGCCTTGTTTTCGAGTCTCTGTGAGCCGGAGAGGTGCGATGTGCGGGGCTGGCAGTGGGGCCCGCGGGCTGTGGCAGCAGGTGGTGGCACCATGTCACGGCAAGCCTGAGCTCCCCTTGGCAGAAAAGGGAAATAAACCGCTAATGAGAGAGTGTAGATGCTCCCAGCAGCACGGCCGTGCCCATTGCCCGAGGCAGTCTCTTCGAGGCTCCCTTCGGCGTGCTCAGGACACGCTCAGGGGGCTCAGTGCAAGGTATGTGTTAACCAGGGCCGAGATATTCTTTGGTTGTTGTTTTTGTTCCCTTAGGCTATGAATCTGCATGCTTGGGGACTGCAGCGTCTTTGGGTAAGGCATCAGTGTTCCCTAAAACACAGGGATGGGTAAAAACTTGACAGTTTTAACACTTTCCATTTTCTCATGTGAATATTAATCATATGTCATTAATAGTTTTACCTCAGAAAAACTCTCCCAGGTTACTGGAGCCTTTCCCATGGTGGTAGAGTTAAATTACTGTGAGGGTGATAAAGAGGTTCCTTCAGGTAACCAACCAAACTGAGCGGTTCCAGAAGCAGTCAGTGACTGACAGGATCTGCTTGTGCTATGCTTGGAGGGAGCTGACAGCCTCCCCTTCCCTGCCCCTGGCTCCTGTCTGGGCAGGAAAAGAGCCCAGCAGAGCTGTGACAGGATAGCTGCAGTGCTGAGGCGTTACCAGCAAATTCCTGAAGGTGCTGTCCTGTCATCTGTCCTTTCTGTTTGTCTCTGAAAACTGGACAGCATCAGGCTCCTCTGCAGGGGAGGAAGAGAGTATAAACGTGACAGTGATTCCTGAAACCTTAGTGCAAAATATTTGCAATAATGGGTTTGATACTTTGGGGATACAATGTATCCCCAAACAGATATACATATGTACACATATCCGTATATACAAAACAATGGGGTTTGGGTACATTTTGCCTGCTCTTTAAGAATGTAATCAAGAAAAGTCTTGCATGACTGAAGATGGGTTCCTTTGTTAATGGTTGTTGCATTTGGAAATATGGTTAATAATAGTCCAGTCTGAAATTATATCAGAGTTTTGCTGTCCTGTCACCATTTTAAAAACAGAGAACTGCATTTAAGAAAAAAAAACCCAAGGAAATTTTGGTTTACAGCTGTTTTATATTACCTATTGGAAGAAGAGACAGAATACTTACTTAGAGCTTATATTTGTAGCTGTCTTGTTGAGGTTTCTGTTGGAGCTGATATTAATGGGTCTGAATATGGCATACCCCAAGGGTTCTCCTGGTTTCTGCTTCCCATCAGGCTCTGAGGAGGTGTGGTGTGGGGGAGAAGGAAGTGGGTACAAAAGGGCATAGGCCTGTGTCGGCTAGACTTGAAGGCTTTTAAAACTCTCCCATACATTTTCATTATGGACTTTTCTTTTTCTCTTTTACTGCAAAACTTTTTCAAGTAGTAAAAAGGAGTAGTGGCCTAATGATCCTTGTATGGGAAGTTGGGTTCTCAGTGTATTTGAGGTCAGTGTCTCAGTGCCATTTTTCAAGTCCAAGCACACAGTGTCACCTCAAATTTTTTTTTCAGTTAGGTGCTTCACTGAGTAAATATATGTCTTGCCTTAGGAGCCCCCTGCAAGTGTTGTTAGATGCTGGCATATCAGTGGATTCTCAGCAGCAGGAGCAGGAGAAGTGCAGTGTTTGCAGTCCTGGCACTGCCACCTGTTTTCCTAACAGCCCTTGACCAGATCAGTCCAAACTTCACTCACCAGCTTCCATCCAGAAAGGGTTTGTAATTTGTTTGATTTCAGATACACTAAATGCTACAGCTATATTATTTTATTTGCCCTTTGAAGCTGCAGAGCCCCTCTCAGGAAGGCGAAGCCTGGTGAGGGATGCACTTATCTTGGTGCCCATATGGAGTTCTGTCAGGTGCCAGCCTTGGGTGGTCAACCCTAACGAGTGTATCTTCCTTGCACACTGGGTTCATAAACACTTTCAACTCATGTCCCTGGCCTTTGTCATACTGTGAGACTTAAGAGCTCTCAGTTCAGTTGCTTTTTAGGCTGTTCATGCTGTGAAAGTTAAGGAGGACAAGATCCAGTTGATTCATAGGGGTATGTAAGGAAAGCATAGAAGGGTAGTAAGGAAAACATGAAACTTGCAAAGTGCTCACCTAATAGAGCCTTTGTTTCCTCAGCAGAGGTCTGTTAGTGCATATAGAAGTCAATACAGGGCATCGGAAACACAGGGCTCACATTTGTTCATTTCTGAAAATCCACAGCTTCAAGTTTAGTCTTTTCTGACTCTTGAGAGATTTATTCTCCTCTCGGATTTGACACTTGCTTTGCAGGAGTATAATCTCTTTGACAGGGCTCTGCATATGGGCAAGGGATGGTAGACACTTTTAAATCAGCTAGTCCTGTTTCTTTGATGCTCCTCAGCACTGTTTTAACCTTATAATTCTACACAAAAGATTGTATCATCTTGAACAATATAAAATGTAATTGTCCAGTTCCAGACATAATTTGTCAGGTTTTTTTCCTTGTCCCACATGAACTATGTGAAAGCAGGACTGGAAATAATAGAATAAGTCTTTTGATTGTGTGTTGTGTATTAATGTCCTTCAGCACTTCAGCATGTAGGGGTTTTGTGAACCTTTAACACAGAAAAAATAACATTAAATGGAACAAAGCATAATAAAATGCACAAATTTGTCTCTGATCCACAAAAGGGGTGCTCTGAGCTGCACTATTGATAATTTATCATGTGGGTGTTTGACAAGCCCACACATACCCTGATATAACACTCTGCCGATACAGTCCTCAGTGTTCTGTAACACCCTGGAAATATTTAATTCATAAATCCTGATGCTGAAGCCCTTAAGGTGTCAGAAACATGGTGCTCATGCCTGTGAATCTGAGCAGGTTTGGTTAGTCAGATAAATACCACGCTCCAAATAAACTGTGATCCTAACATGCAACAGAATAAACATGTACACAAAATATCATGGGGTTAAAATTGCTGTTCGAGTATGTTAGTCCTTTCCTTTGAAGGAATAATTTTCCAGAGTTTTTGTCTTTAAAACCTTTCCTCCATGAAACTGGAAAAGAATAAATTTCTCCATTACTAAAATGCAGAGAGGAGCAGGGGGAGGAATATTTTGGTTTAGCTTTGGGTGTGTATAAAGGTTTCTGTCTTAACTTTTGAAAGGATGGCAATATTCCTTCATCTAGGGGAAGGGAAGGATCTGCTTGTCTTGTGGAATGAGGGACAAATCCCTGCCCTGCTCATGGCAACTTTTTAATAAGAGAGCGGGGAAAGAATCGAGTAACCCAACGAAGCAGGTGACCTATGGTGAGGTTGTCAGTCAGGCCGACAGGCAGGGTGACTCTAGAGCAGCATTGTGGGAACGTGGCACTGCCTTGAACAGCAATTAAATGCTGGAATGGTGCTTCCTGCAGCAGGGCAGCATGATGTGCCTGGGATGGGGTAGGGGACAACTGGTGTGAGTGACAATTGGTGTCATCCAAGACTGTGCTACTCCCTGATGTTGGATATCATACTCTACAGGCACCTGTGTCACTTCCCTGGCTCATCAGCCCCTTCTGGCTCTTGCAGAGCAGTTTTCTGTGGTGGGATCACAGCCCTGCCCCAAGTCTGTCCAGTGTACTGCATATACAGATATGATGGTCAGGATTAGCACTGCAGCTTGAAATCATCCCCAAAATGTCACCTCCTAAACACTGAGCTTGTAAGAAAGCACCTCTGCAGAGCTTTCTAGCCAGAAGTGCTTTCTTTTGAGAGTTCTGAAGGACTTACTGCGTTCTTTGCTGACTGCAGCACTTAAGCATGAGTTTGGCTTTAAGTGAGAATGTTCAGGTGCTTGCAGCTGGTTTGTAATAATCTATCATTTACAAACTTAAGCCTGATTGTTTAGTCCTTTCCTAAACACCAGTTGCAGGAGGCAGAGAGGACATCTTTATCCCCTGCTGCTTTCTGGAGAAAGTGTCAGTTTTGCAGTTCTCTCTGTTCTATATTTCTTTGCACCAGAAATGACCCTGCTGCTCTTTGTCGACAGTGTTTCCTTTTATCCCTCTCCTGGCAGCTGCTCTTGCTCCATTCTGATGTTGGAACAGCAAATGAATTCCCTCTGAAGCAAATGTCAAGCCAGTAAAGATGTTGAAGCAGCAAGAAAATCATCTCTTTCTCTGAAGACGGAATTGGAGACCTTTGTGAATGAGATGTTCTTAAAATAGCTCCTCAGTATGTTATCTTCCCTAGAAGGTGCAGAATTGAAAGCATCACCACAAGGCACTTGCTCTTGTGTGAGCAGCATCCCTAAATGATGGGTTTTGGAGAGGGGAGAGAAGCAAGCTACTTCCTTTTCCTCCTCTCCAGGCAAAAAGCACTGCATGATTTTCATCTCTGTGTGATGGTACATTTATGTTTTTTCCAAGAATTGCATCGCTGTTTGCTGCTTGTTTAAATATGTCATGTGTTGAGTGACCTTGTTCTCCGTGAACCACTGTTTCTGGAGTAAACTGGTAGCTAAAAGCAAAGCCAAGCCACAAGTTGAGCAAAGGTGCTCTGAATTACCCTCTCCAAGGATCAGGGTGGTTGTGGCCTCTGTGGAGAGCAGAGGTTCTCAGCTGTTGGGGTGTGCCACAGCCTGGATAGGCTGAACTCAGCATTGAGTCACATCATGCAGTTCAGTTCCTGTCTTGATTCAAATCTGTTTTCCAAGGAAGATAGCAGCTCTGGAAACCTTCTCTTCCGTGGAACTTTGGAGTCACTGGTTCAGGTGATGGAAGCTCCATCTCTGTGGTCAGACAGACAACAGGCATTGGTTGTACATGGAGAATTTGGTTAGTTTGGGAGCTCTTGCTGAGATTTTTCCAGCCTCAGCTAGTTCAGGGTGTTTGATTCCCTGACAGCCTCAGGAGAGCATTGGGCCCAGCAGCAGGGATGGCATGAGCTGTTGGGCTGTGACATCCTATTGTCCCTGAGTATAGGGCAGGGCTCACATTCTGGAGTCCCACAACTTGATGAGCCAATGCTCCACAGGTTGCAGGTGCCTTTTGAGAATTCATTGTTGTTGTTGCTTCATAATCCTGTCCTTGAAAACAGATGTTTTTGAAGAAAGTAAATCTTGCATATGTGCACTTCAGAGCAGAAAATGCAGGCTGCATATGTGACATGCACATGAGCTGTCATTATTTTGTTTATTGAAAAAATTATTGTAATGAATGGAATTGAGGGTTTGGGTGGTAAAATTAATCCAGAAAAGTCCAATACAACTTTTTGCCGGAATCATGAATAGAATCTTTTACATGCTTGTGAATATCTGAATATTTCTATTTTTCTTCAACTTGGTGGAAGGGGAATTGATATGTTAAAATACTACATGCAAAACTGAAATCACTAATTGAAGAACAGGAATTTTTATAGCAGTTTCATAATTATATTCATAACATAAGTTTATGGAGAAATAAGTTTATTAGGAGAAATGTTAACATTTTGACATCTTCAGTTTTTCATCTTTTGTGTGAAGGTGTACTGATATAAACACAGAGTTTCCAGAGGTTTCTCAGCTAAGACTATTAATGTTTTTCCTAGTCCTGTTTTTTTGACATGATAATATCTCTTTAAGGGCTTTCTTTACTAGATCAATTCCTTTCCTACCAGGAGAACTAAAGCTTTTCAGCTGTCTGTCCAATTTATCCTTCTGGACTAAATTTCTCATCTCGAGATAACCAGCAGCAACCTTCCCCTCAGGAGATTTGTATCAATTAATTCTGCATCACTGATTCCTGTGGTACTGGGGGACTAGTGGGTTGTAAGAAAGCTGCTCTGTAAACAGTTATGGCTGTTGAGGGTTTCTGGGGGTTTGTCTTTACTTTTTTTTGTTTAGAGGCCGTGGGTGCCATCACTAGAGATCTTGCTCGTGCTTGCCCTGTCCTTGCCCGTGAGGCCGGGCACTGCTTCACTGCAGAGGGCATGCAGGGCTGTTCAGGGTTTGTGCTGCCTGGTGGGCTGGGGGATGAGAGCTCTGGGTGCTCTCTGGCTGCAGGAGCGGCCCCGCTGCCACCCCTGGTGTCACCAGCTCCTCACACGGCTGGCCAGGTGGCAGATGGGAAGTCACTGCTGCTGATGGTAACATGAGTGGCAGATGCAGTCTGGCAGGAAAGCAGGTTATTCTGCAGCTTGAATGCAGGCCAGGCTTCACCTAATCCCTCTCTTAGCCACAGAAAGGTGGCTTTAATCTATTTATTCTGCATTTGGTTGTTTTTTCAGTGCTGATCTATCTGGAAATGCCATTGCACTGTTTGTCTGTTTCTATCCATTTGCCATTAGCAGATGTGTTGGGACATGAGGCTGTTTCCAGTCACTCAAATCTAATCCTAGCAGTGCTGCAGGATCTTGGGAATTTCTCTGCATTTATACAGAAGTAAACGACGTATAACGTGTCATTTTTAAGAATCTGCTACCAGCAATTTTGTTAGACAAAATTGTTAGGAGTTTGTTAGACAGCTGATTTTCTTTCTGCTGATGTTTTAGACAAAACTAATTTGATAGGATTATTAGAGAAGGAAAATTAAAAGGACAGAATCATCCAGGAAGCTCATTAAAATGGAAACCCTGAAAAAACTGGGTAACTGGGCGTTGATTGTGTCCTCCCCCCCTCACTTTATGAGCAATATTGTATTAAAAGTAACATGTCTGCAGGATGATGCTTCAACATCTGTTATTGCTGAAACAAAATTATTTGCTTGTTTTTTCCTCTCTACATTCTTCCAACATCTGCATATGTAGATCTATCCTGTATATATTTATCCCATCTAACACCACTCCTTTCCAGGGAAAAGGCATCAAAGGGAATGGGATCCTTGCTTTGGTTTGGAGGGGGATTCTGCGTTGCCGCTCACTTGTATTAGATCCTGGGTGAGTGACTGTGAAATGAATCATGTGAGTGACGACTCAGGGCTGCTTAGGAAGCCCAGGCACAGGTTTGGTGCTCTGAGATGTGTTTATGTGGAACAAAGAAGTTCACAGTCTGTCAGCTGTCTGGCTCCTGAAATATCAATGTCACATTATGTGATTAAACCTATGCAAGTAATTGTCCTAATTTTCTGTTCTCAGAGTATTTGCAGGTAAATCACGTTTTTAAAAAGTATTTCACTCTGAGGATGCTCAATAATTATGCTGGGATTTAGATATTTTTTTTCTTTATAGGCTGATCCAATAAATTGATTCTAAATCTAGCTTGCTGAATGTTTACTATTTCAATCACTCTGGCTGTGATTATTGTGATAGTAAGCAATAGACTTTCTTTGGTTTAAGTTTTGGATATGTGCTAAAATATGCATGGTTGCATGTGCCTGAATCTTAATATTCAGTTTATTTACAAGTGTGACATTTTTCTTTCTCTTTAGTATATGTACTATAAAATACAATTGCACTATTTTCATAGCAAGAAAATAGAAAAAGCTGGGCAGTAGATTTGAAATAATATTGCGAAGTATTTTCTGATCTCTAATCATTATGATGTTGTGTCTTCCAGTCTAGAAAGTAAGCATGGGAAATTTAAGCATGGTAAAGCACATGATTAAATCCATTCCTCTCCAGCAAAATTCTTGAACTTGATTTGAAGCATGTGCATTAGTTATATTAATAACACATAGCTATTCCTTAAACCCAGCCAGAGTCAGACTGACTCAATATTAGAATTGCAAGGTAAATACTGCAGTAAATAAGATAAATATGGGTTCTGGCTTTGCCGTGAATTTGTCAGCAGTTTAGACTTCTACAGTCATTTTTATGGCAGTTGAAATCAGAAAAGAAATTTCAACTAATTTTTTAATATGCTGAAATGTATTAAGTTACACAAAAGAATCCATATTATAGTAATTCTGCATATATACAGGGAAAGAGTACCCAGTGTGCATGGCAGATGGTTTCAAAGGAAATCCTCGAGAGCTAGGATTAAAAAGCAATTTTCAGCAAGTTTAAAATGGGTCTCCATATTTGGGTCACAGATATTAACTCTTTCATTGCAAACAAATGAGGGAGAAGTCTGGTCAGATTGTTATGGAAATGTTTCTCCCAGCAGAAGCTGATCAGTTTGTGCTGGGGAAGAAAGGTGTGAGCAGGGTAGTTGATTCTACTCCTGGTCCTGTTCTCACACCAGTGGGAAGCAGAGTTGTGGCATACAGACACAGGGATATAATGCAATAAATGGGATTCATCATTCCATGAAAAAACACTGGCAACCCCCTGAAAAATAATGTGTTTGTGGCTTTGATCTTTGACCCCTGGAAGAAATTTCCATGAAGACAAACAGATAAATAAGTTCTAACATGTTAGGAACAGCAGATTTATAGCTGTTTACCTTCAGTAAATTATTACCGATCACTTCATTAAAGTGTAAAGACTGTACAGATAGCATTTCTGTATTCCTTTTGGATATGGTGAGTATGTATGATGTAGGATAAATAAGAAATTGAACAGCAATGTTGTTGCTCCATAGAAAGGAATGAACATGGGCTCCCAAGTTTTGCTTGGAAAAAGTTTTTCCATGTCTGTGCATGGAAAGTAAACCTGTTTTACTCAAACATGTTTTAGGGGCACACTAGAATTTTATTATTTGTTTTTAAAGGTTATTTAGTAAAATCAACAGTACCACACAGCCATTGTTTCAGACTGCAGCTGTTTGGAGGTGGCATACAAACATGCAGAAATCTTGTCACCACTCACAGCACAGAAGGGATTGATGCAGGTCAACTTTGCACTGGAGGATCAGGAGAAGGCGCTGGGCTTTTAGTAGATAAAAATAGGGCAGCACGTTGGAGATTATTGGCTTTAACTAACTTACACCAGTTAGTAACCGTATCAGGAGTACAATTCACATTTACATCAGTGCTCTTTATACACTTTGGCAGCACAAAGGAACCTCAAGTTTGACATGAACTTTTCCTTGAAAGACACTTTTACTTCCAAAGTGGAAATTCAAGTTAGACCTTAAGCACTGTTTTTCACTAAACAATGGAACAGAGCAACTGATATTGTTTTATTGTGTTCCCAAAGCTCAGCTGGGTGTATTTGGAGTAGGTTTGGAAAGCTTTCCGAGCCCAGGTGCCTGATGCTCTGCTAAGTGAATTATGGAAGTAACTGCTGGTTTGAGTATCAGCCTAAGAAGTTAATTGTGTTGCTCTCTGGGTATTACCTTGGCTGTGAGTTAACAGAGGAGGACTGCACTTCTGAAAGGGCGTGGTGAATGTCCTGGTGGGATAGCTAAGTGCTAATTAACAATGCTAATGAGAGGTGTTTTCTGCAGCACTCAGCCAAGGTATTTCAGAGGTTCTCTGCTCTTAGAAAGGAAAATTTAGGTAATGGATGAAAATAAGGTGGGTTTTGGTGTTTTGTGAAAGCGTCCGTGGATTCAGGATGAACTTTTAAAGTTGAATCTGTTGTTTTGGGTTCTTATTTCACAGCACCTATTATAATCAGTCTGCCTGTATGCATCTTGATATGGCCTTCAGAGGGAAAATATTAAGTGTTGACATTAGATACCAAAACTTGAACACCCCAAGCTGTTGTCAGTCGTCATATGTCACCAAGTTGTGTTACTATTAAATACCTGGGGAAAAAAAATTCATCTGTGGCAACAGCTGTCTTTGATCCATGTGTTTGTAAATGTGCTTGAGGGTTTTGCCTTAGATTTTTCAGACGTGTGTCTTTCAAAGGGAGGCAGAACAGATCACTTCAGAGTCTCTGTCATTGTTATCTTCCAGGACTTTTGTTTCAAGTAGTTTTTTAAAGTCTCTGTGACAGGATCTGAGATAAAACCTTATCCAGATGTCTGAGTAGTCAGAGAAATCCGTTTGCTTGACTTCAACAAACATAGGGTAGGTTATAAATAAACAAATTAGTGTTGGCTTTAGAGAATGAGCTGCTTTGCTTTACTCACTATGCAATCATGTGTTCAAGAAAAAGCAGTTTCTTGTGTGCATTCTGTTGTCACCTGGGTCCAAAGCCGTTTTCTGTACACAGAATACTGTAAAGTAATTATTATGTCATTGTACAGAGTTCTGAGTGTGAGAAACTGTGGCTATTTGAAGGAGGTAAATGCTTTCTTCCCTCCAGCAGCTCTTATCAGGAAATATTGAAGGGTCAGTTCTCCTCAGTCGGAGTTCCTCTCTACTTAAATCTTTTTGTAGGGTATATTTTTAAGAGCTTTTCAGAGTAGATGACTGAAAGTAGCAGCCTGTTCATGTCAAAACCATGTATCCATGTCTGATGTAAATGTCCAGACAAAAGTGAAAGCTCCCATTGGAATAAACTGAGCTATGGATGGGCTTCTCAGCACTTCTTTATTAATGGCACTTCAAGTCGTGAGTTGAGGAGAAACAGATAATGAAAATTGGTTCTTCTCTTGCTTACCTTTGGACTTAGACAGGCCTAATCTGTGAAGATAATTAAAGTTCCTCTACTCTGGATGCTGTAAGTGATTTTTTTGTTGTATGTATTCTATCTGGTTGAGAATACCCACCTGAAGTATCAGCATTGACCAAAATGTCATGTAGAGAGGTTAGAGGGCTGAAAACGCTTGTGAATGAAGAGTCTTCCCATAGGCAGTGACAGAGGGTAGTGGCCCTGGCTGTCAGTCAGCATGGCAATTGTTTGAGTTCCAGTTGCCATGATAACAGAGTGGGACATTTCAAATACCTTTTACTATTCAATAGACTTCTCCCAGAAGAGGCCTGCCCACCTTAAAAACTATTCTGTGGCAGCAGAGCCTTTGGAGCATCTGGGATAATGCCCCCCTAGATGAGGGAATGGGCTGTAGCTGGCACTGCAGGAAGGCAGAGGATGTGTAGGAGGCTGGGAACAGAATGCCATGGGTTTGATCTTGTTGCAGCATCCCCTCAGGATCCATAGGACACAGCTCTCTGCTGGTTAATTGTCACAAGCGGGGGGAATGACACATTCCTTATTTCTGCAAGAGTGTCTTTAAAACATCTCATATTCTTCCACCAATGAAAGCATGCAAAGAGCTCTTCAGATCCCCATTTTCTCCCCAAAGCTGTGGGAACAATTTTCTGGCTTGTAGAACAAAGAAGTTGGAACAGATGACATAGCCAACATCTGCACCTGGCTTACTGAGGAAGTGAATATTTGGCATAGGAGCTGAGCTCCCTTCTGCCAAGAGAGCTATGCTGATGCAGTTGTTCAGGGATGAAGATGGCAAAATGTCTTTTCCTTATTGACTCACCAAAGCAATTTTATTTATCTGTCAAAGTAAAAAAAAAATTTTGAGAAGGAAAATGTCTTTACTTTTAAATACCAGAGTTTAGTCAATGGTTAATCAAATGCTGTCTAACCAACCCTGTTAAGATTTTGATGGTGTATCACTTCAGTTCCGATGGCAGACACATCACATATGGGTTGCCATTTTGATGGCTTTGAATGGTAATCTGACCCATAAAAACTGAAGCATAATATGCAAACTGATTTTTTTCTGGCCTGCCCTGTTCCTGGTGCCATCTGTGTTAGGATGGAAACGAGCCTGCTCAAAACGTGGGCTGCCGGTTTTGAGCTGATCACAGATGGGTTTGAAAGAATAGCCTTGTGTGCACAAGGAGAAGGAAGATGCTCCTGAGCAGGAAGTTTCACTTGAAACCATATTATGTCTGCTAAATCCTGTGGCCTATGGAACAGCCACCAGACCTTTCCCTGAATTCTTCATGTGGACTAAGTAGATAAAATTTACTTTCTAAATATCAAGAAAACCCCCACAACTTCTAAATATTGCTCTTTTTCCATCACTGCATTCTACTGCTGTCATCAATAATGGAACAGAGTACAGGAAGCTGACATTACGTGACCTTGTTAGATATTTGCTGTGCATCTGTTCAGCAAAACTGGGTACAGTAAATTATTTCATAAGTTTTGTAGATGAGTTTTAATTTGTAGTGTGAATCCTGTTGAACTTACGTTTCTGGATTTCTGTCTTTGACAATTAATAAAAGTCTGCATTATAGGTGAAGGTGAGTACCTGTCCTCTGTTGTTGCATTTAAGATCAAAAATTCAGATGTTTAAGCACCTAATTCTCACTGTGGTCAGTGAGATCTTGGTTTTCTTCTCATGTTGAGAGCCTGTGCTCTAAATTTAAGAGACTGACTGCCCTTGTCTTACATGGAACCACAAGTGTCCTGGTACTATTTATAATCCCAAAAAACACATAAAATAATTTTCCCTGGTTAGGAATAAGGTGTACAGAACTCTGATTTATATATTTTTTTACTCTCTTTAAATCAGTGACATTGTTTGAGTGACCATTTCTTTGTCAGAAAGAAAGCCTGTAGAAGGTGGCACTCATTGATGAGTTTTGTGGTCGTGATATACTTGAACATCCCTCTCAAGACATCTTGAAGCCTTTTATTTCCAGGCTAAATAAACACCAATTTCAGCAATGTCTCATCTACTCCCTTTAATTACTGCTGCTGAGAGAAAGTTTCTGCCAATGCAAATGTGCTATTTTGTCATGTCACATCAAATTGCATCAGCCTTATATTTAGGAACAAAAAGAGGGGGAGGCTGAGACAGGATGTGGCTACAAATGGAACCAAAGGGTTTTCTTAAATATAGGCCGAAAATACACAATCGAGGCAGTGATGCTTTTTCAAGCAAAAATCCATGAAAGGGAAAATCAAGGCTGTGACGGTAGAACAGGGCTGGGGGTGTGCAGAGAGACTTCTGGGGGAAGTGGGGTGCTGGCAGGGAGGGGCTGCTGAACTCCTCACTTACGCAGACACCCTTGTGTGTCAGATGGGCATGAGGTGCATTTGGGCTGTGTAAGCCCACACCTCGTTCCTGTGTGCTGGCTGAAGGAGGGGGGAGCTGTGCTTCCCTTCAGCCTGTCCCTGCCCTTTCCCCAAGGATGTTTCCCCATGCAGCAATAACTCAGCTCTCTAAACTGAAGAGATTGTGGGAAACAGGTATCGACAAAATTTGAGTGGCTGTCCAGATAAGCATAGGAGACTTTGAACAATCCCTCACACCACTTTAAAATGTAGTGTCTCTACAGAAAAAAATATTTTTAAAAACTTGTTCTTTAGAAAACATTAGTGGCTGCCCCATGGAAAACAATTTTTGCCCCCTCGGTATTTGTCACAAAATAATCTGTTGAAATCAAATGCATAAATTGTGGATGTAATGGAGCTTGCTTTAAACTGATGAGTCTGATCAGAGTCTGGTGGCAATTAAACAGAGTTCTGAAAGATCAGCTGTGTTTGAGAACCAGCAGAACTCAGGGAGGAAGTGATCTGGGGGCGTGTGAGCAGCACCTACTTAGCAAATTGGAAAAATACTATTCATTTTTTACATCTAAGCACTTGGAATTTCTCCTCAGAACCAATTGGTGATGATAGAGGTAATATTTTTATTCTTGTCACCAAGGATAATAAAAATGCAGCAGAAGCTTAGAAACTTGTGTATTTACAGCATTGTGACAGGCATAAGTCAAGCAGCAATTCAGGCTGAAGCCAGTGAGCAAAGGCACCTAGTTCTCCATGGCTGGATGTCACAGGTCCTGCAGGACTGTAAGACATTAAATACAGGGATGCTGCCAGCTGTTCAATTCCTCACAGCAGGCAAGTACTAACCGTAGTGCTGACTCCATGCGCGCAGTGCCACAGGTCAGGACGAAGGCAAGGAGAGGTTTCCCTGTGGCTTTCCAGCCCCAGCTGCAGTGTGAGGGGTCTGGGCCGGGCTGCACGGGGGCAGGGACACCCTGCAGCCTGCAGAGCAGGGCCAGCCTTGGGGCTGGCCTGCCTGGGCTGCTGAAGGCTTTGTCTGACCCTTCAGAGTGAGGCTGCCAGGCAAAGTCCTGAGACATTCCGGTGCTACTTCCAGTATTAATTTGCATAGAATTCCTCGGATTTCATTGTCATTTAACCCACTCACAAGGCTTAACCACATCTGATTTTTGCCTCTGCTGACATTTTCTTTTCTTTTTAAACACATAAGCATTAAAAATCCCTCAGTAAAATGTGTGTATTTTCATAGCAAGGAAGGCATTTCTGTAACACTATTTCAAAGCAAATCACAGAAATATTGAATGGAAGAGGAAAAAGATGTTTGGTTCTTATAGTTAGGGTTTATTTGTTTTGAACTGAATAAATCTGAAAATATTAGATAAAACTGCAGATAAGTGAAAAAATTCCATAAGCAGCATCTTCCAGATTGTTCCTCAAAAAAACTACCCAACTGACAACAGTATAACAGAAAAGTGTTCTTAATTAACATCTTCAGTTAAAGGAGAAGCATTGTGGATCTCTTAGATGTATTATTAAATCTTCATTGTTTAGATAATTGGATGGGGACAGACACTTGTGCTGAGTGCTGTGTCAAATTCGTCAGGGCCTGCTGTAATTCTAGTGCACTTGCTGGATTTCACAGCTATTTGTCTGGGTACAGGGGTAATTTGGAGGGTTGAGTGAAGCCAGATGACTGTAATGAACTCATTTTGTGTCTTTGACTCAGTTTTGGGATAAAAAAAAGATGCTATTTTTAGGGTATTTTATATTGTTAAGACTTCTGTTCTTCCTGTCTCTCAAAGTTTCTCTGGGTCGCTGTCTTTGCTTCATCACCAATAATTATATCAAATTAATTCAGCATAATTGAGTTAATTATTAGCACTGGAGGTTACCACCAGGACTTCGAATGAACCAGAGCTTTTATCCCCCTTTTCCTGAGGTTTCACCAAATGTAAACAAACCAGAATCATGGGTGAACATCAAGTGCTGTTGCCACTCAGAATTGTCCTGCCATGCTCATTCACTCAGATGAGTACTGATAAATGGAATGGGAAAAGAGTTCTCTCTCACCCCCCTTCATCTCTGCCAGAGCTCTAATTTAGTTACCCAACAGAGTTGGTGTGTTATCAGTTAGGAGTGAGCCCTGTACCACTGAGAACAAATGTCCTGCAGGGTGCTGGGGGATGTCTGCATTTGCAAGACAATTCTTGCTGCCCACACCTTTCTTTTCAAAGGCACCTTAGATTGCCTTTGAGCTAGACTGGGCCTTGGAGAGTGACAGTGAAGTTTTGGGGAAAACTTGAGCTATGGCTTTAAGAGCTCAGAAGTGTCCAGAAGACATGGTGGGATCTGCCCCTGATTAGCTGCTGGCATGGAAACAAGCCCTGTTTAGTGAGCTGGGCCAATCCCCCTAAGAGGCTAAAGGCACCCAGACTTACATGTACTGTAATACTGCTGCTTATAAACACTGCTCCCAGGAACATGGATTTTGCTCAGGATGTGGTGGGTAAAATTCATCCATGGTTTAATTCCACCACAGAAAGGGTTTATGCCAGGGAAGGGGTTGGCTCAGACTATTGCTGTGATTGAGAGCAAAGGCTTGGAGATGCTAAATTTCAGCAGATACGGATTTGGAATAATAGACATTGAGTTGTTCCTGACACTGCTGTGAAGGATAATGTGAATTGGGAAGGACAACTCCAGGATGAGATGTAGATCCCAGGGCAGGGCACGAGCCCCATCATCACCATCAAGGGATTATGTGCCCAGTCAGGGCTAGAAGGGATGAGCTGGGGGGAGCAGGAAAAGGAGAGGTCACACTGCACAGGATTTATTCCCTTGTAGGCTGGGTATGATGTTTGCACTAAGGGAAGGATCAGAGGAGTATGTTAGATATTTTTGGTTTAAAAAAAATATAATTTTTAATTAAACATTTGTCAATAATGTGGATCACAGTAATTTCTTTTACTGTTTTAAATTCTGACTCTCCACCTTTACGACAAGTTTTTCAACTCTTGTACTTTCCTAAGCAGAGCTCTTTCTGCACTGACAGCTCCTTGTTTTACCCTCTTGAGTTTTTTTAAAAAAATTATAAAGTTGGATTGCATGAACAAAGCGAGCATATATTAAAGAATAATGGTAAAATAAACTTTGACCAATTTCAGTCATTCCTGAACAGTGAGAAACCAGTACAAAACCTTATGTAAGACTTACTATTCTTCAGTGCTTGTCTGAGCCATAGTCCATAGAGTTAATGTGGTCATTAATCACACAGTGTGGTTTTTCCCTTCAAAGGCTCTTCCATGCCTTATGCAGCCAAGTTGGTCTCTGTCCGTCAGCAACAGTTGTGGCAGCTTATTTGGTGCCCAGTTAGATGTTTTAGAAGGTGATACAAGCTCAGCTAGAAAGTTGTTGCACTAACTGGCGTAAAGCAGTTGAGAGAACCACAATTGCTGAACTGGAGCTAAGCACTGGAACATTTCAAAATACAATATTTACAAGAAAGAAAGGAATGAACAAGCAGTTTTGGTTTAAAGTTGATAAATCCTATTCAGGCATGATCACAAAGGTAAATACAGATTTGGCCACTGAGAAGAAAATTAATTTTAACAGCAGTTCAACTGACCAATTCAAAGCTGGGAAGAAAAAGTTCTTTTCAGACTGTGCCTTTCGGAATTTCCTTTAAGCCAGGAGAATCATTTTCAGGAGAAAAAAGTGGAGAAGTTTGAATTGTACCTAAACCGGGGAGGTTCCTGTCCTCACTAGTGAGCATGCACCAAAGAATATTACTCTAATTAGTCTGATCATGCTTATTAATTATACAGAACAAGGTAATCTGGCCTCAACATGTTTCCTTACTGGTGTAGGATTGCAAAAGCCTGAGTATTTTATTTGCAGTATTGCATGTCTCTGCTGTGTGATACCAAACCAGGGTGTAAGGTAAGACATCTGCCCTGTGGCTTTGGTTAATTTATACAACTGGTCATTATGCCCAGCTCTAGCACTCTGTCATTCTCACGTTTTATCAACTGCAATTCTATATTTTGTATTTATATTATATTTATAATTTATTATGTTTTATATTTGCAAACTGGTGACATTGTTGAATAGCATTAGGCCTGATCCTGATGCTGTTGAACTGAATGGTGTCCGAGCAGCAATGACTCCTTGTCAACAAAGAGATCTTTGGGATCTGTCGTTTGCCAGTTCTTAATCCTTCATGTGCTCCACAGTGTAAATATTGTGTAAAGGAAATTTTATGCTGAAGGGCTATGCCCCCAAGTTGTTCTGCACAGTCACCTCATGCATCAATCAAAGCATAAAGGGGAGAGGAGCAGAACAGGCCCAGCTACCATCACTCATGCAATGGGATTTTGCAGCTCGTGTTTAGAAAGGACAAAACCCCAACAATGCCGGGCCCCGGCTCGTCAGAAGCGATCACATCAAACGCGCAGATCTCAGTAAGAGCCGGCGAGATGTGGCTGCTGGGAAGTGACTGCAGCATTGTCCGTGCTCACCCACACAGCAGGGCTGGGGCTGCAGGGCAGCCGTGCCCGGGGCTGCCAAGCGTTCCGAACCCAAGTGGCTGCGAGCAGGCAGGGACGGACGGACAGACAGACGTTGGCTGGTTTGCCTGGGGCAGCAGAGCCCCTCACACTGCCCTGGACGTGCCAGGCGCTCCTGGGACCCACTGGGGCCTGAGGGGAGCTGTGACTGTGTCACGAGCAGCGAGAGAAGCTGTGTCCCAGAGCAGGTTCTGCCCCTGCTGCAGGCTCGGGCCGGGACTCACAGGCCTGAATTTGGGAAACCTGGAAGGAAGGACGGCTGTGACCAAAGAGTAAGAACCTTCTGGACAGCAGCAGTTCACTTGGGTGCCTTCCTGGACTGATGTCACAACATGAACTAAGATGTTTTGCGGTTAAAGGGGTTTCAAAAGACTTTCAGTGTCTTTCTTATTTTGGCATTCTTATTTTTCCTGAGATCATGAGGTTTGACAAGGATAGGGAATCATAAATTCTTGAGTTAAGACTTCTGAGGGTGTAATACTTCAAAGTAGTATAACACATCTCTAGCCTGGATACTGGGGAAAGAGAGGGCAGAGGGGGAAATGGGAGCCAAGCTGTAAGCAGCAACAGCTCAGGTAACTCTTGCAGTCCTTTAATTAACACTTCTAGTCTCTGGAGCCCAGCTTTGTTGGCTGTTTAACTAGTTCAGAGGGATTGGGATCATAACTGCTGAACTGTGGGGATTTGCTGGAAAAACACAACAGTAGAAAAAAAAGTAAACTCATAGCAGTGGCATAGTATCATCTCAGCTTCATCAGGGTTCTGCTGTGCACGGGGTCAATTGCCAAACCTGCCAATGCAGAGTGAAGATTAATTGGCTTTGGTCATCTTTTGCTTCACTATCTGAATATGATTATCAGGAATGTAAATGATTATGCAATGCAGAGAATTGCCACAATAGTCTAAGTGTCTCCTTCTATACTTGTCTCTTTGTGAACGGAGCTTTATCTAAATGCAAATGTGATTTCAGCCTTCTGATTAGGACATTATACAGTCATCCATTCCAGAAAAGCACAATTAGCTGATTATTTTATTTCTGACTCAACAGTTCCTGGTGTAGATAGTTTGTTTGTTGTGCTGTGCGTGATATTTAAATTATCAGAGGGAGATTTCCATTATTAGTCAGGATTATAGCCAGAATTTGTGAGGTCGAGGGTTTTTGCATGGCAGATAAAACGTAACATTTGTGGGATTTGAGGGGAGATGTTTTTAGAACAAAAGGCAACAGTGCAGATTCTTACTGTGCTTCATTGTCCTTTTTGTGTCGAGGAAGGGGCAAATCACGGCAGAGGCTGTGCAGATTCTCCAGTGCCCTGGGGTGCACAAGTCCAGATTGTAGCATTCCCTATTGCCAGGTTCTAGTCCCTGTTGAGGTTACTTGTACAGGGCACCAGTGTCTTAGAACTTAATAATGGGCAGGTCATGAGATTATTTCTTATTAAACAGCCACTGTAGTGAAATAGCCAACAAGTTTTCCATGTGCTGTGGTAGATTTCCAGTGAAGTTTACACTGGATGAAGGTACATCCTAAGAAAAACACAGATCTTTGGTGATAAACTTCCCTGTGAAGCTTGCCCATGTCACAGCATTTGTAGCATTTTTGGAGCTGTGAATCTCTCAGAAGTCAGATGGTTTGGTTTTTTAATTTGAATATGAGAGCCTCATAGAAGGAGTTTAGTTTTGATAATAGATGGGGTAAAAATTTCCATCTTCAAATCTTCTAGAAAGTCCAGTATTTATAGAAAGGTGAAGAATTTATTTTTTTTTTCCAAAAAAATTCATCAGTTGCAAATGTATTTGTCACACAATTTGAATTCAGCAGCTCATCATTTTCCTACGAAAAATTACTGCAGTGGAAAATTCCTAATTATTTATAGTGAAACATTTTCAATTCCATTGATCAGCTTCATCTTTCCATATCTGTATGTTTCTGTGACTGGTTCTTTCCTCTCTCCCAGAGCTGCTTTTCTGTGTGCTAGAGCAAGGTGTCCTGGGCAGTCCCAGCACAAGAGGGATCTTCGTGTTTGTGACAGGAAATCTATTGCACCACTTAGATTTAATTAGAGCACAGTGACATATGATGGGTTTACACATCAAAGACTAGAAACAACTTTACTAATTGTCTCTGGTCCAAAAGTGTATTATGGGATCTGTATTGAATTTTGGGATGTTTCACTGTATTTAGTGGGAATATGTGAAATGCAGGGCCAGGTTCGTAGGGTCAGTGCAATTCTACCAATTCTTACCAGCCAAGGATATAGCCCAAAAAACCTGCATGCACAGTTAAATTTGGGTTCAGATCAACTTGAATCCAACCTCATATTCCAGTTTTCTGTATTGGATGATAAAAACTTCTTTCTCTCATGGAGAGAAGGGCAGGGAATAATTCAGTCTATATCTTATGAGTCACATTTTGGAGTGGCCTGTCTTTCTGCTGCTGGAAGGAGAATGCAGGGATCTCTCAACTGACTGACTTGGGCGTGTAATCACCTCCCATACTTGAATGCCAAAGTGAAATGAATCCAAACCAAAAATGCATGGAGCTGATACCCACCACAGGTTTCAGTGCAAAGAGAAAAGGATATTTTACAAAAAAAACATTGGGAGAAAACAAGGGATGAACATGTTGAAGCCTGGGGCTATTTTGATCCCATTATGATGGGCATTTATAGGTGCATAGAGAGGAGATTTTCCCCACTGCAATAAGATCTAGCCTGTGCAAATACATAGCCTAGGCATGTAATAGCTGTTGTGGTGTACTCTGAAATACATTTGGGTAAAGGACTTAAATTACTTATGAAAAAGAAAAAAAAAATATTCCAAATAATGAGTAGTTATCATAATGGGTGCTAAAATAATGGCATGTACCTACTTCATTATCCAGTTGCTTATTTATTATCTTTATTCTTAAGAGTGATGATGTAAAAGTGCTTTTTTCCAAATGTTAATTTAGTTCTCTGCAGATGGCAACCATCTGTTAAATGACAAGGCATTTACAGCCTTTGATTAGCACTTTATAGGACTTGGATGGACTTACTGTTACAATACGTAAGTATAGTTATGGAAGTGAAACTTGGTAGATTTGTCCTTTTCCTGTTGCTGTTACCAATACATGTAAAATTTCAAACCTAATAGTGTTTTTTCCTGCCTTCTCCTCTATTTATCCATGTCGTTTCCAGCTGAAGCCTTGAAATTCTTGACAGAATGACAAAATAGGAAATATTGTTAAATTCCAGCACCATTTGTAGCCATTATGAGTATCCTCATTCTGAAAGGACACCATGTGGATGAACTAGGGATGCTCAAGGAAAGCACTGGAAGTTTGAAGGACTTTAAGGATCCTGGCTTAGCTAGTAGGAACCTCGCTGTGGGCTGTGATACAGGTCTGGGTACTCAAAGAAAGTTACACTGGCTCTCTGTACGACACTGGCACACGTAGCTGTTCCCATCTCAAAGTGATCCTCTGGAGCGAGCTCCACACTTTGTGTTTTATTCCCTTGAGCAGTGGCACCCAACCCCCGTCTGTCCATAAACTCAGCAAGTTCTCATTGATTTTATGTTGGGGTTTCACCTAAAGTTTCCGCAGGTTATTGCCGATCCTCAGCCTGCCGGCGCTGTGTTCTGTTGGCGCTTTGATTTCCGTGCTGTCGGTGGAACTGACGGTGTTTGTGCCTGTTTGTGTTGCAGAGCCGAGGGCGGGCCCGGCCATGTCCCCGCTACCCGAGGCGGAGCTGGTGCGCAGCTCGGTGCAGCTGTACCGGTACCTGCTCCGCTGCTGCCGCCGCCTGCCGCCCGGCCCCATCCGCCAGCACTACCGGCACGCCATCAGACAGGTCAGCCCGATCGTGCTCCTGCCCCGGCCCGCCGAACTCCTGCCGCCGCGGAAACTGCTCTCCTGCGAGCTTGGCACCCTGCTGCATTTGAAGGGTTATAATGGGAGCGTGTGAAGGACCATTTCTTTTTGTTTGCTTTGAATCTGAAACCTGTTTTTCTTGGCTTCATCTCTAATTCTTGTGTTAGTCAAGAGAGTGAACAGTCATTACTTACTCCATAAACACATCTTTTATATTGAAACCTACTGGTTCCATGTCAGTCATTTATATATCTCCCCATATGGGTAAATGTCATCTGATTGTTCAAATTCCATACTTCATATAGAAGTAATTTCATGCCTATGATCATACCTGTTGGCCTGTATCTTTCTAGTTTTAATGTACCAGACAATTTCAATTGTTCTGAATTTAAGTTCTTTTCTCCATTTTTTGGGTTTTGTTGTTGACCTATGAAAGGAGTAGAATACTTAATATGAAATTCTTTATGACCAGATTTGTTATGGGAAGAGGATGGCCAGGTGTTACAATGTGTAGTTTTACCTTTTCAGACCAGCAGTTTATTTGCAACAAATATTTTTTTTGAGATTTAAACATGGTCTTTATTTTGACAACTGTTATGTTGACAAGTCAGTGACATTTGGAATGTTGCAGAGTTTCAAAGTCCATGCTGATGAAGATGATCCTGAGCGAATCCAGCAGATCATTAAGAGAGCCATTGAAGATGCTGACTGGGTGATGAATAAAGTAAGTGCTTCAGATTGTCTGCATTTGGGTTTCAGTTCAGAACAAAAAAGAAAATATTGGAAAGGAAGTTCTGATTAGGGAATTGCTGTCCTGCATGTTGAAGTGTCTGGGTGAAAGAAAATACCTGGCCAGGAGGGATCTGTGATTGTGACACTTTTTGTTTAAAAATTCTCTTTGTCAGTCTAAACTAATGTTGGGTTTTTTTCAGAACCAATAACAGTTTAGGTTTGTCTCTGTGTAAGTCTTTGTTTCCATGAAGAATTATATTAAATATCAGCAGTGGCAGCTAGTATCACTCTATTATAAAAGAAAAAATTAAAATACAGCATTTTGCAAACCACATCTTGCTATGCATCATCTGCTTTCCTGACAGATGTCTTCAGACAATTTACATGAACTTCCAGAACTACAGCTGCTTTTCCTCAGACCTTGCCCATGGCTGCAGAGATCAGGGACAGACCACACAAGGGCAGAGCTGTGGTGCTGAGCTCCCCTGTGCTGTCAGACTGGTTTCTCAGGTGAAAGAATGAGGATGGTTTCTATTAGACAGCTGAGAGTCACCTGTGCTTCCTGGGATTTCAGTCTGGCTGGGGAGTGTGATACCTTAACATGGTGTATAATGAAACAAGTCAAAAGTTCAGCTTGATCTCTAAATATCTATGATTTAATTTACTAAGTGACTGCTAAGTCCTTCTCTCTGCCAGTCCATGAAATCCAAATGAGAATTGTTACAGGAGCAAGCACAGATTAGTCACAGATTATCATATTTTATCAGTAACCGAATCCCAGCAGGTACAATCTAGTCAGTAACTGCACCTGATTTGTTTTGTACTGCAAAGGGAAAGCCTATCAAATTTCAACCTAACTTAAAGAAAATGGACATAAATTTATGTGGATCATGAAGGAGAGTTGTATGTCCTTGATGTTATGAACTTTTACTTATGTGCTCTTTCCCACAAAAAAATTTTTTTTTTTTTCCAGTATAAAAGCCAGGAGTAGAAGAGGAAGGATGAAACCAAGAAGGACATTGGTAAACAGCCTTAGAGGACTTGCAGTGAAGTTCCGTACTATACTGAATTATTGCCTGAAGTTTTCTCTTGGATAATATAAATACAATAATTGATATTTCACTGGGATGTCATGAAACTAAATTAGTATTTCTGAAGGTATTTAATTTTGTAAAGTGCTTCTTATAATCACAAACTTCTAAGTTAAATCCTGAGCTTGCCTAACATTTGAGTAACTTATTCCATTATACTCTTAGGCCTGGACCAACTCTAGCAGTGTGTGATAACGCTTGCGGTGCAGTTCTCTGGGGTCAGGGTTCCCCCTGCGTCAGGCACCGCGGATCTGGGGATGGAGCGTTTCATGCTGCGTGTGACGCTGGCTCTGGCAGGCACTGTGCAGGGTCACACAGCCTCTGCTCCACTCCGTGTTGTCAGAGTGCCGGTCCAGCCGGCTCCGTGCCGGTCCAGCCGGCTCCGTACCGGTTCAGCCGGGTCCGTGCCAGTCCAGCCGGCTCCGTGCCGGTTCAGCCGGGTCCGTGCCAGTCCGGCCGGCTTTGTGCCGGTTCAGCCGGCTCCGTGCCGGTTCAGCGGGGCTCCGTGCCGGTTCAGCCGGCTCCGTGCCGGTTCAGCCGGGTCCGTGCCAGTCCGGCCGGGTCCGTGCCAGTCCAGCCGGGTCCGTGCCGGTTCAGCGGGGCTCCGTGCCGGTTCAGCGGGGCTCCGTGCCGGTTCAGCCGAGTCCGTGCCGGTTCAGCCGAGTCCGTGCCGGTTCAGCCGGGTCCGTGCCGGTTCAGCGGGGTCCGTGCCGGTTCAGCGGGGCTCCGTGCCGGTTCAGCGGGGTCCGTGCCGGTTCAGCGGGGCTCCGTGCCGGTTCAGCGGGGCTCCGTGCCGGTTCAGCGGGGTCCGTGCCGGTTCAGCGGGGTCCGTGCCGGTTCAGCCGGGTCCGTACCGGTCCGGCCGGCTCCGTGCCCCGGACGGCGCAGTCGCTCCCATGCAGCTGAGAGGCTTCACGGCGCTTTGCAGCACATAATAAATGTCCTTTACCCGGGACCCGTGTCCCGTGAAGCGGTGCCGGTGTCGGTGTCCCTGGCGAGAAAGGAGAGCCGCGCGCAGGCCCGAGGGGTGCCCGCCGTGCCCGCCCGGCTGCAGATGCGGCGGCTCGCCTGCAGGTGGCGGTGCCGCCCGGCGCCGCAGCCCCGAGGGCCGGACAGAAATGAGCTCCGGGCTCGCCGTGGGCGAGGAGAGTTTGGCAAGGCTGCAACAGAAATGGGGCTGCCACTGAAGTTCATCAAGTATTGCACAAAAAAAACTTCCTTTTCTCCGCTAACCCTCCTCTCCTGGAGTTCCTGCTCTCTGTTATACTTCCCTCTACCGTCACCACTATTGTTCCTCTCTCTACTCCCATGTCTTTCACATCACCTTTACGCACCCTTAACTTTTGTTGTCTTTATTTTACCTATTCCTTAATGCTGTCCTCATCTTGTCTCTCTACCCCACTTATTTCTCCTCCTCAAGTCCTTTTCTGTACAAGATGATACTCAGTATTATGCTGGAGCCAGCCGTCTGCTTAACTTCAGATAAAGCAGGAAGGTAATAGACTTTCTCAATAAATTAGGTGTTTCTCCCTGTAAGGAAAGCCACTTGTCTTTCTACCTAAGTTTTGTTTGTTTGTTTGTTTTTTTAATTGCAGCCATTCTAGTTTAAACTTTCAAAATAATTTGGTGCAAGGTAGAACACAGAAAGCTTCAACCTTGGCAGCTGACAAGGAATATCCAGTATAATATTGAACACTAATAAAAAAGCTCAAGCATTTTTGATAGAAGCTCTCTGCATGTGCTGCTTCTGATCAAGACCAGCAATCAGGTGACCTGTGGTGTTCTCCAGGTCTGTTCTGTTTTTACGGTCACATGAGTGGCATGGAGATGCACTGAAATTTTGTATCATTGCAATAGTGATTAAAAACTCCAAGGCTCAGTGGGATCAACAGTGTATGGATGCATGGTAGTTTCCTGAACTTTAAATGTGATCACACCCCTCTATGGCTTTAATTGACTTTTGGTAGTGTGAGATATAATATTTTGTTTGGTTACAAAATAGGATAATTGCATGTGTTTAGATCATTCTTACATGCCTGTTATTTAATTTATGGCTATTTCAAGAGGGAAGGACTATGGAGCTGGAAGGTACAGCCTGGCGTGTCTGAAGCTCCAGATGTCTGAGGTGCCAGTAGGGATATGGAAGACCAAAGGTACGATAGATTTAATTGATATGGAGGACCAGGATCTGTGAATTTTAGGGTTTGGAAAGTGATAGAGCATTCAGTTCTCAGTAGGGTGAAGATGGGGAACATGGTTGGTGAGGCAGGAGACATCATGACTAAATATTTTGATAGTAGTGATTCAACTGGAGGCATGAGGAGATACCTGAGGGACTTTTGTACAAACATAATCTGGTTTTCAAAGTAAAAAAAGCTTTTAATAGAGTCAAAGAGAACTTTATTTACTCAATATACAAGTAATTTTCTTGCTGGTTAGGCAATATGATGGTAACTATTTATTTCCTTATAATAATGAAAGTAACTCCAGTACCTCAGACATGTTTCTGTAATGACTGGACTGAAGAGTCCTTCAGCTGCAGAGCTCAGGCTTTTATGTTTTCAAGACTTTATACAAATCTCATTCTCCAGCAGCATAATTTGAGACCAAAGATGTTATGGTAACCCAGATGTAGATGAGAACCTGAACTCTGGAAGGAGTTTTGGGCAGAGCTTCAGTACCTTCGACCAAAATTATTATTCCAAACATTTCTGCTCAGAAATCATTTAACCCTGGAGTTGGCCAAATTTATCACTCAGTGACCTGTATGACCTTGAGAGTTACAGTGAGTTCTTTCCACCTGTGTTTGAGCAGCTCTCTGCCTCTCTGCCACGCAGCCCTGCTGAGCCTGAAGAGCTGTTCCCTTGGTGCTGCTGTGCTGGCAATTACTGCCCACAGTGACAAAGACATGGTCACAGACAGTGTCCTCCCAGTTTCTGCTGTGGAAATTGAGAAGAAAATTGCAACCCCAAATAGACTGGTGCACCTGTGTTCCCATTTTCAGTCCTTCAGAATCTATGACCATAAAGATGGTGGGTAAATGAGGCTGTGTTGTGTTCTGTAACTATTTTTGAAGAGTTTAAAAAACTCATGGGGCTGCTGACAGAGAAGGGATAATATCAGTAAAAGGAAACAAGTGTGTTCATAGGCTTCAGTTTCTTTTACTGCAATGAGGAACCCATTTCTGTGCCAGTTCTGGTAAGTGATGGGCTGTTAATAGGTGATTGCAGTAACACAGTGGTCAAGGGCCAGTCAGGAGGTGGTGTCAAAACCCTGGGTTTGTGGCCTCGCTGTAGAAGCACTCAGTCACCACCACCAGTTTCAGTGGGGAAGAGTATCCTGTGCCATGGGCTAGCCCGGGGTTTTCATTGTGTTGACACAAGAGTAATAATGACATTCTGCCAAAAACACTTTTGCAGCTGGTCCCAGTAAGATCCTGAGTCAACAACTTCTCCTAGGTACTCCACCATTAGGAGCTGAGTGAACTTAACAGTTCAAAAGTTGTGTGCAGGCAACTCTTGATTAAAGTAGCGATGGTTTCACTGGAGGCTTGTTATGTAAGAGCAAGACAAACATTAGAACAAGGAAAGACAGTTGGGAGACTTCTGATTATAAAGTGATATCATGCTTTACATTCTTGAAGCATGGAGAAATGAGTCATTTAAATCACTTTACGGACTTCTCAACATCCAGTCTAACCAACACTGGTGCTTTAATTTCTGTTTTGTGTATGCATGGCCTTGGACATCTAAAGCTGAAATTGTGTGTGAATAATCTGTACATTACAAATATGGAAGTAACATGACAAAAGATGGAGCAGTAGCAGTGGGTTGGTCAAAGTATTTCTAGTGTTTATGTTCCTGCTCTTAAGTCTACAGAGAAATGGTAAAGACCACTTCTGTTATTACCAGGCTTGGAGCCTCATGCAGAAACTTCCTGTGTAGTGAAAATCTTTCCCTTTTATTTATTTTTGTAGTTCATTTATTAATTTCAAGTTTTGGTATGGACAAAATTGTAAATTAATGTTTTATGTAATATCCAGGATAGCATTCTGCCCTTCACGTGGCCAGAGACAAATACATTTCTGATCACATTCTTGTGTCAGAAGTGTTACTGATTTCCATTCAGACTTGCCACCAAAAGTCATTTGAGCCCTGTGGGTACTGAATAGAATATTTCCAACCCAGGCCAGGCCTTGCTTAGCACCATTTGTCAGTAATGGAATATTCTTTAAATCATTCTTTAGTACTTTGTAAACTTTCTCACGTGGTGGGTTATGTCACAGGCATTACTTTTTGTTTAGGGACACTTGAGCATGAGGACTTGATGCTAAACAAAAACCTCTCCTCCATGGTGTTTGGCTCATTTTCAAATATCATAAGGAAGTACTCTTTACCGTGATGCTGTAAGGAAGAGGAATACACACTATTTCTGGGAGAAACAAATAATATTCTCTCACATCTTTTTTAAAGGAAACAGTTTCTTATTTGTAATAGCTTTTAACTTGGCATTATAAATTGTGCCTTCATATAAAGCTTTGATAAGCTGCAAACTGAACATCAAGGCAGCACATCTGTGAGTCTTAAATACTCAATATCATAACATCTATTCATTGTGAGAGTCCTTGACCTTGAACTGTAAGAATGAGTCTTTAGAGCTTTATGTTCCACAGTGTCCCTCAGTGTCACCCCAAAGAGCAGGGGTGATTTGAGGCGAGCAGTGTCTTGGTCAGAGCAGTCTAAAACAAGTCCCTGACCCATAGCACTACTGAATATGGACCTGCACTGCCCACTTGGCCTGTCCCTTTCCTGCAGCCTTGCCTGCTGCTCAGAGCTGGTGTACCTCTGCTGGAGCACCAGCCAGCTGGTGCATCTTTCAACTTTTGAATTATTTGATTAATTTATCTTATACTTCTGTCAAGCCAGGTTTTATGAAATAGTGTTAACTGAAGTATACACTAGTCATCAAGTACTCCTTTCAGCTTGTGATTAAGCAGGGCAGACACATTAACTTTAAAAAAACCCTGCTCTTTGAAGGCTATTTTCTGTTTTCCTCATAATTGTGTTTGATATTTAAAATAGTTTTTGAAAGTTTAGAAGCAGAGGGAGGCATCTATCACTTGCACCTAAGAAATTAACAGTGTTTGTGTTTGTCACTTGGGGAGAGGTCCCTGGCATTGCTCACTTCACTTGCAGAAGAGAAGAGACTGGTTCTGGGACTGCTGTTTGCTGTCCTCACTGTGGACACTGAACTTACTCATTCTGTAACTATCAACCTGGGTGGCTTTTCCCCCAGAAGAATTTGCCTTTATCTTCTGCATGAATCCATTTTGAAAAGGATTCACTTGATTTTTGTTTTTTTAATCAGCAGCTTCTGAGCCAGCTTGGTTTGGGTGCTTCACAGAATCATTCAGGCAAAAGACTTCCCATCCCATGGAGTCCCAGCTGTGCCCAGTGCCCACCTTGTCCCCAGCCCAGAGCACTGAGTGCCACGTCCAGGCCTTCCTTGGACACCTCCAGGGATGGGCACTCCAAACCTCTCTGGGCAGCCCCTCCAGTGCTTGACAACCCTTTCTGTGTTGAAACTCCTCCTGATGCCCAACCTGAACCTCCCCTGGCACAGCTTGAGGCTATATCACTACCCCAAATAAAATATTTTCTCGCAGCTGCAGCTGCACAGCTTCAGACTGAATGGTCTCACTACCTGTGGATTTCCTTCTGCTGGGGTTCAGCATCATCTGTTGAAAAAACACTGCACTTAATATCTTTTTATTGTTACACCTTATTTTTTGCACCATCTCTGGTATTCATTCTTGTTGAGAGGAGTTTAAAACTGCTGGTGTTTTGGTTAATTTTCTCCACTTCTACAGAATGGATTTTAAAACATGCAAAATTGACAATAAATTCTTGTAGCCGATGAGGTTGACTCATGTTCTGCATTAAATAAAATCACACAGGATCTGGGATCTTCTCAGCCTTGCTTCAATTTCTTAGAAGTCATTTCATCTACAGAAAGTGGGCTGTGTCTCAGCTAGCATGAAACAAGGAACAAGGAAAACTGAAAACATATGTCAAATAGAAGTTAGTCTGGAAAATATTATATCATTATGGTGGGCACAGATAAAGTTTGTGTATTTTGGAGCCACCTTCCTGATACTCAGTAAATCTGAGAACTGACTTTTCATGCATAAAAACAGAGTATTTTTGTTTCCACAATTGTGCAACTGCAAGGGCTGCTTTCTCTTTTATTTTCTGTTTTTCCCTCCCATTTCTAGAGGTCACAGAAATGGTGTGTTTAACCACAGTTTACAGTACAGAATGCACATACCTGTTGAGTCTTGGAGCTTTCTCTCCCCCAAGAGCTCTGTTGAGTCTGTCCTTTTCCTAGCTGGAAGTATCTCAGAGTACATTGCAGCTTTCTGGCCAAGATTTCTAAAGTAATTCTCAATTGCTTTTGAGGTGCTTAACTTGGGAAACCATCAAAGGGCACACGGTGTCTCTCAGACAGGTTGGGACTTCACATTTGTGAGAAAAATCTTCATCAAGTTAATGTCTTGATTTGGAACAAGGGAATAAGCAGCAGGAAATTGCTTATTCTCCACTAGCATGGCTCTGAGTTAGGGGGTACTGACATGGTGATGATCATTTTACAACTATTTCAGAAACATGGTTTTAAAATATTGAGATCTCCAAATCCTTCTCCCAGCTGACAGAATAGAGCCTGTGGGATGTCACAGTGACACTATGCCAAGTCTGGTTATTTCTAATTCATTAAGTGCAGTGAAAAGGCATCTAGGGTTTATTATGAAATTTGAGATGGAGAGCCAGTCCCTGCACTCTAACTTCATTATCTTCATAAGCAAAGGTGCAGATTTTATAGCTGAGATAATTATACAAAGAATGTACACAATATGAGTGGTATTTAGCATAAAAAGTAAATTGAATGTAATCCATGTCTGGTTGAGAGAGGAACAGAACCAATAAACCCTTTGATCTAACAATGAGGCTTTGAAAGGAACAGATTGGGTACAGTACTGAACCTGTAAACTGCTCACTTTATTGCACTATATGGAGAGGGCCTTATTTATTTACTACTTAGGAAGTGTTTTCAATTTTATAAGTATCTGAAAGAAATCACAGCTCAAAATTATGTAGCTTTGCTCCATGGAACTCTGTTACACTCATAAGAACCTCTGGAATTCATAGGGACTGTCTGTTAAATGAGAGACACAAATCTTGCCTTCGTGCTCTATCAAATTCTGTCTCAGTCTGGAAAATTTCTTATTAGAATGTTTACTTTCCATGCTGTTCTTGGGTTCTGAGCCAAAGCCACTGGAATCAAAGGGAAAGACTCCTGTGTACTTCAGTAGCATTCACCATCTTAAACCATTTTTCACTGTCTGGAGTACTCAAGAGGAATGGCCTGTGCTCAATCATGGTTTCCAGAATTAAAAGTGAAACAGCTTTGTGTGTCCAGTTTTACGAAACAGTGTCTGCAGCAGCCTGAGTGGATAAATTCAAAAGGTAGTGTGATGCTGAAGGCAAATACATCCTTCATAAATCAGCTTGGAATCTGAGCCCCAATTCATCACTCAATGTTGAAGGGAAGGCAGAAATAATTCTGAAATTTTTGTCCAGTAATTAGTTGCTTTCTTTTCCCATGCTCATATGCTCTTTTGGAAAAATAAATATTAAAAGTCTTGCTGCTGCCTTTAGTGCTGAAGAACTGCCTTCCTTTTTTCTTGTTTTCAACTTTATTAGTGTTAAATCCAGCTGTCTATTTAAAAATGAGCTGATGGTTTGTTGGGCAGTGTTTTGTTTGTCTCACCACTGGCCTGGGTCCTTCCTTCTCCACAGTGCACTCAATTTGCTGGTTAGTCAGAGATGTGGTGGTGTTTCCTGAAGAACTATCATCTAGCTGGGTAGAAGACAAGACCCTACCAAAACCATGCACAAGTTGTCATTTCTTACGTCCTTTTCCAAAGGTGTCAGACACTGTGTGGGCAGAAACTTGAGAAGTCACCTTTTCTGCAATGGTCGTTCTACCAAATCAAGACATTAACTTGATGAGGATTTTTCTCACAAATGTGAAGTTGTTGCAGGGTGCCAGTCATCTGACTTTCACACATGCAGCTTTACTCTTCCATTAAAAAGAAATAGGAGTTCAAAGGCAGAAACATGGGAGAAAATCGGGATCAGAGCTGTTACATTGGACAAGGGCTTTGACACTCATGGAAGTACAGAAACTGTTTATCTCCAAAAACACTAAAAAGAGGAGCAGTTCTTTTGGAGAATTCTCAGATTGCAATTAAGTCTTCGAAGCTGGTGCATGAGAAGAAAGAAGGAAATGTCATAGTGGTTTTTAGCTTGTATTGGTCACAGAGGTCTCTTGAGCTCCCCGGCCCTAATGGAACGTCTTGTAAGTCACAGAAAATTCCCCTTCACTTTCCCTTCTGCCAAGTTGCAGATGACTAAATGGAAAGTAATCATCATAAAAACAAGGTGAGGCAAGAATGTATTTTTGACCAAAAAAGTTGCTCTTTCTGTCCCTTAAGTGATACACACAGTCTGCATCAGCTCCTCTTGCTTTGGAGGCTGTGGTCCAAACAACTCCTGCTGCAAGAGGTGTGTGAAACCTTTAGACTGAATGTAGTAATTGTTTTGCATCTTACCCTTTCAGAAATGGAGACAAAAATCGTTATGGCTAATAATAGCACCTGCTAATTAATCTGTAACAATCCTTTGATGTGTGTACTAGGACTGTTTATTATAGATTAACCCCTGTGACTTAACCCGCTCCATAAAGCCACCCATCACTTTCTAGAACCTGATCTTGTCAACACATATTCTTCCACATCTTTGTATTTTTGTATTTTCAGTAGGTGACTTTTCAAACTCCCAAGTGATATCCCCCATTCCAAATGTAGCTTCAAAGACCATTGTCTCTGTCGCTGTGGTCAACAGTTGTCTAAATCAGCAGTGTGTTTGCTCACTGAATGAAAACCAAGCTAGATAGTAGGTTCCTAACCTGGAATTCCTGCAGGAGAGTGAAGGAAAAGCAGCACCATTGGAGTATTTGCATCCTTTACTGGTGAACTGCTGAGTGCAGTTTAGGCCTCCTGTACACAAAGAAGGAGTTCAGTGGAGACCATCAAGGTGATTGAGGCTGGGCCATGGTGCTGCCTCATGAGTAGAGGCTGGAGGAATGGTGCTTGTTCAGCCAGGAGAGGAGCAGCCTTACAGCGGCTTTCAGCTCACTGAGGAGATGGAGCCAGGCTCTTTGCAGGGATGGGAAGATGAGAACCAATGGGCAGAAGTTGAAATGAGAAGTCCAGGCTGGGTATAAGGAGAAGTTTTATCCCCACAAGGACAGCCCAGCAGCAGAGTAAGTTGCACAGGTTGTTGTGCAGTCTCCTTCCTCAGAAGGGTTCAAGACCATTCTAGATCAAGCCCTCACCTCACAGCTGACCCTGCTTTGGGCAGGAAGTTGAACTAAAAGAAGTGCTGAGGTCCCTTCCAACCTGCCTTCTGTGAACCTGTGCATTATATCAGTTGTTATTGTTTCAATTACAGGAGTCATGTTAGAGGAATATTCCACAAACGCCAGCACTATTCACAGTACCCTATCTCAGCAACTGCCTCAGGTTCCCCTGCGTGCTGAGTTTGCTTGCTGGTCAGTTCCACATGAAGAAACAATTGTTCTATTCAACGAAGGAGGATTAATCAGAGTATGTGTGCCCACATTCCCAAAGAACACCTTGTGTATGTGACAGAACCACAGCACCAGGAATGCAGGTAAGCCCCAGGTGTAAACAGTGCTGCCTGAAGTGAGCTTGCATGGCAAAAACTGCTCATTCCCTGCTGACTGACAAGGTAGGGTGAATGTTTCTCCAGGTATACAATCACTGGATGATCAACTAGCAAATTAGAAAAAGGAGAAGATGTAGTGAGAAGATATGTTCAGACGGAAGTCTTTATTTAGATTTGTGATAGGAGGCAAAATTTCCTGAATTAGTTCAAAGATTCACTCCATTAATTGGAAGTTGCTGCAGCATGGCAGAAGATTGTGTTCTGGGATGCTCCACAGAGACCAAATGGGGAAATTGTCTGTATTTCATTGCGTAAGTGTTGACCTGGATGTGCAGCTCGAAATCAATGGCAACTTGTCGCTGTATTGGGAACGGCGAGAATGACACAGACTCTTTTGTGCGTTGAACAGGAGAGCAAAGTTTATTACTTCAGATCTTCTTTTATAGACCAATATGTGAAAGTACAAAAAGGTAAAACTCTTATTGGTTAGTGAACTAACACATCACCATCATTGGTCAGTGGAATACACCACCCCTTGACCTTCTCTTGCAAGAAAACAAGAAACTGACAAACAGCACCTGCAAGGCTGTCTTCTATCTCTGAGGATTATTTAATTCCTCCTTATGATTTCCCAGGCCACTTTCTCAGGTGAGACTGAGAACGTTATGTGGCCTGCTATTCCACAGGCACTGTGCTCCCTGCTTTTGCTCATAGTTAGCATCCAGGGAAACTGACTAAAAATACTATGAAGAATGTGCCATGGACATTGTCTTTTTTAATAGGGGAAGGTAGATAGTTGCTAGAGAAGGAGCTGTAAGCTCACACCCCACACCCTCTGGGCACCACTTCCTTATTGGGAAGGGCAGAGGGGCGGCAATTTCATTCTCATGGAAAGTTTTGAAAATGTGGTGTAATTCACAGACACTGAAAGTTGTGCAGACATAGGCAAGACTGGCCTAAGTGTAGTGCTTAGCAAGGAGTTCTTAAAAACAATTGAGGTAGTAAAACAGTGCATATAGATAAAGCAGAGGCATAAAATTACCTGAGAAAACGCTTGTCTCCATGCAGGAGACATGGAAAGCTGGTCAGCATGCTTTGGTTTTGTGCAGACTAAGGTACAGTGTCCAGAGTGTGACACCTGAATGTGCAAGAAACAACTGAGTAGATAAAGGCAGGTGTAAGGAAAAGAGACTCAGAGGTCACCAATAAAGAGAAGCACATAAGTTTTACTGAAGTTTTTCCAACAGTGCTGTGTGTTTTGAAGTAAAAACACCAAAGTTTTTAGATTCAGAATTCAAGTTACTTCTATACTTCAGTATTCTGTTCTTCAAATCTCCTCTGTTACCTGCCCTTGGTTAGAGATTCTACTGGCCTCAGCCAGTGCTCTGTTACTGCAATTGGCATTTCTTCTTCCAACCATGCTTTTACTAAAGAAGATATTTGCAGCTCTGCAGTTCACTGTTATTTTTCAAGCATAAAACTCTTTTTGCACACAGTAATCTTTTTTTTTTTTTTCTGTTCAGCTGTGGCAAGCATGGATTGCAGGAGCACAAGTATCAAAGACTGTTCTATACCTTTTCCCAATCCAGATGACAGCTTTTCCTTATGTTCCGCACAGGGACATCTTCAGTGGAGTGAAATGATGGGCAAGACACAGCCTAGCTTGTGATGGCCATGTGCAGGACACCAGGGTTTAGGCCCAGTCAACTGCTAATTGTTATTTTGCTCTCTTTTTTTGCAGTAATTTTGTCTTTGCTGCTGCAGCTGTGGCTGAGGATCTCGGGGGTGAGAGGAGGTGTCAGCAATCACTTCTGCCTGAGCCAACGTGCAGCCAGGCACAGCAAAGTCTGGCTATTGCTTGCCAGATGGCATTGGTCCTCCCTCACTTCCTCATCCCTGGGAATTTTGGAGAGGGTGACTGATGAGGGAATTATTTTCTTTCTGCATGTCTGAGTTTGGCCTAACTGACAGCAAGCAGACAGGAAGGAGTGGGTTTACTGGCATGTCTCTGCAAATTTAGCACTCTCCTTAACTTTCATTTTTGCCCTCAGATGGTCAGATTGGGAAATTTTCCGCCCTGCCCTGCCATTACTTGACATCCAATCTGCCACTGGAGAGCAGGACATGGCAAACAAAACATTGCACTTTCCACACTAAACTGCTGCTTTAAACGTACCTTAAATCTGCAGAAACTCAAAGAGTCCAGACAGGCCTGGGATCCTACTTTCATTTGCATGTTTTCAAGGGACAAGGCCTAGATCTTTTATTTTGCTTTTAGTACAGTTGTTATCCCCACTTTATCAGGAACATTTTGAAATAAGCCAGTGAAGAAGGGGCTGCAGTTAATGGTGAATATCTTAAAGCCCTTAAAGGAATAGTCAGCAATCAGAACACAAACCAAAAAAAAACTAGAGTTGCCATCTTGCAAAGTTTGGGGGAATATTCAAACCAAACAAATTTTATTTGGGAAATGAAAAGCCAAATCAGTGTAAAAGATGACTGATGGTAGTCAATGAGATATTGGGATATTTGGGAACAGTAATAGTTATTATTGTTATTAATTCTATCTTCATCAGAAACCACCAGATGTGAGGGAAGTCCTAACAAATCTGAGATGCTGAGTGTTTACAGGGGCTGCAGTACTGTATTTATTGTGCTGTCACGTGCAGCACTGCTGCAAGAGATATCTCAGAGAATAGTTATATTAGTTAGGAAAAGGGAGTTAGAAAGAGCTCACTAATAACCTGTGAAATGTTGGGACAGTTGAACATCTCTTTGGGTTCCATGAAGCAGGGAAGACAGCCCTCATTGTCATCAACTTTGCCTCAGTTGTTTTTGCCTCAAAGAACTGCTGTTCTTTGAAGACTCAAAATACCCTGATCTCAGAGGAGCAACCTTACAACCAGAGCTTGATTTGTAAATGTTTTCAGGAATATGACTTCTTGAGCTCATGCAGAATCTTGCTGATATGATGTATATTATAACATCAGACACAGAATGTGACTCACTTGGAAATTGTAGAGAGCTGATTGTTGAGGCTGCAGACCATCAAACACTCAGAAACAAAACAAAATTTAAATCAAGATGGCAGCATTGAATAGGTCAAAGTCTGCTCTGAAAGGGCACCTCTTTCATCAAAGTTAATGCAAGGAAAGCAACCTGTTTTTGCACTCCTGATGTGGCAGACGAAGAAGTGTCTTTGCAAAAGTAGGAAATATGGGCAGAATTTGTTTTCTGAAGGAAAAACCTTCCAAGCCCCGTAGAATATTTGTGGAAGGAGTGCCCAGTGAGCTTGTTCAGTTAATCTCTGGTCCACCTGAGGAATGAATGGTTCTCTCTTGTTCTTATGGTACAGAGAGAGTTTTATTACTGATTTCAACTGAGTAAAAAAACAGGTCCTGCATGAGCAACTGGAGTGATTAAGCAGTTCCCTGAATGGCTGTACCTCAGCCAATCCTTTTAACAATTCTCCTAAGGAAAGATGTTTCTCCTCTGGTTATCCCAAATCTGATTTTTCATATCCAATCCCTACATGACCCTTCCTAGATTTCAGCAGTCCCAAGCACAGGGAAATGAGGAGGGTGAATACTAAAAGCTTAGAACCCAATGAATTCAAATAAACTTCTACTAAGGTATGTTCTTTCTTATAGTACTAGACATTAAGATTCCATGTTCTATAGAAGAAGTTAATAAGAAAGGGAAGGATGCAAAGAGAATTTTTTAACCCTGTTACAAAGTAGAAAATGCAAAGAAGAATGTAAAGGCAGAATTTTCTGGCATAGCATTGAGTGGCACAGCTCTCACACATCGTTTCTGCCTGCTGATTACATCTGCCTGATGACTGGAATATTTTAAACAAAGGTATTCACCTGCTAATTCTGGTGAGAGGAAAGGCATCACATTAAAGAAAAACCCAACTGTGAAAATTCATGAGCAGTGGATGCTAAGCAGCACAGGCTTGATAAAGCCACGAAGATGAATGCTCAGAAAACTCAGGTCTGTTTGTCAAGAAATTCATCCCTAAGAATCCTGGATAGGATGCATACAAGGGATCTCATGCATGAACACGTGTGCACAGCACTTGCTTTGCCTCTAGAAATGCTTTACACAATCACCTAATGTTCATTTTCAAACAGAGAAGCCAGACACAGAGAGAAGAAAACACTTTGCCCAAGCTTGCCCAGTAAAAGACTGACAGACAAGAAAAGAGCACGCATTTCCTCATTTCTCTGGCTGCCTTATGCCTCATTATTGTAGATCTTTGGTCAGCAACTGTAAATGTTTCCCTTGTTATCAATGCACTTCATTTGACTCATATTAGTCAGCAGATTTATTAGTTGTCTTTAATTTGTAAACAGTTTCCTTAAAATAGCCATACATAATATCAAGAAACAAATAAGGCAGGTCAAAATCCTTGTTGGGGCACTATCTGGCATCACACTCATGGGCTGCAGGTGCCTGACAGCACTGGGCACTGCTGCTGCCAGCCCTCTCCCAAGGGTTTTCTGCCTTCCAGACTGCTGGGAGAAGTCTGGTTTTGTAAAATGTGTGTCCACATGTTGTCTGACATCGCAAATCAGCCCAGCAATCCCATCTTCCTCATCCAGCTATCCCCCTGGTATTCCCATATACAGCATGGTGGGAATGGTTTGTACTTCAGCAAGGTGCAGTTTTCTTCCAGTATTCCCAATACTTTGGAACAGCACCAAGGGACAAATCTCACAGGCAGCAACAGGCAGAACAGGGAGCTTTGGAGAGCAAGTAATTCTACAAATACTGTATTGAGAAAGATCCTTTAAAATCTGATCAAAAGTAAGGATGTATATGTATGTGAAACTTAAAATACCTGTCCTTAGTTATAAGCACTTGGTTAAATGCTTTCCTGGCCTGTACTGTAAAGCTCTACAGCTCCGTAACATTTCTCTTGAAGTTGTCCACCCTCTTCCTACAGCCATAGGTGGTGTACATGAGGGTGCCTGGAGACTGGCCACACAGAGATGAAAGCTGTGAGAAGCCCTTCAGCATTTTTTTATTTTAATTTTAACACTGTGTGCAAGGCTGCAAACACCTGCCATTTCCAGAAGCACAAGCAGGAGTCAAGGCTGCAGCACGCCAGGGAAGGAAGGGATGCTGACAGCATCAGGAGCTGCCTCCCTCCCTCACACAGGTTATGTAATGCTGCTCGTGCAGCAGCCACACACCCTCCACTTCTCCAAGCAATACAGGACAAGAATCAGGGGAATCCCCCTGATTTCGCTATCTTATGTCCAGCTTTGCTCAGAGCAATTTTGCATACATGGTCCTGCACTATAAAAGGCTTTTGCCTCCCGGGAGGGATACAGAGCCTGAGAGGTGAAAGGCAAGAAACTTTTACAGAGAGGAGTCTCTCCTGGCAGGGTTGGGACACCTCTCACAAAAGCACGGTGAGAAGCACCGTGTCCAGCTATTCATTCTGTCATTTACTGCAGATCACAGGTAAAGTACTTATATGGCAAGCTGTATCTTTTTGTTCTATATTAGGAGCAAAGTGTCTGACTCAGTCTTCTGCTCTAGTTCCAAGCTGTCCAGTTGTGAAAACTTTGTTCCTCCTTTCTGCTGATTTAAAGGTTTGTGCATGTAACAGGTAATACTGTCAGTGCTACCACAGAACACCGCGGTGCAGGACACCAAGGAGCTTCTTGCTCTGAGTGCCACTGAAGGGAAATGTGAGTCTGCTCTCTTTCTTTTTGCTTTTTCTTCTTATTTTTTTCTTTTTATTATTAGAATTCTTTTTTCCTGTTATTACTTTTCATATTTTTCCTCATTTTCCTCATTTTTTTCCTTTTCCTCCTTTTTTTCCCTATGTTTCTTTCTTTCTTTCTTTCTTTCTTTCTTTCTTTCTTTCTTTCTTTCTTTCTTTCTTTCTTTCTTTCTTTCTTTCTTTCTTTCTTTCTTTCTTTCTTTCTTTCTTTCTTTCTTTCTTTCTTTCTTTCTTTCTTTCTTTCTTTCTTTCTTTCTTTCTTTCTTTCTTTCTTTTCTTTCTTTCTTTCTTTCTTTCTTTCTTTCTTTCTTTCTCTTTCTTTCTTTCTCTCTTTCTTTCTTTCTTTCTTTCTTTCTTTCTTTCTTTCTTTCTTTCTTTCTTTCTTTCTTTCTTTCTTTCTTTCTTTCTTTCTTTCTTTCTTTCTTTCTTTTTCCCCTCTCCATTTCTTCTCTCTTTTACCCCTCTATTTCACAAAATTGTATAGGCACATTACAGATTTTTTATTGCAGAATAGTAATTTAGATATTTTTCCTATTTTGTAACTGTAGACAAATGCTTATTACACATTATTTCTATCACCTAGAGTAGCAATCAATCCTAACACCTTGCAGTTTCTGCACAGAGAGTTGAATGGATTTCTCTTTTTGTGTGACTTTACAACAGACAGTATCTTCAGAGCCCAGCATAAATTTAACTTCTACTGTAAAAGCAACATAAGTATCAAAATAAGACATAATTTACATCAGGAATATGTGACAATGTCTATTTTCTACCTTTGGAAATACCAGGTTTTAATTTCTTTTATGAACCAGATTCAAATGCTGGGGCTGATTCTCTCTAACCCTGCAATTTGCTGGCTTGATCTTTCTCTTCTGTCACAGTTTCCCTAGCATAAAATCCATCTTATGTTCAGAAATGAGCAGAAAATGTATGTTAAAATGAATAGCATAAACTTTGTACACTCTTATGTAAATGCTATGAAAAAGTGCTACACATCTTAGAAATCACAGACTTCAGCCTCTCAGAATCCTGTTTATCTCTAGCAGGTGGATACACTGCAAAATGTTTTGGTTCATTTATAACACAGCAACATCTCACATCCCTTTTCTAAGCTTGTGGTCTGCTCAGATACCAATATTTGCTGCTTTACATGACTAGGAGTCTTCTGAAATTCTCTTGCCAGTATTTTAGATTAGTACATGGCTGCCATGTACTGAGAGAGTGTTAGTTTTAGTATCACTATCCTAAGAATCAAGCAATTTTCATTTTAAACACAGGATGTTAGATCAGATCAGTTAGGCTGATGAGTTTCTGAGAGATGTTAAAGGGAGTTGCCCTCTTGGGTAAAAACTGACCTTGTTGGGTTTTTTATGTCCTTAGAAGTGTTCCCACATCACACAAAACAAGGTTTCAGCACAGTGAAGTAAAACCACAAAAAAAGCATACAAAATGCTGTGCCCATGGCAGTTTGTGTTCAAATCTCATGCCGCCAAGAACCAGTACCCCAGAGAGAAAGATATCAACAACAACGTGGAGAAAAATAGGAAGATCCATGGGTAAGATCCTTTTTAATAGTTTCCAATGGTTTCATAGTTTATCTTTGATTTGAAAAGGGAAGATATTAAGTGGTTTGGGTCCTGGAGAAACCTGTAATGTGTTTCCAAAATACTGGTATTTACCAAAGAACTGTGGGACTCTGGGTGGTGTAATTTGGTAATGAACATTAAACAGTTGTGTCAAAGTTAAACAGTCATTGAGCATATAAATCATCTTGCTGTCTCTTTCACAGTCTTAAATTTATTTGGTGTGTTATCATGGTTTCAGGTATTCTAAATCTCAGGAGGTGTGTATGCTATAAAAATAGCATTTATTTATATTTTTATTTTATAAATATTTTAATTTTATATTTATTATTTTTATTATTATTATTTTAGTGATTATTTATACTGTAATTAAGTTGGTGAAGTTGTTCTGTGGTGCAGTTCATACACAACACTGTATAAAATAAGTGACACATGCATTTAAAATTTCTCTGTCAGGGTTTTACTTATTTCCCGTCTTTTCAGGGTGTTACTTATTTCAGGTTTCATATCCTGCCTTCCTTCCTTTCCTTGTACACAGTGCCCTGGTACTATGGCTTTACTACTGAATCCTGCCCACTGCCACTGCTGGCTTATGGGCTCAGTACATATTCCAGAGACAGCACTGAGCATCTGCTGCTGATGCTGAAAGCAAAGCCTGAAATAAAGCACATTGCCTCGTACTGACTTCTCTTTCTCTCTGCTGAAGCTCAGAAAAGGCTGATGCCAAATTGCATGCTCCAAGCAAGAAGCAGATGGAGGGGCTGCCTATCGTAACTTCAGCAAAGCCCAGTGAGGAAAGAGAGGTCTGTTCCCAGCATCATTGCTTGATAGTAACAGTTCATGAGTGGTGCTTGCTGCTCACAACTGCTCTACATTATCCTGGGAGGTCTGACTGTGGTTGCAGGAGGTTAGGACTGCTGGGGCATCTTTGGGTGAAAGTTCTTTTCTGACAAAAATGGAGCATTGATAAGACTTAAAGGAAAAGGTGACCTCATGGGGACTGCAATGCCTGATTCCTTTATATACCTTTGCAGACCTTTAGTAACAAGCCTGTCCTGTCTCTGAAATTGGTACACTTTTTTCCTGAGACTGTGACTGTAATGCTCAGAGATACTCAGAGGACTTACTGAAATTATAAAATTATTTGCAGTGGCAGACACTGTTTGATTAGTACAAAAATACTTTCTTTCCCCCATTTAATATCAAACTGTAGACTAGCTCTGCAGTTTTGTAGTCAAATAATCATGTTGGAGCAGATCACATTTATATCTGGTTTCTTGAATTTAATCTGAAATATTTTGATGTTAACATTAAATCTAAAATGAAACTGAAGTATATTCAATAGGTCTGAAGACAGTATGCGTTTTTATCTGTTCTCTGCCCAGAATCTCCCTCCAAATGACATCAAAGTTTCAAACCAAGTATCAGGATGTCCAAGACATGTAAAAGTAAGAAATTTGGAAAATGGATCCAGCTTTCTTGACACATTACACCTGACTGCAAAAGAGGTAAAATATGGAAATATGAACAGGGAGTTGTCGGAAATTTTAAAAGATACAGAGTGCAACATTGGTTTTTGACATTGTATTGTTTTTCAGGTTATCAGTTGCCGGACCAAAGCCTGCCAAGGGTCAGTCATGACCCCAAAGGGCCTGGTGAGAGGTACCAGAGATGGGCCAGTTCCACTGGAAGATCTTTTACCTCAGGCAGTAGACTTCCTCAAGCAGTACTACAGTTCCTTTAAAGAGTAAGTCAACTTGATTTTTGCTATAAAATCCTCTACCTACCTGTCTGTCTGTGAGCCTCCAGGAGGGTTTGGTTTCTTCACATCTCTTGGTAACTACCCTGTTACACAGCATGCATTCAAAAATATGTAAGGCCTGTTAAAAATGCTAAATAAAACTGTCATTGCACTTCATGTGTTCCATCTTCCAATCCAAGATCTTGAGAACACGGGTTAGGACTCTGGACCACGCATTCCTCAGCTCCATCCCTTTGGAGTGTGCTACATTCCAGAACATTGAGGACTCTGCCAGAGCATTACCTTCTAGCTTCTTAAGATCAGCTGCACCTCAGATGAGTCTCAATGTGGATAATGCCTTTTGTTTGTTCTGTTCCAAGTATCTTTTCTCTGTGTTCATCTCAAGGCTTTAGCCATAGATTGGAAGGACAGTGTTGCTTCTCACCCTTGCTCTGTGCTATCAACATAAACTCACTGAGCATTCCAAGAGGGGTTTGTGTTTTCACAAAAATGGCCATGGTGCAGAGGCATCTTGTTGCAGAAAATGCTGGAAGAGCTGGTTGATTTCCAAGGGCTTGCAGTGCAGTTCCACATGAGCTTTCAAGCAACAGTTGAGTGTTTGCTCATCCCATTCAAAAGGATTATCAAACTTTCAAAGGGACTCAGCCACATAATGGCCACTTCTTTAGACACTTTGAACTCCTTGCAAATCTTTCTTCCCTCTGAATCTTTCTGAAAAATCCCTGTCTTACACACAGGCTGTCCTCACTAGCCTGTTGCATTTGCACATCCCTGTGTCTCTGCTCATTGCTGTTTGATCACATTGATTTACACTATCTCACTTGCTTGCCCTTGATCTTTCATCTTGCTGAAAATGTGAAAACTCTCAGACAGTGCAGGCTATTCTCATTCTGTCTGTAAGACAACAAAACAATTTTTGTCTCTGCTGTGATAAATATTTTCTAATGTTTTGACTTCACTCTCTGTTATGAAACTCAAGAATTTTAGAGTTGGTTTCCTGGACAAAGGAGCAGCTCAGCACTTCCTTTTAGGAATGAAAATCTTACTTTACTCAGAAGATCTGTGGCCTTGTAGGCACAATGGAACTTTGAGAGGACAGTCACTCTCAACCTACATGTGCCCTGGTTTTCATTTCCTTGTGATTTTTTTTCAAATTAATCTAGAAAATCCAAATTTACACCAAAAATTTTACACAGAATAGTTTGTGGCCAATCCATGCATATATTGGGTAGTGAAAGGATGGTGTCAATATTTAAATTTCTTGTGTTAGTTTCTCCATGGGGCCAATAAGCTCTGTCCTTGCACTCCATAAGGACAAGTCTTAAATTCTGAAGCCAAAACATAAAAAGAACATCTGCACTTTGAATGAAATTCTCATTGTTCTTTTCATGGCTGTTTCCTGTTCAAAAGGCCAAAAATCAAAGAGCAGCTGGGCCGGCTGGAAACAGTGACCAAGGAGATAGAAACAACAGGAACCTACCACCTGACAAAGGATGAGCTGATCTTTGCTGCCAAGCAGGCCTGGAGGAACGCGCCCAGGTGCATTGGAAGAATCCAGTGGTCCAATCTGCAGGTGAGCTGTGGATGTCCAATTAAGCTGTAGCCAAACAGTCCTCTGCTATGACTCAGAAGAATGTCACTGTTTTCAAATCAGGAGGATTCCCTCCTGTCCATATCAGGAGATTGGCTTCTTTGTAGTTCTCTGCTTCATGGCTGAATGAAAATGTGTAGCAGTGTAAGAACCAGGTGTGTCATGGAACCAGGTGCATATTTTGGTCCTTGGTGGATTGTTATGGGTGAAAATGATACATATAAGAAATAAAAAAATGAACCTTTCCTAGTGGAGCCACAATCTTTCCATTCCTTAAGTGCATAGGAAAAATAACAGCTTTGGATTACTGTTTCAAAATTAGTCTTCTTCTTTACATTTCTGTTGGAAACACACAGGTGTTTGATGCACGGGACTGTAAAACAGCCAAGGAAATGTTTGAGCATATCTGTCATCATATTCAGTATGCCACAAATAATGGCAATATAAGGTAGGTCTCTAAGTTTAATTTTAAACAACAAAAATCATATCCAGATCTGGCATCAAAAACACATGAAATGGTCTATCTAAACACTTTGACAACTTGTCTCTGCTCTTAATTTTCCTGGTACTTGTATTTTCCTGTCATGTGTTCCCTCAACCATCTTGAAAATGTGTAACTGTCATGGCTGATGTTACAAAACCTTTTGCAATTCCCGGGGAAAAGAGATTATTTGAAGATTTGGGGAGGTGGGCAAAGAGGATGAATGATTTTATTTCTACTGATGTTCATTTTAGAAATGTAAAACATTTTCTGTTGGTAGCAATTTCTGTGTGAATAGTGAGGATGCGTTTGTAAGGCGTGCTCTCTGTCCGGGCAGGTCAGCCATCACGGTGTTCCCGCAGAGGACGGACGGGCAGCACGATTTCCGTGTGTGGAACAGCCAGCTGATCCGCTACGCTGGCTACCAAATGCCAGATGGCTCTGTCCTTGGAGACCCTGCCACTGTGGAGTTCACTCAGGTACAGCTCCAAACTCACGGCCACAGCTGCTTCCCCTCTTGGCTAACCCCCCTCCCTGAGGCTCCTTCCTCACATGTTTATGCAGAGTGGTAGAGAGGTGAGGAGTGAATGGGGTGTTCTGCCCCACAGGTTGTAGGTGCAGGCTGGAACAATAATCTCCTATAGTCCTCATATCAAAGTGCTGCCCTCCATCTCAGACATGGTGAACTAATACTGTCAGGAGACATGACTAGGGACACAATCAGTACTTCATCAGCGTGACTCAACACTGTTGGAATGGCAAAGAGGACATTTTTTACTTAGAATTTACCTCAGCAGGTTTCAGGGGGTTAAAATTCTTTTGTCTTCAGATCTGGAGGGGAAACCTGAAAAGAACACAGAAAATGTGCTTTTTGTATTTGCAGTTGTGCACTGAGCTTGGGTGGAAGCCGAAATATGGCCGCTTTGATGTACTTCCACTTGTTCTCCAAGCAAATGGCCGAGACCCAGAAATATTTGAATTACCTCCAGAAATTGTCCTCCAAGTGCCAATGGAGCATCCAAAGTAAGCACGCAAGATTTAGAAAATTGCATTTTTGCCTCTGCCTTGGCAGGTTATTGGGCTGCGCCTGTGGCAGTTGTTTTGTGAGTTCTTTGTCAGGATGAAATGATGGTAAATCATCCTGAAAGATAAAATGCCAGTTAGAACAATGAAATGAGATTTAAATTAAGGAAGCAAATTACAGTTTTGTTGGAAAAACTTTTTTTTCCAATCTACATTTCAATTATATTCAGAATTTTAAAAATCCTAATTTTTTATGCTAGTGTAATGCACATGTACCACTGCACTCATAACTCATAAGTGTTTATTGCCTTTCTCTCATTTTTTTTCCTTCTTGTTTGCTTTGGAACTGGCCTGCAGATTGCAGAACTATGTATTATGGTTCTGCAGTTCCTGTAGCTGGTGATTCCCAAATTCTGCACTGAAAACTGCTCTGAGTTTCTGCAGACCCTGCTGCAGGGGTTCCTCCTAGAATTGGTACTCTTTATCTTCCTGGGCTTTTCTGTTTTTCGAGGAAAAAACACACAAATAATAACTCTTGTTTGGCAGGTACGAGTGGTTTAGGGAGCTGGACCTGAAGTGGTATGCACTGCCTGCTGTGGCCAGCATGCTGCTGGAGGTGGGAGGGCTGGAGTTCACCGCCTGTCCCTTCAATGGCTGGTACATGGGGACAGAGATTGGAGTGCGGGACTTTTGTGATGCTCAGCGCTACAACATCCTGAAGGTGACCTACTGGAGGGGAGCTGGGCTGGGCTGCAAAGGGAGGGAACTCAGTGCAGGAACAGTTTTGGAAAAGAGACACTATCAATATTCACTGGGATGGGAGAGAACCACTCCCTGCCTTATGAAGCTGGAACATCCTCAAGAACCAGAGCTCCAAAATTCCAGTTTACCTTTAATCTCAGGTTTCTGTTGCCATCACTTTCCCCAACATGATTCTGACTCTTTTCCCTTCTACACGACTTTTTCCTGTTACAAAGTTGATGAGGTTGAGAAATCAGGGGGTCTAAGTTCCATATCGTAAATTTGCTTTTCTCTTTTCTCTATCTTTTCCACATGTAGGAGGTGGGGAGGAGAATGGGACTGGAAACAAACAAACTCTCATCATTATGGAAGGACCGAGCTGTTGTAGAGATCAATGTGGCTGTGCTTCACAGCTTCCAGGTAAATCACTGAGTGTGGCATCTGGAGAGACACTGGATACTCACGGTCCCTTTTTCCTCTCACTCAGTGGAGATGACATTATGATTCCACTAGAGTTATTCTTGATTTACACCTGAGAAAGTACAAGAATCCATATTTCCTCACAGGTAAAGGCAGAAGGAAGAGAAAAATGCAAAAAGGCAGTTAAAGGGCAAGATTTTTCATCCTTTTAACACATTTATCTATATTTCAAAACCTATGTAAAGCCATTGGATTAATATATTTTATTTTCAATTCCAGTTTAACATATCATGACAACATGAAAAGTGGGTAAAAGTGAGTCAGAGGCTTTGCAGCATGCACTCCCAGTGCTGCAGAGGTAAAATGCCGATGTTAAAGAAAAGATCTAAGACTTCTTAATCAAAGGCCCACACCTCACTCTGTATCTTTAGAGTAATTGCTGATAGTATTTATTTCCCATAAATACTCCCTTTACTCTGAGTAAAGTTCTTGAAATATTGACCAAAGCAAGAGGATTACTTTAGCTACACCCGGTAGAAGAGCAGAATAGGGTTTTTAATGCATGTTTTTCTCTTTGCTGTTGTTCTAGAAACAGAATGTAACCATCATGGATCACCACTCGGCCGCCGAGTCCTTCCTGAAGTACATGCAGAGCGAGTACCGTGCGCGGGGCGGCTGCCCGGCAGACTGGGTGTGGATTGTGCCTCCCATGTCAGGCAGCATAACCCCTGTGTTTCACCAAGAGATGCTGAACTATGTCCTCACTCCCTTCTATTACTACCAGGTACACATCATCAAAAGAAAAACCGACTCTAGCAGACAACCTGAGTGGTACAGATGTGATACAGGACCTGAGGGAGCCTGGGTGCCAAGCCCTAGTTCATGGAAGTTCACTAGACAGATTCAGAAGGAGCAGACAGGAGCTATTTGATGTGGGAGGTGCTGTTAGTTCTGTTGAATTCTCTGGCTTTAATTGAAATACAGTTTAATGCAGCAGAGACTGATCCCATATTTTTACTCAGTGGGTTGTATATACAGATTCTGATTGATCTGGCCCCTTAAAGATACACAAATTGTTTATTTACTATTTTGCATTCCTTACTTAAAACATAACTTTCTTTTTAAAGGTGGATGCATGGAAAACACATGTGTGGCATGATGAGACCCGCAGGCCAAGGAAAAAAGAAATAAGGTTTAGCATCTTGGCAAAGTAAGTTGTTCAAATAAGATTCTTCATTCTTTGTCCAACTATTCTATTCTTGTAATATTTCTGCTCTACTTCTTTAAAAACAATTATTACAGTAGAGACCACTTGAGTGATTTGAATCACAGCCTCACCTGTCCACCCTGAGGAAACATTCCTGTCTAAGGTTCTTGCTTAGGGCTGTCTACAGACAGTGTGTTGCTTCAGAACCATCTTCCAGAGAGAAGCCATTCTCAAGCTCAGTCTTTCCTAGCTTATTTGTGAATCAGCCTGAATTAGTGTAGCTCCATTAAAAGTTGTGTGTGACTGTTCCTTCCCCAGGGCTGTGCTCTTTGCATCCTCACTCATGCAAGGAGCAGTGGCCACCAGGGCCAAGGTCACTGTGATCTATGCCACAGAGACGGGCAAGTCAGAGACGCTCGCCAATAACCTGTGCAGCCTGTTCAGCTGTGCCTTCAGCACTAAGGTGAGCAGTACAAATCAGCCACGCCTCTGGAGACAGGAGTTTGGCTTCTGCAGGCTTTTCCCTTTTCCAAACCTGTATTTTGAAAGTTCTGTAAATACAAGTTGGACTATAATTTTGATTTTGTATTCATTTGGCATAATGCCATAAGTTTGGTCAGCAGTCATCTGAGATATCTAAGGCTAGTTCTTATGGCTGTGAGCAATGTCTCATGAGCTTTATTCCTTCCAGATTCTGTGCATGGATGAGTACAATATTTGTGACCTGGAAAAAGAAACACTTCTTTTAGTGGTTACTAGCACTTTTGGAAATGGAGATTCTCCAGGTAACGGAAAGGTAATGTTCACCTCAGAAGTGTGTATGAGACTCAGCTCAAAGACCAGACAAACCTTTCATTTATCTCATGTTCTTCAGTAAGATATGGATCAGATTTCAAATCAGAGTATTCTGTCTTAAATCAGAGTATTTTTCTATCCTTAAGTGTATTTTATGTATTTTTATGCAGACCTTGAAGGACTCCTTGCTCAGACTGAAAGTGCTGAGAAATAAAATTAGGTAAAAATACTTTGGTTTGCATGCAATTGAGTCCTTTAGCACTCCATATAGCATAACATAGCAACCTTCTTTTTGTCTCCTTCTGCAGATATGCTGTGTTTGGTCTGGGATCCAGCATGTACCCAGAGTTCTGTGCCTTTGCTCATGCCATTGACCAAAAACTGGCCCAACTTGGGGCTTCCCAGCTCACTCCAGTGGGTGAAGGGGATGAACTCAATGGGCAAGAAGAAGCTTTCCGTAGCTGGGCAATCAGTGCTTTCAAGGTGAATATAGAAATACATCTCTTATTCTACTCATTCATCCATTCATTTGAGTTCAGTTCTCATAAAAAGGAAGGAAATTGAAAGAAAGCAAACATCTGAATTTATATCTGAATTTGGAACTCCCCTCTTCCCTACTGCTTGCCTAACTTGGAGAGGGAACTGGGTCCCTTTTCTATTATTTTTTAATATCCACCCAAAATTGCATTAACCCTTTTGGATAATGGAATGCTCAGTATGAACAAGTGTAGCATCAAACATCTGAATTTTTTGCAGTAGATCTTTTTTAGCTATACTGTTATAGAAGTGGAACCTCACAACTCACTGAACTCACACAGCAGAGGCACTAAAAACCAGCAGTCTGTGAAACTGGTACCTCTGTATTAGGATTGTGCTAAGAATATATAAATATATATATATATATATTTTTTTTTTTTTTTTACTGTGCATAGCCTTTATTTTTGTGGTATTTTACCTAGACTGCCTGTGACATTTTTAACATCCGTGGGAGACACAGTATTCAGTTGCCTGAGATCTACAGCTCTGAGGAAAGCTGGGACCCTACTAATTACAGGCTAGTGCACGACTCCCAGCCCATGGACCTGGCTAAAGGTATTGCTCCCACCTTCCTCCCTCTGCCTTTGCTGCTTTAGAGGGGCTGAACAGTGAAGCTTTCTCAGAAGAGCTTTTGGCCCTGCTGGACAGTAGAATGCCTATAATGAAGCACATGGTCAGATTTAAAAATACACTGGTTTACATTGTCTAAGTTATCTTTTCTAGCACAATAACACTGGAACTATCCCACATTTAGACAGCCCCAGAGGAACAAAAGCTGAGATGAACTGCTTTTAGTCAGGGAATGGGGCACACACAACTGACTGATGGTTGGTCACCTTCTAGGACAAGCATGGTTCAGTTCTCCTCTGCTTATTAATTGAAGACATTTTAAACAAACCTAATCAGAGTTACCAAGAGTCATATCCACTTTTCTCACCAGCTCTTGCAAGCATTCATGCCAAGGATGTAATTCCCATGAAGCTGAAATTCAGGCAGAATCTTCAAAGTTTGAAGTCCAGGTATGCTACCTCATTCTTTTGAGTATTGCAATACTACATTTTACCAAAATCTTTAACATCTAAAGTGCTTGGTTATAAACATCTTCTCCCTGCAGTTATTACAAAATGTAAAGGAATTTTGTACTGTCCTTAGTAGAAGCATGTGAGCTGTGCAGTCTGCACTTCCACTGGCTGATTCCAGGTGTGTTTATTCTGTATTGGACAGACCAGGCAGAACTTCAGCACCCAATTTGTTTGGATACAAGTACTTCACGTGCCTGGACTCTGATTTGTTTGTCTCTGTGAAGCTCTAAGCTGCTCTGGTATTTGGGAACGAACACAAGGGAGCCCTTGCCAACTGCTGCTGCAGATTTATTCCTTTCCTGTGCAATCCAAGGGAAATCCTGTCAATGTTACCAAGATCTGTCTCATTTCTCTTTCTTTGCTATCCAGTCGTGTTACCATTCTGGTTAAACTTCACTGTGAGACTAACCAGGAAGTGCATTACCTTCCTGGGGAGCACATCGGGATTTTTCCAGGCAACCAGGCAGAGTTAGTCCATGGCATTATTGCACGAGTCAAGGATGCCCCTCCAGCTGACCAGACTATCAGGCTTGAAACCTGCATTGATGGTAAGTTGGGTCTCTTTAGACAAAAAAACAGAGATATTGGACAGATTCTGTTAAAATTCATAAGAATTTTTGTTGACTGAATTTGATTCTATGATCCTTTTCTTAAGTTTCAATAGGATTTGCTGCTGATTTTTAGCTATTCTTACAATTCGTGGTTATGATTTTGCTCTTTCTGGCAAAACCATGACTTCAGGGTTGCAGAGGTACCTGAGGTGGCACTAATTCAGTTGCTGAACTGGCCATTGACTGCCATTAAATTAATCAACAGTTTGCTTATTGTTGCTACATGTAAGAGTCCTAAAATAGACCTATATGTCCTGCCCTTCTTTCCCGTAGTAGCAGGAACAATCATAGGATTCTGGAACATGGAAAGGTGGTTTCCCTGAATTAAAGACTGTGACTTTCCAAGTGGTATTTTTTTGTCATGAATTTTCTGTGGCAGATCCTCCCCTTACAAAATGTTCAAAACCTCACAGTAATCTCTTTCAGGAGGGCTCAGTGGTCTAGACCTGCTGCACCCTCACCTGAAGGGGTATTTTGAAGGACACTGAGTTTTGCAAATCTTCACAGCTCTCAAATACTGTGTGTGTTGCTAAGTGTCCTTTTCTTTCCCTCATTTCCAGGTGGATACTGGACAAGTCATAAAAAGGTTCCAGCCTGCACACTACCTGAGGCTTTGACATACTTGCTTGATATCACTACTCCACCCTCCCAACAACTGCTAAAAAAACTCTCCCAGCTGGTGACAGCAGAAGGAGACAAACAGAGGCTGGAAGTGTTGTGTCAGGTGAGCCTTAGGGCTGGAGATGTGTTTGCAGAACTGTGCACTAAGCCCTCTGATGCCCTTTGGCTCTGTAGCAGAAGCTTAAGAATTTTTTGTAGTGATGGTTTTTTATGTTTCTGTTACATATTCTGTGGTCTTGGAAAGCCAACCACAGTCAGAGGAAGAGGGGTCTTGAGGCTCAGCTTGGGTGTGGGAACCAAGATGTGGTTTTTCCTGTGTGGTTCTGGGTGGGTCATTTGCCTGCCTGATTCTCTTGCCATGCAGTGGTTTCTGATGAGACACCCTTAAAGACCTTACACTTTGCATGTGGAGGAGCTGCAGGGCAGCTGGTAAATGTTTATGTCAGAGAATTTGCTACCCTGAGGGTCAGAGGGATGTGGCTTTAAGAAATGACTCACAGGTGTGGTAAGTGCTGGCTACTCCTACCAGCTTCAGGGATGTAACTTTTTTAAAAAAAAAAATCTTTCTCTGTTTCTTTTTTCTCTTTCTGATTCTGCTGCACTTCTTCTGTACTTTTTTTTCACTCCTGGATTTCTCAGTCTCCTCTGAGCTGAGCTCCTTGGGGATAGTCCCTCACAGGGAATCCCGTTTATCACAGTCCTCTGGGTCAGGACAAAAACTCCAAAGCCTGTTAGGATCTTGTTTCTCATGTTTATTAGGATGTTATCACAAAACTTGGCAGGTCCCTCCAGACTACCTGCACAAGTTCAATTCACTGCAATCTGGTTCATTTCTTTCTGATGTTATAGAATGGCCTTGTGGCTCACTTTGGCTTTGAAAGCACAAAATGGCCCCGAACTACACAATTCTTTTACCTTTATACTTATTCTTATCCAATTAACAATAGAGATGTATATTATTTTTCTTAATGACCCAACACCTGTGTGCTGCACTGCGGCATTTTCTAACCAATCACTTACTATTACCCAAAAACCTCTAGAAGAAGAGGTTTGTTCTAGAAGAAGAACATGGAGAAAAAAGAAGGAAAAGAAACAACAATCTAAATCCTCCATCTTGTCTTCTGCTTTCTAAACTATTTTAAACTCTAAATTTTAACTTTTTCATCCAGTGACTTAAGAAAACTCTCTAATCCACTCACACTTTTAGCCTTTGTATCTAACTTTAACAGTTGTATTCATGTATCACCATGAAAACATGCTCATGAATTTCATACTGTATGAAATTCAGTGTTTTTCTGCATCTCAGAGCTAAGCATCAGAAACAAGGGCTAACGCTCTGTGTCTCAGACTCCAACAAGGGAGGCCCGGGGGAGGTCAGGACCTGGGACTACACAATTTCATGGCTGTGCCACAACAGGGAGCTGAGAAACAGGCTCTACTTCCATTTCTGCATCCTCACTGAGAGAGCAGGTGTCTGAGAACGTTGTAGTAGGGGTTCTGAACTTCTGTGTTCAAAGTTAAATTATTTCTTAGGAAACCCCAGTATTGGTCCTGGCAAAGTTTTGAAAACTCTTTGTTGATTTACCTGCATATTTAATTGAATGTACAGCAGGAATCTTATTTATAAGTGACATTTCAAATATGCCTGCTCTCCTGAACTCAGCATTACCTTGTATCGTTGTGGTGATGGTTTGGCTTTTAGAGCACAGAAGAATACAATAAATGGAAGTTTTACAACAGCCCGAACATCCTGGAGGTCCTGGAGGAATTCCCCTCTGCTGAGATCTCCACAGCTTTCCTGCTGACTCAGCTGCCATTTCTGAAGCCCAGGTACTATTCTGTCAGCTCATCCTGTGACATGACAGCCAGAGAGATTCATCTGACAGTTGCAGTTGTAAACTACAGGACAAGAGGTAATGAGCTGTTGTTTTCATCTCTCTCTTAATTAAATGATATTTAGGCTACATTATGGTTCAGGGAAAAAACTTCCTGCCACGCAGCACGAAGCATATCTGTAATAAAAAATTTGTGTTGTCATACCTACAGAATAGTACCTGCAGGGCAGGTCTCCATACTAGGCCAAGATTTGCTAAAATCCTGGACCATCATCAGTGTATCCATCTTTTATAAACCATTACTAGACATACATTTATGCTAAAATTTTAAGTATAAACTGCTTTTTTAAAAACAGAAGGCTTTTGGGCGCTGACAGGTGTTCTGCCTTGCTCTGCTTTTAGATGGAAAAGGGCCTTTGCACCATGGAGTCTGCAGCACGTGGCTGAACACAATAGAGCTCAATGAAACCGTTCCCTGCTTCATCCGCAGGTAAAGGAAATTAAACAACCCAAATAAGAGCAGTTCTTAGTTCAGCTTCTTCAGTGGGTTTTCCTTGGCTCGATATTTTCAAGTGACTGGTGAGTTGAAGCTGGAACTTCATCTGGGTCTGAGAAGAGAGGGAATTAATTCCCTGTCTTCCAGAGAAGAGATCTTTTACCATACCTTACATAGTAAAATAAAAATAGCATTTAGTAAAATAAACATAAACATAGTAAAATAAAATAGTATTTCGTAAAATCACAAATCATTAGAAAATTCTGAAGTAATTCTATTCCTGTGACCCCCATCCCCACTGTCAGCTTCTCCACTGCAGAGTAAGGAAAGGGGAGGGAACAAGGAGCACCCAGTTCAGCCCTATTTCAGACTGGGGACCTGGGCTGTGCTGCTCAGAGTCATTCAGGCAACTGAACGTGAATTTCAGTTAGAAACCAGTTACCTAATTAACGTATTCTTGACTTTTAGTGCTAATGACTTCCACCTGCCGGAGGAGCCCGCCAGGCCCTGCATTCTGATCGGCTCGGGCACCGGGATCGCTCCCTTCAGGAGCTTCTGGCTGCAGCGCCTCTATGACCTGGAGCACAGAGGTACCAGGGGAGCTGGGGCAGGGCTGGCTCAGGGACACCCCCGCTGCTGCAAACAAGGGCTCTGCGGGCAGAGACACCCACAAATGTCAGCCGGGAGTCCCTGCAGGGACTGGCACTCCCGGGCTAATCGGGCACTGCACTGGCACAGCCAATCCATCCCCCAGAGGCCGTCCCGTAGGCACAGCCTGCTGCCAGTCCCGTGTGGCAGCGAGTGCCCAGGCGCTCAGTCCCTGTCCCACGTGCTTCCAGGGCTCAGGGGAGGGGACATGACGCTGCTCTTCGGCTGCCGGCAGCCAGACCTGGATCACATCTACAGAGAGGAAACTGAGGAAATGAAGAGGAAGGGAGTCCTGAGAGATGTCTACACAGCTTACTCCAGACTGCCTGGCCAAGACAAAGTAAGGCTGGTTCCTTTGTTCTTTAAGGGTTAACTCCTCCAGAATTATCCCTCGAGATCTGGGCTCTGTTCTTTAAAAAATCGTAGCATTTTGCTTCAGTGTATTGTGAGCAGGTTTGAGCTCCTTCAAATGAAGGAAAATCTCCCTGTGCACTCGAGCACAAGCAAGCTGTGCTGTAAGTTGCTATAAATGTGCTATAAACCCCTTACTGCTATAGAGAGGCACGTCCAGTGCAAACTGCCTTTGAAACTAGAACTGGGACATTTTCAGAAACCTTGTATTTTGCAAGATTTGATTAGCCCATGAGTTAGAAGTGAGTTGGCTCTGGTCATTTGTCCCCATTTCAATGACACAGTAACCATGGAAATTAATTTTGCACAGAAGAATCTTGACAAAACAACAGCACAGAAGTTACCCTCTTTTTAGCTCTCCTGGCAGTTAGGAGACTTTGGCAGATAGAAGGGTTTTTGTCTGTGCAAGTTTGATCAAGAGACAGGCCCAGCTTCCACCTCTGGGGCTTGTAAAGGGCAGCCTGAAGACATTTTTCACTTTTGCTGTGGTGCAGGACAGAGCTGGGACAGACGGGGCACTCAGAGCCTCAGTGCACAGCCCCACGGTGGATTCAGAAGAGCCAACAAGCAAAGCAGCATTTCAGAAAGCTGGTGCGCTGACGGTTTTTGTGTTTCCCAGGTCTATGTGCAGGACATCCTGCAGAGGCAGCTGGAGGCCCGCGTGTGCGAGGTGCTGCAGGTGCAGCAGGGCCACATCTACGTGTGCGGGGACGTGCGCATGGCGCGGGACGTGGCGCGGGCGCTGCGGGCGCTGCTCGCCCGGGGCCTGCGCCTCAGCCAGCAGCAGGCAAACGAGTACTTCCAGCAGCTCAAGGTAGCTCTCTCTCATCGCGGGCCACTCCCTCCAGCACAGAGGGCTGCAGAGCCAGGCTCGGCCCCTGTGGCTGCCGCGCAGGACAGAGCTCTGAGCAGCGGCTTGGTCCCCCGGCACTGCCAGCACAGCTCCTGCTCGGCCGGGGCGACAGAAGGGCTGCTGCCCTGCCTCGCCTTGCCTCGCCTTGCCTCGCCCTGCCTCGCCTTGCCTCGCCTTGCCTCGCCCTGCCTCGCCCCGCCCCGCCCCGCCCTGCCTCGCCTTGCCTCGCCTTGCCTCGCCTTGCCTTGCCTCGCCCTGCCTCGCCTTGCTCTGCCCCGCCCTGCCCCGCCCCGCCTCGCCTTGCTCTGCCCTGTCTTGCCCCGCCCCGCCTCGCCCCGCCCTGCCACGGGGGGTTCCTGGGGATCTGCTTTGCGCAGTGTTGGGAACATCGGGAGCTTGAGGTTTTATTGTATCCAGAGAGGACAAGTGAGTTCAGGAATTTCATGGGTCCATCACTAAGGACCCAGTGCCTGGGACTACTGCTTTTTAAGACCCTCTTGTTATCAGAACTCACCCTGGTGCGTTTGTGCCTGGGGTTCAGGGAGCTCCCTTTCACTGGCAGTAACAAAAGTCTACAGTCACAGAACCAGTGCTACAAATGCAAAAGGCCTTTGATTTACTGAACAAATAGATAAGGAGTAGCTGGCAGCATTTCATTCACCTCTTGGGTGTCCTTTCTTTTTGCAGAGCCAAAAGCGATACCATGAAGATATATTTGGGGCTGTGTTCCCACATGAAGTCAAAAGAGCTTTGCAACCCAGCAGCTGAAGACCAAATCCACTTGTGTTTTAGACAATATTTGCACATTTGTTGTTATTTTCAAAAAACAAAGAGTCAAATCCTCCTTCTTATACTTGTTCAATCATGAATGTGTATAGGATTGTAGGATTTCACTCTTAAACCTCAGTCTTAATTAAGTAAAATATTAAATTTAACTTCTGTTGCTATTTATTCTGACATGCTTTTAATACATTATCTTAATAGTGAAGGTGCAAATTATTTTTTTAATACCATCTATGCTAGTATAAATCTGGTGGGTTTTGTACATACAAGGAAAATGTAGAGTTTTGTACTAAGTTAACTAGGGCTGAAATCTTTTTTTAAAATGTACTGTTAATCTTTGTGGCCTTATTTATATCAGATTGGTTTACTTGCATATTATCTTCACTTGAAAGCAAGTGAATGGATGGTTGTGTTGCTGGGAGCTGTCTGGCCAGGTGCTTGGATCTGGAGCAATGTTTGCAAATGGGGTAATAATGTACTGGTCCCCAAGTGGCAACACCTGCTGCATCCACCTCAGATGTATCTGCTCAGCAGGTAGCAGCAGTGAATTCTGCTTTGTGGGACTCAGGTACATGAACCTCAGCTGTTGTTGTTACAGAGCTTATAGCAGGAAGGTTCCAAAAATTCCAAAGCACTTTGTACATTTGAATTCTATGCTCTGGTTTACTTGATTTGTTTGTAATAAAATCTGCCTTTATACTGAGACAAAGTGTGTGGATCAGTAAACCTCTTCTTGCTCTTGGCTCCAGCCTGCAAAGGCAGAGGTAACTAAGCCAGCTCTCAGGTTGTCCTGAGGGGTGGGTTTGTGCTCTCTCCTCCCTGAGCTGAAGACATCTCCAGGAGTTACAGTCTGTCTGTGATCAGTTTTGCCTTTTTGTTATTGCCAGGCAAGTGTGAGTTTGCACCAGGGAGTGAGACTGGCTCAAAACTGCCCTCATTGTGTTGGGACTTGGGCTCTTTCTAGGCCTTGCAGTTCCAGCAGAACTAGTTCCTTCTCTGAAATTACCAAGGCTATATGAGCATATTAAAAAAGCTTAAGGTGATATTTTCCCATTATCCTGTGTCTCCAGGAGCTGGAATCTGATGAAGGCAGAGTTGAGACTCAAAAGTCAGCAGTGCCATGTGTGGACAGTGTGTTTTACACGTGCTTCAGGACAACTTTAGCCACAGGAACTGGAACTGGGCTGGGTTACTGAGGTGCTTGTGCACCTGGCTGGGTTGGGACTGGACTGGGAGTTACAGATTAACACTTTCTGAGCAATTAGTGGCTTATTTCATTGACACTTAAGCCAAATTTATATGGCTTTAAGGGAATCCAGCATCCAGAACAGGCTGAGTGCCTGGGTACTGAGGTGCAGACAGACCTTGCTCTTAGCCTGGTTCTGTACCTGGTTTTGGGTGCTGGTAAAGCTTAGTGCTGGGCTGAACTGGGGCAACTGGGAGGGTCCTGGGCTGGCAGCTCAGGCACACTGCTGGCAGCAGGTGCATCCCTGAGCTTTGGGGAGCAGTCTCACATTGGAATATACTTTGAGCCTGATTTTCATAACATTATTAACTGAAGAAAAAAGCAACGGAACGTGTGGACCAAGTCCATGAAGGTGACAGAAGGTCAGGCCCTGCATCGGGGAAATGCAGGAAACCTGGGGGCTGTTGGAGCCAGGCAGGGGTGGGGGGATGAGGGATGCTCAAGGCTCACAAGGAACCCCTGGGGCTCACAAGGGACAGCAAAGGGCTGTGGGGCAGGGCCTGGTAGCTGCTGCTTGTACTGGCGTGATGTGCAAGGCTGCTGAGCTCTTGGCCTTGGAGACAGTGAGGACAGGTAGGTGAAAGGCTTTTTCTTCTCCTTGGTGTAATACTGTGTTGTATTGGCCATGTGCAGAGGGGTTCTGCCTGCCCCAGTAACCCACTGGGAGACAGGGCTGAAGCTGCTGCCTTGTCTGGGAGGAGCAGGCTGATCTCTGAGGATGAAGCCAGATGTGGTGTGTCCAGCTCTCCTAGATCCTGCTCCAGTCAGTTCATTTGTAGCCTGAGCTGTGCTTTGTGAGTTATTTGGTGCCTCCTCTAAGTGAATCCCCATTTCTGTGGCTGCTCTGGGATGTTTTGCTGTTGAGCACCCAGCTGGGCTGGTGAAATGTCCCTGCCTGGTGGGGGGGGTTTAGATGCTGCTGAGTGCTGTGGTGCAGCTGGCTGGGGCTGGAAGTGCTCCCTTTGTGCTTTGTCTCCGTTGGGATGTGTGTGCTGCCTGCTCCTGTTCGTGGTTGCTGCGGCTCTCCCAGGGCAGAGGGACCCCGGTGTTGGTGCCTCGGGCAGCCCAGGGCAGTTCTGGGGTACAACTCTGGGCAGGGGAACATCAAACTGCTCCAGTCACGGCTGGGGCAGAGCCTTTGTGCTTTGGGGACTGGAATTTGTGTGGTTGGTTTGTTATATTAAACACTTCTGCCCTTCCAGTATAATTGAGAATTAAATTTGTTATTTCTTATTCTTTATGAAAGACAACAAAGCTCAGCTTATCTTAACTTTTTTATTGTTTGTGTGTGAGATGTAGATAAGATGGATGAGATGTAAAACTGTGCTTTTATGATGCTCGTTCCCGGCAGGACAGCACAAAGCTGCCATTATTCCCAGCACAAAGCTGCTGGCAGCAGCAAAACCTTCCTGGGATTAATTAACACCCCGTAATGGCACTCCCAGAGTGGAGAGCAGGGTCTGTCTGTGGAGCCCTGACCCACTCTGCAGGTGGGAGGTAGTGGCAGGACCTTGTGCAAAGGATGGAGAATTTGCTGGGGGTCCCGGAACGGCCCCAAGTGCCCCACTGGGGGAGGAAGCAGCCTCTTAAACAGCTCAGTGCTTCGAGAAGACTCCATGGTGGCTTCATTACCTCATAATGGGACTCGTCAGATCCAGGAGGGAAAACTTTGTCAATGGCAACGGACTTGTGCAGGGGGAGATCACCTGGTGTCCCACAGGGGAAGGGCAGGGGGCAGAGGGGGTGGAGGAACTGCTGTGCTCGGGGTCTGTGGCTACCAGTCAGTGGGAGGGAAGGTCAAACCAGGACTCAGTAACACCTGCTTTATCCGCACCAAAGATTTATTTACTGAAAAGATTCCTACATATCCAGAATTCCAGTAGCATAGAGCGCACTTTTTTTTTCCTGGTTGAATAAACTAATACAGAAACTGATATTAATTCTAACAATTCGTAATTAATTTAATAGCAATTCTGGAAGACACTCAGTTCATAGAAAATATAAAAAAAATTTATACTGTACAAAGTTTACATCACATTTGAAAAGAAAACGTGTCCATGTTCACCATGTTACGACCATTTACATTCACTACTGACACGTGGCTCCTGTAGCAGCATTGCACAGCATTGTCACATTGACAGCTCCACCGGGACGTGTGACACAAACACGGGCCACGGCTGTCGCTTGGTGTGCGGGGCTGGGACAGCTCGATGCCCCCACAGCTCTGCCCCAGAGCCCCCGGCTGACCAGAGCTAAAAGGAGCCCTCACTGGGGCAGAGGAGGAGCTTTGAGTTCGCGGGCAGCTCGAGGCTGTCCCAGCAGCAGCCAGGTCAGGCTGGATCCCCATGTTCCCGTTATAGGGGGAGGCTGTGAAGGAGCCGGGACCGGAGCAGGGCCGCGGGCACATCCCCGTGCTCGGGGCTGCACAGCCAGGGCCTGACCCGCCCCGCAGGAACAGAAGGGCACGGTCTGGGGCTGCAAGGAGCCAGGGTCTGTGCACAGCCGGGCCTCTGGTCCCACACGGGACCTGCTGCCTGTCCCAGCTCTCAGGGCCTGCTTAATGCACCCCAAAACTGTGCGAGGAGCACCCCGAGGCCGCTGCTGCCCTCGACACAGACTGAGCCAAGGCCGGTCTGCAGCCGGCAGCGGCTCCTGCCCTGCCCTCCCTAAGGCAGGAAGCTCACTCGGGGCTCCAGCTGAGGGGCAGCACCTTTTTTTCCCTGCTTTGGGTTTGTGTTGTGCTGCTCTTAATTAAGCAGCACTTGGGGGAAAACAGCTTCTGCTTCAGGCTGCTGACACACCGTTAGTGAGAACAGCAGAGCCTGAGGGGGACGGGATCAGGACAGCTCTGCAGTGCCTGGCCATGCCAAACCCATTTCTCCTTTAGATCTGAGACACATTTAAAAAGTCTTTATCAGCACTTTTAAGAAGCTACAACTGACTTGCACACAGGACTGAGGCTCTCTGCCCAACAGAACTCATGTTTTGTGCTGCTTAGCACCAGGCAGCCAAACTGAGGGCTGGTGCTTTGCCTGCTCACAGAGGATCTGGGAGCTCCCCCCTGAGCCTCGGGGATGATGGTGGGGAAAGGGGAGCCTCTGCTAGCAGGGCCTGCAATTGATTTCCAAGGGGGATAATGCATCTGTCACTTCAGTGTGGTCACTGGCTGTCCCCTCCACACTGCACTGGAGGAGGGGATGGGTTTTAGCTTTAAAACTAACCTCTGAAACAAATTTGAGCTGTGGTCAGGCAGAACCTCCAGGCCCAGATATTGCCCTCTTGGTTACAGGATTTTCTTCCTCAAAGCAACTGCTTTAGTCCTATGTTTCTCAAACAACTTGCAAGCTGAAATGTGGCCAGCCAGTTGCAGGCAGTGGGAACACTCTGTGTGTGTGTGCAGGGGCTCTGAAGCTCTGTGTATCAAGGCCTCAGTTAATGCGTTATTTAGGGACAGCTTTTCCCTTGTCCTGTCACTCCTGCCTTTCCCCGCATTCAAACTTGTGCTTGAACTTCAAAAGAAGAATTTGTTCCCTGTGCAAAGCTGCAACAAGTCATGAGTTTATTTTTTAAGGCCAGCAATTCTTAATTCCTCTGGGATTGTATGAGAAGGAGCAGGTTGTAGCGCGAGTTCTGTGGAGAAGAGCACTTGAGTCATTACCTGGGAGCCAGACACTACCTGCAGCAGCTCTGTTCTGGTGGAGCTGAATTCAGGGTGGTGCAGAGCTGGAGCAGCCCTGCTGAAACAATGGGTGGTTTGGGCAAGCCCCAGTGCAACAGGCTGGGCTCTACCTGCAGGAGAGAAGTGACCTCTGGAAGGCAAAGAGCTCGCAGGAGCCACGTCACTGCGGTGCCACTGCCAGGGCCCTGCTCTGAAGGCAGAGAGTGGCTCCTACTGACCATGGACACAAGGAGGAACCAGGAACAGCTCTTCTCTTTTTCAGCGCTATTTGAGAATGGCTGTAGTTCAACTCGATTCACTGTTTATTATGTTTAAAAAAATATAGTTCACACAAAAGTATCATGTAAACATTGTTTAAATAACTGCTGGTGCTCAGGCAGGACATGGGGCTGAGCTGATGGTCTTCAGCGAGGCTGCACCAGCCTCGGCGTGGAGGAGCCAGGGAGGGTTTTTGGAGCCTGGTGCTGTGTGGGAGCAGGCAGCCAGCACGGGCACAATGACACCGGGCTAGAGCTTTGGGTTACTCGGTTCCAGGATTCCCAAGCCCAATCTTTCAAAACGGAGGACAACTTTGCTACTGTTAATGCTGCGAAGAGTGGGGAGGGAGAGGAGAAGGGAGGGGGAAACAGTTACTGATGATTCATCTCAGAAAGCTACCACCCTGCCACTGGAGCCAAAATGAGTTTGGTTCTGCTCTCGCATCACTCCAGATCACCCAAGAGATGTTCAAGTAATTCAGCTGCAAACACATGAAGTTTTTCAAGCAAACCCCATCAGTGGGAAGAAACTGCACAATCAGATTTGCCCAAGGGGAAGGAGCAGGAAGTTTTCCCAGGTCTCTACCGTGGATAGAAGCCTGACACTGGTTTTCAGTGGGCACTTGCTTCCCTTGAAGTGAAGGGAAAACTGAAAGAGTTTTCTTTGTAAGAAAGGGGAGCTTTGACAAGGTACATGAATATGTAAAGAAACCCCAACAGAACAAACCCAAACCCATTTGCTCCTCCCCAGGCTCTACAAACACATAAAGGTGTTTCTCTCCTAGCTCTCACACTGCTGGCAGAGCCAGAAACACTTTCAGCTCAGAGCTTTCCTGAGCAGGCTCAGGGAATGGATGTGGGAGCTTGTCCCCAGACAGCAGAAACCCCCTTGGTGTGTGTTGTCCTCTGTCCCTGTCCTCTCCCCTCCAAACCAGTGAAAAAAGACCTTTTCTAGAAGGCACATGTTTGCTGTGCTAGCTGTGACTGCCAAGGCCCAACACTGAGTCCTGATCAGGGATGTAAACAGAAGCAAACTTTAACACTGCAAGCACTGCATCTGCACGGGGAGGAACGGAAGGTGCTCTCACTTTCCTCCTCTTTTACTCGGCCTTGGAGCTGGTCCCTGCTGACCCACGTGGGCCTGCTCTGGACACTGCCCTGGCCTGGTTCTCAGTGGGCAAAGGACCCTCAGCTGCTCCAAGGTGAGCAAGGACCATCCTTCTTTCCACTCAAGAACTGGCCTGACAAAAGTGACCCTGGCTCCAGTGCTGGCTCTGGGCTTGAGGGAGAGCCTGACCTCAGCTCCTGCTGCTTTGCAAGCGCTGTGCCAATGTCCCTGTCACCTGCAGCCACAGAGCTCCAGCAGTAAGGCCACAGCCCCAGAGGGGCTCGGGGGCCTCGCGGGACTCGCACGAGGCGCAGCAGTTTGGGGACAGCCCTGAGCTGTGGGCAGGACACCCGGCCCTGCCTGGGGTGTGCACCTGGTCAGTCAGAGCAGGTCCCTGCGCCCTTGCCAGGAGGAGCCACAGCTGCTGGAGCGCTCCAGAGGCAGAGGAGGCCGGTGTTAGGTGGGAAGGTCTCGCAGACAGGAGTGGTTATTGAAGCTACAGCCCACACCAAGCGAAAGGCAGAGAGAACTCGGATAAAGTGTTCATTATGTCCATGGGTTAATTTCGTGGTTGGTTTTTGCTTTTTTAATGGAAGGTGATTGTCCAAGTTGCCGGTTAGGATACGACACATGGAAGCATGCAAGGTGGAGCCCGTTATTGCACCAGTAGCTACAACCTACAAAGAAATATGGGAGGGGAGGGAAAAAGACACCATGAGAGTTAGTTTTCAGTTATTTACAGCAAGCCCTTGAGAACTACACACTGTACAAGCTTTGACCAGGCTGCGGCAGGGGTTAGTGCGGTGTGTGAAAGGATCTGGGTGAGGTGGGGGGGAGCTCCACTGCTCAGTGTGTGTTCTTTGTGTGAGGGTGAGGCCAGGGTCTGGGGGAAGCTTTCTGCAGTTTAAAGCTGTTGGACATCACTGGTGTGTCAGGGAGCCAGTACATTTAAATGGGGAGGAAATGGCACAGGAGAAGTGGCAAAGCTTTCAACCAAAACTCCAAAGCCTCCAACATCCAGCAGAGACCAAACTGCCACAACAGTTCCTGTCTCAGGGGTTTGGGTGGTTCTGATCAAGTGTTGCAGGAAGAGGGTGAAGGATTATAGGAAGGGAAGGGGTGGGTTAAACATCAAAGAGAAAGTAAATATGAGCAGTTCACGAGATGAAAAGAAACACTGAGCCAAGGACATGGTGAAAGGACACTGGACACAGATGTGTCTGTGGCCCCAAACCCATCCAGTCTGAACCACGTCAGAGGGAAACAGTGGCCTGTACTTGGGTCCTTCCCTTCCTCAGGCAGTACCTGCCATTACCATCACTTTGGGCCCTTCCTAATGCTGTTGTGGATGTTCTCTGACACCAAACAGGGGGATCAGTCAGGTGCTGGAGGGAGGTGAATATGCTGAAGTAGGAAATGAACTGAGGCTCGTGGCTTAGTCACATCATTTCCCAGGAACTAGAGAAGCAGAGGAGCAGTGCTCCCACCCTGTCAGGTCTCACAGCCCCAGGAAAGCAAATAAAGCTCAGAAACTATCAGTTAGCAAATTGCTTGGCATCAGTGCTGTGACCAGCAGCAGGTACTCACTCAGCAGACTTCCAGAAGTGCCCTGGGTGGGAGAGCCGGCGGTTCAGTTTTGGCAGTTTTTCAAGCATTTCCATGAGGACAGTGAAGCTGGGCCTCTCGCTGAGGTCAAAGGCCCAGCAGGCCGAGAGGATTTCCTGCAGAGGACAGTGGTGGCTCATTATCTCAGCTCATGGATCAACTGTGCAGGCCAGAAAACTGTCTGAGTACTGGGATGTGTGTGAGCCCAGGCAGATACTGCTCACAGAGGGCCTGAACACTGTCAGAATTCGAGTGTCCCGTGCTGTGGATGTTCTTTTTTGCACCACAGTTATGGGCACAGGCTTAACCTGATCTTCCACTCTCATCTGTCCTCTTTCCTGCCCTTTCTCTTTTGAGTTATGAGTATAATAAATCTCTTGAAGCAGCCCCCTCTCTCCCTGCCAAACAGCTGTATGAGGGACTCCTGCAGCTGAGGTACTTACATTGACTTCTTTGCCCAGGCTGACAGTGGCAAGGACTTGTCTCACTCCCTCGCCACTGCCGATCTGCCAGATGAGAGCCTCTGCAGGCTGGGTCTTGAAGGGCCATTCCCGTGCCTGGAGCTCGTACCACACGGTCCTGCAATGCCAACAGACATGTCAGGCTTCTGACTGCTCCTGAGAGGGAAAATACCCAATGCTGGCACTGTTCCAGCTGCTTCAGCAGAGCTCTGGGAGGTGCCTAAGGCTGTGCAGCAAACCCCTTCCACCCATGACTTTTGGAATAGGTGAGGAAAATGTGTCCCTGCTGGAATCCTGAGTCTGAGAGAAAGGGAGCCCTGACTGGAAGGCTCAGGTCAGTAGCCAGTCTCAGTTAGCAAGCCCTCATGGTACTCTTGGGTGTTCCTTTCTTACCCAAAGGCATAGATATCTGCAGCTTTGGAGAAAGGCAGCTTGTCTTCATCTTTCCCTGGGGCCATCTCACGGACAATCTCGGGAGCCAGGTAACACAACCAGTCATGAGGCAGCTTCAGTTCATTCTCCCTCCTGAAACCAAAAGAAAGAAGCAGGACGAAAACATTGGTGTGGAGGCCATGTCTGTGCTGCACCTGATGCTTCGGCTTTATTTACTCCAATGTTTTTGCTAATGTTTTGTTTTTCATTTTCTTGCCATGTTAACAAACAGGCACATGTCAGCCTGATTCTCACAGCTCCTTCCTGGGCTTGTTTGTTCTGGGCTCTGAGTCTTAATCCAAGCTCTCTAGCTGTACTACTGCAACTGTAGGAAGAACTCTGCTCAAAAGGAAAACAGTGCAAACAGGCACAATGAGAACTGAGTGTGTACTAAACCAATGGACACTTCCCATGCACTGCAGGAAGTGTTTCCCTATTTGACCATTTGTCATTCTAGAGGTCATTCAAGCACTGAAACCTCCACTTACCTTCCTTCCTGAACCACACCCGAAATTCCAAATAATCCAAAGTCGGTGATCACAACTTTCCCATTGTCATAGAAGACATTTTTGGACTTCAGATCCTTATGTACAATCCCCTTTGCGTGGAGGTACCCCATGCCCTGGGAAACACAGCAGAGATGGAAATGGTTTTGGGTTTTTATAATTTCCAAGCACAGTCTGCTTTCTAACACATTTCCTCTCCTAACTCCAGTGTCAAGGATTAGTTGTAACTGGGGGAGAGCCCCTGGGACTTGTGCAGGAAGGTGTGGGGAGAGGCTGAGGGAGCAGCTCCCAGTCCCGTGTGCAGCTCTGAGCTATGGCTGAGGCCTCACCCAGTGGTTCCCTTGGCATAATGAGCCCTTACCTTAATGATCTCCTGTGCTATCTGCCTGGTTTTGTTGATGTCCAGGGAGATCTTGGGGTCCCTCACAAAGGAGTGCAGCGTCCTTCCTTTGCAGAAGCTACAGAAAATGTTTATATAGGAGAACAGTATTAGCTAGCTCTACAGCACAAATCTAGTAGAACTGATAGAAAGATCTCTCTCCTTACCTGGTAATGATTGCTAAGTGAGGGGGGTTCATGCAGGCTCCCATGAACAGCACCACGTTCTCATGCCGGGTCTGCCTGTAGTTCATCACCTCCTTCTTGAAGAGCTTGAGATGATCCTGGTTGTTGCCATCAATCTCCAGCAGCCTGATGGCCACCTCCCCGTGCCACTTGCCCTTGTAGACCTTGCCCCAGCGGCCCTGGCCGATGGGGTCCCCCAGCTGGATCTGCTCAAAGGGGATGTCCCACTCCTGTAGGTACACGCTGGTCTGGCTGGGTTTGCGGTAGATCATCCCCTGCAGGTGCGGCCGCCGGTGGGGCAAATCTTCCACCTCATCCTCGTCATCCTCGGGCTCTGACTTATTCACCTCTGGTTCCTCCACCTGTCCACAACAAGGGAAGGGAAAGCTGTGCTCAGAGCAGCTGCTCCTGGGGGGCAGAGCAGCCCAGCAGCACAGGCTGCTACAGAGACCTCCAGGGCAAACCAGCAAACCCACCTGTGCGTCCCGTGTGCCTCCGCCTGTGCCCAGCTGCTGGGCAGCACTGCAACAAAAACAGGGAAAACAGCATTGGAGGTCACTGGGGAATGGGGGGGCTGTGCTCCATCAGGGGAGCAGAAGAAGCCAATACAGGACCAGTCCTGACAGTTACAGGTCAGAGAAAAATAAAACTCCTGCTCCGTGTAAAAGAGAAGGACTCTAAGCTCACTTTGGCAAATAAGGGACAAAGACTTAGAAGTGATTCTTGATAATTAAGGAATTGATTTGGCAGCGGTGTGGCTCTGTTATTACACTGTGTTCCAGGAATAGATACTCCCATTCCTGCCCCTGAAACACCTGCAGTGGAGCAGCTGGCAATGCAGGCTGGAAGCTTTTCCATGCCCTGCACTTGGGATCCTCAAAGAGATGTTTGCTTGCAGCTCTGCGTGCCTTGCCCTTTGAGTTACAAAACTTCAACTTCTGTTTCATCTGACCCTTCAAGCAACCAGGACTAGATATGAAAGGCTTGGACTCCTTAATGTGCCATTTAGAATTAAGTGTCATATTCAGCTTTATACAACTGGGAATACCAGCACTGCCCTCATTGACTAAAGTTACCCTGGGAATTCTCAGGTGTTAAATCTGCTTTTGGTCATAACACAGCACTTCTGGGCTGACCTGAGGATTACCAGGTAAATTCTGTGCAAATTAAAGGATTTAAAACTCTACTTACTTAGTGTCTGCAGCAGTTTCTGGAAGCTGTGCTGTTTGTGCAGGAGTGGGAATTTCTGGGGAAGTAGAAACAATTATGATACATCTTTTACACTTTCATCTCCTATGCACTGCAAGTTTCAACATTGCAATAGCAACAATTTGCTTCTTATTTAGGAATTATAAACTCAACCACAGACAAAGTGATTTTATACTTTTACTGATTTAAAACCATACTCATCTCTCCTATGCTTACATGAGGCTGAGCCCAGTCCTCTTTCATTTCCCCTACCTATCTGCAAAGTCCTTTTGGCCAGGCACAGAGCCATAAAAGTGAGTCTTTAGAAAGGAAGAACATGGATGTGGATAGAATCCCACAGCAAGAAACGAATGTTCTAGAGCTAAATATTCAAAGTTCCATCTTGATACATAAATCATATCACTACCTCAGATTAGGGGAGAGAGGCCTGCGTACACACTGAGATAAGAGAAAGTCTGGATTGTTTTCGACAGGTTTTTCAAAGCAGAATGATTGTTCTTGGCAGCATGCAGAGGTTTACAAACAAGTTCTATTTTGGCAGTAGAAGTTGGTTAGTAGAATTAAAACAATCAACTCACCTGGGAAGATAAACTGTTGTCTATGCTGAAGGTAGTAGGCAGCTTTTTAATTAATTGGGGTTTTGTAAAAAAGGAACATAAAAAAAAAATACCAGGAGAGAAAAACAAAACAACACAAACAGGTTAGAGGATCATCAGTGACTGCCTCATGTGCATTCAATGAATTAGTCCCAGGTCACTGCTGGGAACAGATTAGTGGATTATCAGCCTGCTGGGGGGAATTTCAGCACATGCATTTTGGGAAGACTCTGACAGATGACAAGGATCAAACACAAGCTGTGCTACCTCTCAAACAGCCTGGTAGGCAAACACCACACTTGGACCCCAGGGGCAGGAGCAAAGGGAGAGCCCAGGAATGTGCAAGGCAGGCCCACATCAGGTGTGATGTGATGTGCTCTCACGTCTCAGCTTCACAGAGGTGTCCCCACAAAGGCTGAAGATGATGAACCATCCGCCTGCTTTATTTTTTCAGTGAATCTGAGCACTTTGCCCCAATGCAAAGTAGCTGCAGTGGAATCCTTACACTGAACTGCCTCAGGTCCATTTTACCAGGCTCAAACAGCAATGTGAGTTCACAGGTCAGAAACTGATGCAAAATTCAGCAGTGTTGAAGGCCAGATGTAGCAGCTACTGAGCACCATGTGACTTCAGGTCAGAGGAATTACATTTATTCTCACTGTTTAGATCTTTGCCCTTGCAGAGATTCTTGCCCCTCTCAGTTCTGGTTAAAGCTGCACACTGGGGTTCTCACTCCACAGGGCATGAAGGGTAAGCTCCTCTCCACCAGTCATGCTTGACAGTGGTTTAAAAATGGGCATTGATTGTGGGTTATATTTCGGAAGGGTCTGGTAAAGTAATTCATTCCAGTTCTGATTTTTACAGCCTGCTCCAGCAAGCACCTCCCTCCTGACTGAAAGCCCCTGGTGAGCACACGTTGCAGGCAGCATGCATTGTACAACACAAAGGGGAAAGGAGGAGAAAAAATAGCTTTTTCTTCAGTCCTTTTCCAAAAAGGAAAAGGAGAAACATTCCTCAATAATCTGTTTCCTGCAGAGATATCTTGCTGATACCCTTTAAAAACTTGCAAGAAAGACGTTTTCATTTTATCAGACATCTTGTTTAAGGCACAACCACATATTCAGAAACCTACAACTCCCTATGAATTCCTGGTCTGCAGAGTCTCCTGCCAGAGAGTTTACCTGGGAAGTTAAACCGCCCGTCCCTCTGGCCCATGGGGGATGGATTCGGGGGCGGCGTCGCACTGGGAGGGTTGGAAGACTGGAAAGGTGCTGGAGAAGATGGAGTGGATGAAGTTGTAGAAGAAGGATTACTGCTGGAGTCCAGGTGGTTTATTGCTGGTGGATGCTCCTGCAAAGCAGGGAAAGTCACTTGTGAGAAAACAATAAAGAGAAAGGAGGAGTTCCCCTCAGTGTCTGCTGGACAAGAGGAAAGTTGTTCCCATGCTCAATCGTTCCACCTGGAGCTCTGCACAGCCCCTGTTTAACAGGGAGAAAAGGTCACATATCTAAGTCTTGCAAAGTGAAAGCTAAAGATGCTGTTTTGGCTCCAACCAGTGAGATCCAACCTCTCCCTACTGCAGCTCCCCAGCCACCTCCTACCTTTTTAGTTAGTGCTTTGGGGAGAGTTCCAAACTGGGGTTCTGTGGGTCTGTCTACTGGATTATTGATATCAGATGGGACAGACTCTGTTCTTCTTATTTTTGTTACTGAAAAACAGGTGGGAGAAGGGAGAAAAACAGCTTTAATGAGACTTTTTATTCTTTCCATACCATCAATTACATTGAAATGCCAAGAATTTGTAGTAAATTACTTACTGGGAAGGAAGGATATTCTACAAGCAGGTGCCTCTTTAGTACATTTGTTGTGACATTTTAATCTGAAAGATAACCATTACATGTTAAATAGCAATTTGTTCTTTCCCAAAAAGAGGAAGCCTATCCTTAATTTGTAATTCTTATGCTAATCTCAGAGGGAGTTCTGGAATGCTCAGCCCCAGAGCAGCAAGCATTCGTATGGAGAGTCCCATTGTGTCATTAGGCTAATGAAAGCCACACATGTATCTTAGCATCTGATTTATTTTTAATAGAGTTACTTTCACTGACTCTCAGCCAGCAACAGTGAAATAGTAAAATCTCAGTGCTCTGGACTAACAAACCTAAGAGAGAAGCAAAAATTAATATCCTGGCTGTTATTTACAGATCCAGCTCCCACTACAAGATTTGCCCAGGATGAGGTAGGAAACCTGTGTCAGGGAAACAAATTTGGCTCATTCATGTGTCAGGCTGACAACCTCAAGTGTGAGTTGTGCCAGAGCATCCCTCTGCCAGGTCAGAAGGACTGGAAAAACGATGGCACTGCTTAAAGTGCGTCACATCAAGAGATATGAGTTACTGCAGGCTGTGGTGAGTCCAATTCCAGGCTGTTCTGAAAGACACCATCCCCATGTGCTCACCTGCAGTACTTACACTTCACCCCGAACATCATGCTTTTCTGGCACACTTGGCAAATCTGAGATAACCAGGACTTTGTCGAGAACCTAATGGAGGCAAGAGAGGGAAAACTGATGTTAGCTGGTGCCCAAGGGCAAATGAACATTCATAGGTAGCTGAACTTGACAACTGAGAAACCAGACCCAACTCCAAACCCATCTCAGAGTCCTGTGCCACCACGGCCCTGCCTGGGCTGCTGGGCTGTGTCCCTGGGCTGCTCACCTGTGAGTCACAGCCAGGCCAAAGTCTCTTCGTACCGTCTGGGGGGATCCCTGGGAGAGCTCTGATGGAGAACAAGAGGAGGGTTTAGGGAAGCATTGCTCACATGTGCTCACCACCCTGCACAGAAAGCGAGAGTCACTGCCCCAGGTCAGCACCCCCAGCCATGAGGTGTCACAGGAGCACAGCTCTGACTGGTTTCCCCCCCTTGTATTTGTTTCTATATGATTGGATAAATCATGATGTTTTACATTTAGGGATTACAAATGTCCATCTGATCAGGTCTAAGCTGTTCTTAAAGTGGAAAGTCAGACTTTACTCCTAATTGGTTTACTCCCAATTGGTTTACCACAACAACCATCACCCAGTTTTCCTGCAGTGTCAGTAGATTTCAGAATATTCTACTTCACTGAAAATTATCTCAATTTTCTAGACAGGGCCAGCATGACCCTGAAAAACAAAAACATACATTTGAGCTCACTTAACTAGCTGCTAAGTGCAGAACGGAAGATCTAGACTTCCAAATGCCAATCCAGCATGCCAGTGGTTAGAGCACATAACTTCCTGAAACCTCTCCAATACTCAGAGTTCTGGCATATTTCCTGAACTAAACCCATAGAAATACTGTACATCTGAGGCAAACCCCAATGTGCAAGTGTCAGCCCAGCAGCAGGGCTGGCTCAGAGCCAGTCTCCTCACTTGACCATAGATGGCACCACAGTCTCTTTTATCATTAGTCCAGGGAGCTCCTAAAGGCATCTGTGATCCTCAGCCTCTTGGAAAAGGCTGGAATGGCTAGCTGCTTTTCCAAGGAATGTTGCTGGTCTAGTGCAGCCATCCAAACAATCCCAGCACAGCAGTAAAGATTGCTATTAACATTGGGTCAAATGGTTAAATCCTCAAAGAAGGGTTCAAATGAATATCAACCAGTCTGGGATTGTCTGGGACTCACCAGAGCCCACAGCAGAGACTTCAACCCAGCCAATAGGTCTTTATGAAGAGAAGCATCAAAATCCTTCATTTCTGCTTGAATTTATTCTAATGCCTTTTTCATTTATTGCACCAATTATCTCACTCTCCTCAAGGAAATGCTTGGATTTCTGCTGGCATTTTCATTTTGCAATCTTTCTATTTCTGAAAGTAACTCCTGAGATTTTTGTTTAAAAGGGCATTAGCTATATATGCAGTGCTATAATATCCTTATTTGGACTTTCACACTTTTTTTAATACTTAAATACTTTTGGACACTTTCCAAACTGCTCCAATCTCTCTCCATCAGTTTCCAAGGTTACAGGTTGTGTCTGGGACACACCTCAGGATGGTTAAAACTCCCAGTGGCCCTGGAGAAACCCAGCCCTGCTCCTGCCAGCCATCTCCCACATGAACAGACTCCTCAGCACAGAGGGAACACCCCACATTCCAGCACATGCTGCAGCTTCCTCAGAAAGCTGCACACAACTGTCTTAACTTCATTACAGAGACACTGGGCAATGCATATTCAAAGCCACTAAATGGTTAGATGTGAAATTCCTGTAGGAAGAGGCATCAGTGCCAGCTGTCTGAGGTCACAGATAAGCACCCCCTGGCTTTAACCCTTGAAACATCAGTATTCCTTTGCCTTGCTTGTGTGTCATCTTAGATAATACCAGGTGCAACCAAGTAAAACTCTGCGGTTCTGTGGCAGGCCAAGCTCCTGCTCAGTGAAGGGAAGCTCTGGGATAGCAGGGCCTGTGGAGAACCTCCAGAGGTTGCCCAGGGACGGCCAACAGGGAGCTGACAAGCACAGGTCCTTCTCTCTCAGCAAGGCACTGCAGACACCCCTGTGAGAATCTCTTACCGAACCTAGAAAGAAGAAAAGATAGGTATTTTTTAGGCACTGGTATTCCTGTGACAGGTACACACTTTGCCATAGCAGGAGCTGCTGCCTGCAGCATGTGCTGTTGGGCTTGCAGACGCCTCTGGCTTTGCACAGGCTCCTGAGCTTCCTGCATTGTCATATTTTCCTGCCTACACAGGGCAGCCCTTGCCGGGGAGAGCCCCAGCTCCAGTCTGGGAGGGAACTTACTTTATTGGAGGAACTTCGTCTATCCTGTTGCCCAGCTGAGACTCGTGGGACTTGCTCCTGGTGAGGGTCGGGAAGTTGGGCAGCAGCTGGAACACCTTGCGGCAGGGGGGCGGCGGCGTCCGCGGCGGCTTCAGGCGGTGCCGGCGTTTGGGCTGCGGCGTGGCCGGGGGGGTGACGGTGATGCTGTGCGGAGTCCTGGGCCTGCCTCCGGCCGCGGGCAGCACGATGGGCTCTAGCAGGGTCTCTGTCGAGGGCCAGGGCCCGTGGCTCGGCGCCGGCGGCTCGCAGGGCGGGACCGCGGACACGGAGCGCGGCTGCTGCTGGCTGCCCTTGGCCGGGGCACTCGGGGCCCGGGCGGGCTCCGGCTGCGAGCAGGAGCTGTCTCGGCGCTCGGGAAGGGCCATCGGCACATCGTCCCTCGGCTCTCCTGCTGTCCAACAGAGCAGCGTTAGTGACGGCCCCGGCAGGAGGGCACTGCCTGCACCGAGCCCGTGGCTCCCAGGCCCTCCTGGGCAGGGCTGTGGTGCCCGTTTCACCTGGCAATGATCTTCCCTGGGCCTCAGCAGGGCCTCAGGCTGGGAAAATTCAGCACAGGGCCTGATTTCATCTTTAGAGAGACATATACCTGGGTTTCTAAACATGCCATTTCTTTCTAAGAGGTGATGCCATGACTCCTGAGCAATGGCTGGTTTATACAGTGTGGATGGGAAATGTTTGACAGCCTGGGACAAGAAAGATTAGAAAAAAGGAAATATGAGACTGAGCTGTTTGCTGACTTTTTCCATTAACTAATCTTTACTATTTGCAAATGGATGAACTGTCATAATACCAGCAGGAAACATCACCTTTCAGTGACAGATTGATAACTGCACAAAGAAAGATGTGGTGCATGAGTACCAGTCTGCTGGGAGAGGCTCTTGTACAAACAGATTTTACAGTGCTTGGGGAAGGTTTCTCTCTGAGCTGGCAATATTTGGGGAAGGCATCACCTATAAGGAATCTAGTTGTATTTAATAAGTCAAGGATGTGTGCTGACCCATGGAGCATGAACTGGAGCATTAGACACAACCCTGAACAGCAAGGGTTAATAAGGATATAGTCTACTGAGTAGGAGAGGATTCTACATACATTTACTTCCATTTATTTGCCTGACCTGATGTTCAAACTAAACCAAACTGACGGCTCTAGATAGGTTTGATCAGTGCACCTTTGTGCACATTCCAGAGCCATACACTGACCATGGTTACAGAACGTCCCCAAACAGTGTCTGGCAGGCAGCAGATGGGGCTGGGCTGCTGGGACACCAATTCCACAGGAGAACAAGGCAGTCTGTACCTGACTCCGTCACCTTCCGCAGGCAGCTCAGGGCCCCGTTGAGCCTGGAGCACTCCTCATCTCTGGCTCCACATCTCTTCATTGTTTCTTTCACCTTTGACTCATTCATTTCTAGTAAGGCATCCAGGGTCAGCTCCTCTGGTATTCTCTGTGGGAAAAGAAGACCCTTTTTGTTACTCTCTGTGTATGAGTGTCACCTGTCAGGTACTTTCAGCAGTGGCACTGTCTCACTGCCTGGGCTGACTCATGGCTCACTCCTTTTGGCAGAGCCCCTCTCTGGCAGGGCCAGCAGTGCCACAGCTGCTCTCTTTCCTGCCTGGGGTGTGAGTGTGCTCTGCACCTCTGGCACTGGTCATCTTCTGCTATTCCACTTAGGATTACAAGGAATCAAAATACTCTTCCCCCCTTGTGGAAAATTTCGGCAAAGCTACTAATGAAACTTAACTTTTTCATTAAAAATACAGTCAGAAATAAAACAGGTCTAAAACCTTAAAAAGTATCAGATAAGCACATCTGGCTTTTCAGTACTGAAGTGAACAGCAGAAACAGTGAGGAAAATTACTTCTCTATTTGAACAAAAAAGAAATATTTTGACAAAGATAGCGGCCTCCTCCTCAAACTGTTTTTCCTTCATCAGAGAACCGGCCTTACCCGTATACTGCCTGGAGAGATATCTGTGCAGAACTCCTTCTACATCTTAATACACCAAAGCCCCACAGTGATAAGGTTCAGATCAGGCAGACACAAAAGATACAAGAGCCTGGAAAGCACAAAATGATCTGGTATTTCCTGACAGAACTGAGCTGTGTCTCTCCTCCCCCATTCAAATGTTTCCAGTGTAAGTCTGCAACAATTGTGGTTAATACACAAAACCAGGATACTTAGCCCAGATACCCAGGAATTTCCCTGAAAAGTTCTGCCTTAACAAACCTCCCTGATGCCTATTCTCACAATGAGATCACAAATTTCACAATATTTAGCCTTTATCCTAAAGTTTCAACTCCTGGAATCAATCTATATAAAAGGTTTTAAAACTTCATTTGAAGGGGAAGCTCAAAAGTGTGTCTCACTACTTGGTGAAACAAAAAGCTTGAAATCCTCTAGTCCTTAAACCCTATTTCCAACTCAAAAGCAGACATGAATGTGCTGAATGTCCTTTAATAATTGCATCTTTCCTAACCCAGACTCTTGCTTTGAGAGCTGACGAAGGACTTTCAGCTGTGACAGCGCTCAACAGTCCCAACCTTTGGAGCTTTGTAGGTGGCAACACAAAGTTCCTAATTTTAGTAACTGTAGCATGGAGCAAAGAAAAAGAATAAATTAAGAAAGAGCAGAAGTCTAAGAAACACATCCTGCATCTTCTGTCACATGCCCTGAACTGGATGAAACACAAAACACAGCTGACTCAAGGGGAGGCCAGGAATTTAAATGAGCAGTAAGCTCGAAGCAGGACCAGAGCAGAGCCAGAGTTCAATGAAGTTTGGGTAGATTTTCCTTTTTTTTTTTTTTTTTATATCTATAGCTAGTCTTTGCAGAATAGCAAAAGCACAGACATCACAACTGATGCTGGGTATTATTCATTTTTCTGCACATCTGCACCACCATGACACAGGAATAAGACTGCCCCCAAAAGCTTGTTCCTGAATGACTTGGATAAAATTCATAAAGAACAGAGACAGTGAAAAATCTGTCTCCTGCCCTGCCATCACACTCCAAAAAACAAAACTCCCAGGGGTCCAGATGCTCAGAGCTGGACCTGTAATGTGTTTCCACAATTCCAACACCCCAGCATGAAGGCAGCACAGTTTGCTCACACAGAGCCCCAGCTGAGCTGGGCTGGTGCCACCAGAACTGCACCAAGTCTCTCTCACAGTCAGTCCTTCCCCCAGCACCCCCTGAATTCCTCTCCCTGGCAGCTCACAGAAGCAGCCTTGTTCTGCCATGCAGGACCAGGCCCTCGGTAGAAGGACACCAGCACTCTAAAGGGGACAGGGGCAAACAGGGATCAAGGTTTAGTTGGACATGGAGACATTTTTTACCCCAGCCCAGGTGCTCTTGGAGCCAAGAAGCCAGTGGTGCCCTGTGAAGCACAATGAAAAGCCAATGTCTTACAAAAACATTTATCTTATTTCATACTGTTCCACAGTGTTAGAGTAAGTGGAATTACAGTGATGCCAGTTTTGAATTACTTTGAAACATTTCCTCACTCTCAGCATTCCCCTCTAAGAAAACAACACAGACTACGTAGCTCTTGCTGTAGGTAGGAGCATCATTCCAGATCCCAACAGGAGCTCCTCAGTCCCGTTACTTAGGATCCCCTCACTTCCCAGGCTTTCATGCACAGGAATTTATCAGAACTGTTAATAAGCTAGCTGGTGAAGTGGAAGAAACCAAGGTTTCCTCAGGAGAGCAGAGCTTCCCACCAGAGCCAGTGGCAGCTGGAATGCAGGCCCAGCTGGGGTGGCACTGGTGGCTGCACTGCTGGGGATCTGGTTTCTCCAATGCCTGTTCTGTGGCAGGAACCAACCTTCAAGCTGCATCAAGGATTCAAGCCTTCCTGGTTGCAGAGAAAACAATTTTTTTAAGATGTCAAGCTCTTGAGCTCTTAAGTGTCAGGGTGCTCTTCCTTTGCCTCATCCCTTTGGAGGACACAGTCTCTGCCCAGAGCTGACTGGTCTGTGATGGTCCCCACAAGGCCCAGCTCTGCAGCCCAGCCCTCTCTTACACAGACCCTGCCCGAGGGGGCCACACCCACACAGAGCCCAAGCTCCTCTTCTGCTCAGTAGTTGAATTTTAGAAAGACAGAATAGCAAGTTGTAGGAAAGTAGGAAGTACAGAAAAGGAGATTGTATTTAAACAATTCAAATGACCTTGAGCTGGGAGAGCTCAGACTTTCTGAAGCTGCTGCCAGCCCCCATGACACGCGACAAAAGAAATAAGCCTTCAAAGAGGGGGAGGGAGGGGAAGTAAGAGGCTTTCTTTAAACAGCCACTCATGTGCTGCACATATGTGGTGGCTTAATATAAAACTGGTCAACCTGATCCCTGTAAGATTGGCCCGCTCTGCCTTGGCTGTGTGTCACCCCCCAGGCAGTGTGACAGTGAGGAGGGTCACTAGTTCAGGGTGGCTCTCAAACACGTTCTGCTGCTGCCCTGGCTCAGCTGCTGTGGGGGGAGAGGGCCCCTGCTCAGGGGCATGTGGGGGGCTCTGGCCCCTCAGTGCAGCTCTGGACCCTCTTGCACAGGGGTTACTCCCACTCTTCACCTCTGAGAGTGAGAAATGTGAGTCCAGCTGATCTCTCTTTACCTGCTTCTTCAGTGGGTGCTGAGGCTTTTAAAAACAGCTTTAAAAATGCAGATTAAAGGCTTGCATTAGGACCAAGCTCAACACCACCTCCCTGGGCACACCTTGTCTTGACAGGGAGAGCTGCAAGATATTCAGACAGTACTCTACTAATAAGGTCAGATTTAAAAACAGAGAGAAAAAGCAGGAGAAAACAGAATCTGCTTTCAATCTTCAGCACCTCATAACTGCCAGCAAAATCTAAAGCCTAACCATGCACTGCTCAGCAGAAGAGATGCTAAAAAGTCCAAAGCAGGAAATTATTCCTCCCTACAACAGGTAAGAGGACTTTTCCCTAAAGCCCTCCTGCGTATCAGACACAGACTGCACTTCATGGTGCACATGTCTAAAGAGAGAAAAGTGAGTACCAATGCATCCAAGGAGCCATCCAATGGTCAGTCTCAATTACTCAGGGTGAAGAGTTCACAACAGTCTTTAATCTTGTCTAGTGTCCAATTTAAATCCCTGAAACATGACAAAAATGCTGGTATCTAACACAGTGGAGGGGTTATTTTTGGTAAAGATTCCACCCTGCAGATAAGCCTACGTAGCTAATGCTGCTGCAGGCACTCTGCAAAATCAGCCTGACCTGCTCCTTGACCCAGTAGCCACAGCTCTTCCTGTAGAGCTGGACAGTTGTCAAGGCCCCAAATGCCTCCTCTAAAATCAATACATTCCCTCTCCAATCATCCTCCCTTGAAACAGCAGATGCTAGAAGAGAAAGCCCATTACATAAGGTGCTTAAATTCCCACTGATAGCTCTAAGCAAAGCATGTAAAGATGCTCTTAAGAATATCTTGTGCCTGCTAGTTGTTATTTTGCACTATTTTTCTGGTGCCCAGTGATGAAGGTACTGAAAAACTGCTGTATTATTAAATTCCTAGAGATTTTATGGGCATTCTGGAAAGCCTTCTCACTTGAAATTTCCAGCTTGCATTAAGCTGTGAGCATAAACAGGCCATGGTTTCACCTAACATCACCCTCCTCACTGTTTCACTTCGCAATAGAGGCTGGCGAGGAGCTGACAGGCTCAGGGCATTCTGTCCAGTTGGCTCTTTGGGGACAAGAGAGCTGCTGTCACTACTCCTCTGTGGCAGCCAGGTGTAGCAGTTGCAGATCCCTTGGGCTGACCTCAAGCCACGAAGGTTCACGGTGGCCAAGGCTGCAAGGGGCACCTGGAACCCATGGCAGGGAAGGGGAACGCTGGCAGTGGTAGAGACTATTTTCTAAGAGCTGTTTACATTGGGAAGGGGCCTTCAGCTGGAACAGTGAGGGAATATTAGCTCAAGGAAGGCTGCAGGACAGAGTTAATTTGCATACACACAATTAGCACAGCCAGGATCTCTGCTATCTGGTGGGCCAGCCAGAGCTCCTGCTGCCAGATCCATGGAAATCCCCAACAAACAGCCACGGTCCTCATGGCCTGTTCATGCAGATACACTGACAGAAAAAGATGAGAGGATACAGCTGTGGAAACCTGATAGGCGTAGGCAGATCTGCCTCTTCTGTCCCCCATCCAAAGGATGCACTCACAAAAAACCCTCACAACTCCTCCAATGACAGATCTGCTACAAGCTGGGCCACCCTGTGCAAACAGAACCCTCTGCAGGGGCTCACAGCAGCCCCAGGCCCGTGCTTCACCCACGATAGAGGCACACAGGGCAGTACGAGGCCCCTGGCAGACAATTCCTGCCCAAGGCACGAGCCCTGCCTGCTCTGCTCCCGCCGTGCCCAGCACTGCCCCTTGCCTTGCTCTGCTCTGCAGGTCTTTGGCATCAATGCTGGCTGGGGATGGGCTGCACAGGCAAGCAGGAGGTATCCCAGAAAAGGCTGCCAGGGCACAATTGGGACTCAAATCTGTTCCCAAAAGCCACAAAGCAGCCCCAACCACAGCCCTGTTCCACCTGCTCCTGGTGGCACAGCCCTGCTCATGGCCAGCAGACCCTGGGGCAGGATGTGCCCCTCCCCATGTATGACAGTTACCCACTCTAAAAACAGCTTTCCAAGCTTGACTGACTGGCACCCCTGCTCCACAGCCAGCAGGGCTGGCCCAGACATGCTTCAGAAGATGGTAAAAAGATGACTCTGTTCTTAACTTAGTTTTTAAGACGGTGACAATTTACATGTGGGAACAAATACAATAGTTATGTTTCTGGGAAGCACAGTGATAAAGGCAGAGAAAATGGCTTTCTGTGCTGAAGAAAATAAGCCAACAGAATTTTTTTTAGTCTCTTCTATTTGGCAGACATGCTCCAAACTCAGAACCCAGAAAATAGCTTTGCAGGAGACTTCTTCCATCAGCTCAAGAGTGCAGACAGCACTCTTGTTCTCATTCTCCTTCCCTCCCACTCCCCTCCCAATTCCTGGCACCAGCTCCCAAGGCAAGCAGGACAATCCAGATCAATGTATTTTTCTAGGACCATTTTCAGAGCAACTTTTACCTGCTTGAGATGACTACATAGCATAAACACACCTTCTGTCTGTAAGGCTCCTTGCCCTGTTTTTTCTAGGTCTCAGTTCAAGTACCTCTTTGCTCACTTTCAATCCACCATATTTAACCATTTATACATCATTTTTGGTATTAAACTATACATACAATTGGTCTCTAGAATTAATCAATTAGATTAATTACTTACAACTCCTAAGCAAAAACAAGGACTCCAGCATTCACTAGAGAAATACTTCAAAAGCAAGTTACAGCACCACATTAGCCCAGCTCCAGAACAGAGCCTGCTACCACTTTCTATGATAAAAATCTGTCTGGCAACCGATTAGAGGAACAGTAACAAAGCCACAGAAATAGCACAGGTTGGGGTGGGGGTTCCTTACCCCTGAGAACTGTGTATTCCCAGAGAGCCAACAGGATCCCAGACTGGGAGCTGGCAGTGCCCACCTACCTGCAGGCCCACAAGGTCGGCACAGCCCAGCCCTCGCACCCGGCGCAGCGTCACCGGCTCTCTGCTGTCCGAGCTCTCGGCAGCTTTAGCTGTTGCCCAGCGCCATAAACACTGCATTGTTATTGCTGTAATCTCTTCCAGAACTAAAGGATTTTACCAGCAGTCATTATTCTCATTTTAAATATAGTTTTTCAAAGAAATAAAGGAGCCCAGCAATTATAATCACCAGAGCTTTTGAGCTTCACAATGTCTAGAGCAAGTCACTGAGCAAAAATAGTCTTCGCTCAGGAGTAGAGGAGTCAGCAGATATTCTAAATTGGAGCTGCTGCTCTATTTCTGACAGGAGAGCCTGGGAGCTTCTGTGCTTCCCTGCATGGCAGCTTTATTTGGGAGAGGACTGGGGGGAGCGAGGGGAGGGGAGGGGAGACAGAGAAACAGAGCATTGTTCCTCTCACCACTGAGCTAAAGAACTCCTGCAATTAGGCTGCTTTTCAACAGAGTTATGTCACAGATTAGCACAGTCTTGAAAATCCCTCCAGTAGCACTAAAAATGCAAAGGGAATCAGAACCATTTAAAAAAGCAAAAACCCCATGAACTCAGGCCTTTCTCCTGATTTGTCCCTGACAAGCAAGCAAGAGAGAGCCCTCCAGTGTACCTCCTCCTGTGCCAGACCTGCTGTTCTGCTCAGCTCTCAGAGGTGCCCAGAGCAGGGCTCTGAGGTAGCTCTTCTAGGACTCCACAGGTACTTGGCAATCTCTCCAACCAGTTTCATGGCCTAAAAGGCACAAGAAGAGGGGGCTATGTGCCATGTGAACATGCTGTGACACTTGTTGAACACTGCATGTGACACATGCAGTTTTCCCCCTCTCTGCTCTGTTTTTTTGAAAGCCTTAAGAATGGAACCCAGCATGGCTATTTCCATTTTACAGCAAGCTAACAGCATCTGAGAGATGGGAAGCTGTTCCCAGTAGCACAGAACCAGAACCACTTGAGGGTCCCCATTTTCAGGGTGGCCTACTCAACCCTGTCTGCAAAGGCTCCTCCCCATCCTGTTACAGTCAGGGTGCACAAAGCAGGACACCACTCTAGATTTTGCAATAACTAACCTATTAAAGCTCCTTCTGTCAGTGATTTCCATTTTGAAAGCTTTCAGCTGAAAACTGCTTTTCAGCAGTTCAACATGCTGTATGAAACCTGGACAAGAGTAGGAATGATCCCATGATACCGGAGACATTTCTGAAAGGTAACTCATCCCAGACAGCTCTCAGAACCGTGCTGATGTCAGTGTCCAACACCAACAGTGGCTGCACAGCTATTTTCTGAGCAGTGAAATAACAGCACCAAAAAAACCCAAAACCACTGCAAGAGCAGAGCACTTAGTTTATTAGCCCAGCTATTTCCACTCCCCCCAGCTCACAGCCTGTTCCAGCATGCCTACTCAGAAATTATTTTAATGACCCACACGGTGTTGCAGTTCTGCTGTCCAGCTAATACAAGTACTACAGAAGTTGCCCGCAGCTGCATGAAATGGATGCAGACCCCTTAAAAGATAACCAACCATACATTTGGAATCCCAAAGGAATTTCAGTACTTTCTACACTTCTTACAGTTCTGTCCCAGAAGGAACAGAGTTCATTCAATTGGACACAGTTTGGGAGGGGGCAGCAAGAAAACATGAATAATAAAGATCTGGAAAATTCATTCTGCCTTAGACCAAACCCAAATTTGTTCACTCCTTTTAGTGACCACACATACAGAAGGGCAGTCTCAACCCTCTCTGCTCCCTAATTTAGCAGGATCTGGCAGATTTTAACTGTCCACCTCCCTCCCTGCTTTTCTTCACCTCTTCCCTGCCCCCTGTTCTGTAAGCATCACAAAGGATTTATAAAAGAGCTACAAAGACATTCTTTTAGACTCAGGCAATTCCAGTAACCTTAGAAACCAACACTAGCTGGGAGCCTAGCAGTTTGGCCACGGCAACAGGCTGCTTTTGTCCTCTCATTGTCACTGCTGCACCTCTGGCTGTGCAACCCAAAACCTCGCTGGGCTGGAAGGCAGCACCAGCATCACATTCAAAATGAACAGGAAATAAAAGTAACAACTTGGTCCTGAAGCCATCCTGTTTCACCAGAGACCACTTAGTTACATCAGAACCAAGCTAGAATAACTTGCATGGAAATTTGTGGAATTTTTCACCCAGGCAGATTCCTGCTGAGGTCAAAGAAAATTTTTGGTTGTTTAACGATCAAAGGGAACTGAATGAGAATACCATGACCTGGCCTGCAGAGGCAAAAATGGGAAAAAGAATAGAAAAGTCCTTTTCTGCCTCGTTTAGCTGTCAGTGGACTGAGCTCTACATGCGTGTGTGTGTGTGTGTGTGTGTGTATGTGAGATTGTAACAATGGTCCTGTTTCAGCTAATGCTGGACACAGAACACAGTGCAGCACAGTACTATCAGTACCAAAAAGGTAGTGATTAAGTCCTGCCGTGGCTCTCAGACCCAGCAGGCAGCTGGGAAAGGTACTGAAGGGACAGGAGGGCTCTGTGTGCGGGCTGTGTCCCCCTGCTTACCTGCACCACCTCCTTCCTGACATTGACGATGTCCAGCCAGTCGTTGAAGCGGGGGTAGCTGTTGAGCTCAGCGGTGCGGTCGCTCAGGGGCACGCTCAGCTTGCACTGTCGCTGCCTGTGGATGTAGTCAATCAGCTTCACCTGTGGGGTCCAGAAAGCAAACTGTGAGCTTCCTTGGCATGTGCTGACCCTTCCCAGGCTGTGTTTGTACACAGGGGATGCTGGCTTGTGAGCAAGGCTCTTTCTTGACATAGGAGTGACATCCTCCTAGGAGCTCTCAGGGAAATCCATGTGGTACATTTCCCTCATGCTGAGCATCTTTGCTCTCCACCTTTCCAACAGAAGGCAGGACCTACTCTAAACCCCCATCAACAGCAGTACTGAGGCAGGAGTAGCCAAAGTACCCAAAGTCTCTGAGGTCTGTTATCTGATGGGCATTTCTATTACAAAATCAACATTAAAAGCAGTTAACTTAAAAGAACAAAAATTCAGACAGTTGGACTAGATGATTGCTGCACATCTTCTAAAATTTTATTCCAAAGCTTTTATCATCTGACCATCTTATGGAAAATGCACTACACAGAATTCTTCACTTTAGTCACAGAAGAATAAAACAGCAAAAATGAGTATTATCTGTGCCTTATGTTTGCTTATCAAAAAAGAAAATACTCTCCAAAGATTGCTCACTGTGTCACACATTCCCATGAGGCAGGCTTAAGCTTCAAAACCCTCCTAACAAAACAATGCCTCAAAGCAAGTTAGTTGATCCATGATTTATAAAACAGAGCATGTTCTTAGTCAACAAATTTTAGCATTTGTGACATTATCAGACCGAAAATGTAAAGGAAAAAACAAACATGGATTCTTTGACCATTACAATGTGTCTCCTCTTAGAGTTCAAGTGTTTTCCTATGAAGTTAGTTGAGATTATGTTTTATGAGCAATGTATTCCTTTCAACCATCAGGTATAACAAGTTTGTCTCTGCACACACACTGAATTCTGACAGCAGTGTTGTACAATTTGAGATTTATCAAAAAGTGTGTGAATACCAAAGTGATTTCAATTCCTGCAATGCCCAGAGCAATGCAAAACACTGCCATTCCCAGGAGAAGCAGTCCAGGACTGCCATGTCCTAGAAACTCAGCCATCCCTTTGCATTCTGACTCTGACCACCCTGCTGAAACCAGAGGAGCCTTTTCATAACTTCCCAATGCAGCTTTGGAGTGCCAGATCTGCAAGGAACTAGAAATCCCAATCATGGTTCTCAGTACCTCTTTCCATACAAAGGGGCTGACAGCACTTCCTTTTTTCCACCCCTTGTCTGCTTCCTCTGGCCAGAGCAGGGCAGGGCACGGCCACCCTCGGGAGGGACTGGCCATGGGCTCAGCAGTGCCTGGGCCCCAGTGGCTGCCACACTGCTGTGTTGCTGCTGTGTGCCTGGCAGAGCCCAGCCAGGGGCTCTGTCCCTGCCGTGTGTGCCATATGTGCCACGTGCTGGGCCCTGTGTGACGGGCACAGGCTGCTGCTGGCTGTGTTGCTGGCTGCTCGGCCCTGCTGCTGTTGCTGGCCCTCGGCTGTGCCCTGCCCTGAGCTCCCCTGGCTCTGCAGCAGGGGAGCTGGGATCCTCCAGGCAGCCCCACGCAGGCAGGGGCACACGTGTGTCACTGGCTGCCTCAGTCCTGACCTTCTGCTTTCTCACTGTCACACGTCCTTTCCCACAGCAGCCTGTCCACAGAGCACTCCTGTTCACTGCCATGGCAGAAAGGGCTTGGAGGTGCTGTCCCAAGCATCTTCCTGCTTGGGGCTTGGTTTAAATGTTCTTTCTTCTCGGTGTGCCTTTCCCCTCTATGGACTGACACTGGGCAGGCTGGGATGAGTAGATGGGCAAGGGCCCCTCAGGACAGACAGAAAGAAGAGGCTGCAGGAAGTTTGTATACTTAACAGCCCCCAGTATGCCAAAAATCAGCCTAAACAAATGAAAAACAACTTCCCAACGTGCAATAGCTATGTCATGGAAAAGAGAAGGAAGACAATCACCCAAGCCTTGTCTCTTTCCAGAGGCCACTCGAGGGAAGGGCCAATGACGATATGTGTTCTGATACACAAACTGCAACCACAACATCCAGCCCCAGGCAAACAGCTCAGCCTGTGTTTGTAAGCCTGTACATGGAATTCCCAGGGCACTGCAGGATGTTCCTCCTGCTGCCCCTGGTTCACCTCACCCTTCCCCATTCCTGGGCACGCCTCAGCGTTGCGGAGCACCTAGGGACCGAGGCAAGATTACGCAGTGATTTTGGAACTGGTACAGCTAGCCCTGATGAGCCTGTGTGTAAAGCAGCAGCTCAGCTCTGCAGTCTGACTGTAATCTGTTGTTTTAGTGTAGGATCTCCCATCAGGCAAAATTTATTTTTCCTGGAAGAAGGATGAACTATCAGCACACTCTGTAAAGTCAGAGCCCCATGCTTCGTTATATGGAACACTAATTACAGGCAAATGCCCTAAAAGTAGCACATGATCCAGAATAAAGCAGGGAACTGCAGGCAATGGAGGTGTCAGAATCTGCTCCAAAAACCACAGTGGAAGGAGGGCTTAGCATCTATTTATACATGAAAAATCACAAATTATGTAAAAGAAACGATACAGAAAGTGTGTGCCCCACGTTATCCCATTCCAGCGTGCAGTGTCACGAGGACAGCACACTGCTCGAGGCAGGACATTGCTGAGGTACAGCCACTGCTTTTGCACTCCTCCCAGAAGCTCTCCTGGCCAACCTCAGAGTAACACCAGAAGCTTCACATGAGTAAGAGAACAGAGCTGGGCTGCACTCCTGGCTCTGCACTGACTTGATCTGTCTGATCAGCAGCAAATGCACTCATCCCTCCCCTTCTCCCTGCACGCAGCTCTGCTCATCCTGCAGGAACCCCCAGGAGCAGGCACCGGCCTCAGCTGTTTTGGTACTGCTTAAAAAAATACCGGTTCAAGTATTTCCCCTTCCCAAGCATCATCCATAGCATAAACTCCTGAAGGACAGTGGAAGGGGCTCTGTGCAGCACGGATTTCAATGTCACGGATTTCAATGTCAACCTTTTCTTCTTTGTTGGAATGTAACGAATTCTCCAAAATGGATAAGCACTCTGGCAGCACAGGTCTGAGTGTCTCAGAGGGCCAAAGCTGGTTTTTCCCGGATAACTCCTTCGCATTTACTCCTCAAGTCCAAATTTGTTTTCCCCTAGTCCTATAAATAGTATATTTGCATTCTCTTCCCAGCCTACATGCACCACGCTTCTCCCCTAGGATGAATTTCATTTTGTTTCCTGCCCAGACTTTTTACTAAACTACATGGTTTGGCTTTAATAGCTGAGCTGTTGCAAAACCCTTTTCTGAGAATATAATAAAATTTCTGGGTTCAGTGACGCACATAAAAACCCACAACCAGCACACAGGTCTCCAACCACAAACTAGACTGAGAGATAAAGCCAAGAGTAGCTACTCACTGCCTGCTTGCTAAATGGCACGTCCTACTCATCACAAATGGCAAACCCCACACCAGAAGCAGCAATATTCCAACAGCCTTGAACTCACAGAGGTGGGAAAGGACAAGAACAGAGACAGGATATGGAGCAGCTGGAGCAAATCATTGATTCCTGGGCAGAGCCCTGCTGCTCTTCCTGGTGTAGCCAGGACAGCAAATCTCACTGCCCTGAGAAGGGCACATGCTGCCAGGTGCCCTTGGATGTATCTTCATCTCCTTAGAGCACCTTCAAAAGATCCCTTTACAACACAGATGAGAAGCAGGTCCAAGAAGTTTAGGAGAAAATTGCCAAGCTTGTACTTTTTTATTTATTTCTGCAAAATAAACAGCAGATCTCCTGAGATACAAGTCTGCCCATATCCATGACCTCCAGCCAACAGTTGGGACCTTAGAGGATGATAAACAAAAAGCAAATGCAAACAAGTTTTTCAGCTGCACTTCTGCAGACATGGCACAGGAAAGCATCTGTAAAATAAGATCACTGACATCGGGGTGCACTACAAGGAAGAGCTGGAAGAATTCTGTAGTCAAACTGCAGCCCAAGTATTTCTGGTTAACTGATGAGAAATCACATTCTAACTTCTTCAGTTCTTGTCAGAGAATGTTAATAGCTATGGTGTCTAGCCAGAGAAATCAAATTTCATGCATTTGGGGATCAACTCTCCCCCAGATTCTTGTTGATTGTTTTATTCATGTTTAGAAGAGTGGCATCTTGTTCCAGAGTCACTAAAAGGCATTAAACTTAGTGCTATTGCAACTTCTGCACTTGGTTAAAACCCAGTCTGAATTCAATGCACTTGATCCAAATAAACATGGAAACAGGAGCAAAGGCTGGAAGAATCCCCATTTTTCTGAAGCTTTCTGTGGCTCAGGCAAATGTTTTTAATCTGCATATCTTGAAATACCCTATAAATGCAGCAAAAATAATAATTTTCAATTCACAAAAAAAAAAAAAAAGGAAACCACGGCACAGAATGGAAATTATAAATTAAACAACTTGGAGACAGGCAGAGGGACTCCGCTATACGAAAGTCAGCCAAGATTTCTTCAGAATATCAACAGTTGGAGACCAAGTTTGATTCAATCATACGTTTCACAACCAAATGCCATGTTTTCACACTTTCACAAAACTTATAATCTGCTCAGTGAAGCCGGCAACTTTTCTTGTTGACTTGAAACATATGCAATGTTTAGAAGAGGAGTTTTGCAATACCCAAAACAAACAACTGTCATGATTTAATCAACAAATCAAGCACATGGTCAAAAGCAGATCCTATTGCTCCTGTGCCCGGAGATGAAATCTCAGAGAGCCTGGCAGCACTGGAGGAGACAATAAATATGAGCTTACACCTTAACTTCCAAGGCTAAAACCAAGTCCTGCCCTGCAACTTACCCAGCTGGCAGCTAAGACTTTAAAAGGATCAGATCAATGTATGGCCCAGATCTTGCATGTGGTTAAGAGAAATGCAAATCATCTATCTTGCCTCAGACAAGAATTAATCTGGAAGGAACTCCGCTATTAACCTCCTGCCAAGAACCAGCCCAGAGGGCAGGGAGCACTCTCTGAAGCACCCCAGCAGCTCCTGGTGCAGCAGGACACTGCACTGGGCAGATTAGGATCAGAGTATGAGGGAGGTTCTGCATGTCTGCCTCCTGAAAGAGAAGATAAAACTTCTAAACTGGAGTTTATCTGCACAGGGTACTGGGGAAAGTCAGATGAGTCATCTGAAGGCATCCAGTGAAAGTGGATTCACTTCACACCTTTAGCTGACTCTTATCTATTTTCCCCAGGCCTTTATATACACAAACCCTGTATCAGACAAAAAAAAAAAAAAAAACTTCTAGGCCACCTGAGCACTGCAGAGAACATAAAAAGATCAGAACTGGACTTGCCAAATTTGTCTCTGAAGTCAGGCTGGGCAACCATGTGAGAAACTGATAAAGATCTCACCAGCTACTGGGAGATCAGCAGCGTGTGAGGATACTTCAGGGCACTTTCTCAAAGCCATCCAGTTTAAAGTGAAAAAAGGGTGCAGTGGGGTTGATCCATGCAAGGGAAAATCCTAGGATATCCCTGTTATAAAGCACACAGATATCTGGGTCAAAGCCTGGGCTCTGAGAGCTCATAAAGCCCCTGTGCAGGTGCTCACACAAGGAACCAACCCCTCCTCATGCGAGGCACTCACCACGGGGTCTATCTCAGAAACGGCCTCAAAAGCAGCCCTGCCCCTAGGGTTTTGGAGAGAGGAGCTACCATGGCCCCCAGATCCCACACTAACCCTGTGGGAATGCCTAATTGCAAACACCGAAGCGAAGCGCAGGTAGAAGCGCTGGCTGGGTTCTCCAGCTGGGACTGAAATGCAGCTGAGCATGTCCTGAGCAGAACCTTCTCCCAAAAGCAGGAATCAAGGCAAACTCAGGTGTGATCAGAGTGCTGTTGAACCTGAATGCTGGTGTGGGGCCAGAGGGGTCTCCAAGGAATACACCAAGACAAGTGTCCAAGGAATCATTGCACAGAAATAGTGCCAAGGTTTTCCCAGTGTGCCTGGGAGGCAGGAGCAGGCGGATGGGGATCACAGGACACAGCTCTAGGCTCAGCTCTGCCAGGGATGTGCAGGCACAGGACAGGCCTTTGTGCTGTGCAGCCACACATCCAAACCACTTCTGCTCCAGTGTGAAGGTCTGCAGGGCCCTTCAGCTGACAACAACCCAACCGTGTGTGCAGCTCTGCCCACAGAGCACTGAGCTAGCTGCTCCTTTGTGAACTCAAGCTCTCAGCAGCTGACTCATCTGAATGCCCCCAGCTATCTGGATGGTTATCAGCATCTGATCACAGCATCACCAGCACCAACTGCAGCCTCAGAAATTCTCATTTCCCACTGTGTTCAGAGAGCTCCTCATTGTGCCTGTAGGTATAAAGATACCTTACAACATTGTGAAGTGTTCCCTTTCCAGTACAGGGAAAATTGAACCACTGCCTGGTTTTGACTGGTATAGAACCAAATCTGCTTGCTTAAACTGAGAGAGTGGGTCTGTACCCTTTTCACATGGCATATGCTCAATTTGCAGTGAAATCTGATCCAAACCTGTTCACAGAACACTTCGTTCAGCCACTGAGAAAACCATCCTTCCCATCTGTGTTTCCATTAGGAACAGTCACATAAAGCAGGATTCAGCTGGAGAGTCTCAGTCTCACAAACTTCCAAACTACCTTGAGATCAGCATGCAATTCAAACAGCTCTTTCCAAGGCAAGCACATGATCTGCACAGGAGCAAAACTCGCAACCCAAAGTAAGAGGAAGAGAAGCAAAACACTTCATTTCAAGGAATTATTTGGATCCTGAAAAATTAGGTCACTCAGTTTGTGACCCACATGGCTTTGGCCTCAAAACCAACAGAATTGAAGCTACTAAAGGATGATATTGTGACCTGTACTTTCACCAGCCACACATAATAAAATAGGTATCAAACAAAATATTATAAAGAAATATCTGGCAACAAAGTAATTTTGCTTTATTTGAGCTGGCACCTGTGAGAAAAAAAGAGGTTCACTTACACATCAGACTCTGACCTGCAGCCTGTGGAATTCACATTCTCTACTTGAACCCAGCTGACTCATTCAGCAAGAAGCTTGGCAGTGAGCAGGACACCTGCCCAGAATGTGAGGCCTGGTTTCTGTTTCTTTAGCTGTGCTGAAATGGTAGCCAGAGTTCTTGCTCACTTGGGTGCATTTCCTATCCACCTCTGCCACTGATCACACATGTGCAGCCACAGGCACCAGATCTGTAGGTGACTGCTGTGCTGGGCTACAGGCACAATGCCTTGAACAAGACTGGCTGCAGAAAAGTGCCACCAACACCTCACGAACTTCACTCAAAGGACTCCATGCAGTAGCAACTTGTTAAAAATAAGAAAAAAGAGGAAGAAGGATTAAAAATAACCTGCACAAAAGTGAAGGAGCAGCTCTGAAAAGTGACCATGAAAGCTCCCTCAGCGCTCTGCTCTAACCAGCAGACTCTGGGAAGCAGAAGGATGCCAGGGATGGAACAAGCCCCAGGGTGGCAGTCCCACCACAGAGCCCTGGTGCCAGCCCTGCTGCTCCCGCAAGACCCTGCTGTGCCACTGAGGGACTTTGGGCTTGCAACAGAAAAGGAAATCGTTTCTCAATGCATTGCTAAACAAACTCTGCAAAACAGGACTCAGCACAAGCCAGCAGGAAAATGTGTAGGCAAGGTGTGCTGGGGGAGAAGCCTTAGGAGAAACTGGTAAATACAAGCACAGAGAGGTAGAGGGGTAGGGAGAGATGGAACACCAGATGGATGGATTTTCCTTTGAACCTTCAGTCATGCCTGAGGCTGACACAATAGCCACTGCCCAAACACTACAGTATGTTATTTCTGCTTTGTCAAATGATGCTGACAGCATAATTTCTGGGTCACTTGGAGGCCACATACCACTCCTTTTCTTCTCCCCTCTTCTCTTTTTCACAATCTGAGTGACTGAAGCTGTAAACACTCAGTTGAGGCCTTCCCAGCTAAGAGTGTGAGGATAAAACTGCACAATCAAGTAGTTCCCTGAGCCTCGTAACATAATTGTCTTCAAAGATTTCATCTCAGCGAGGCATCCAAGCCAAATGCAGCTACAGGAACAGTCCTCTGCTTAAAGATCAGAGATTTCACACCCACTGAACACTAAAAATGAAAGCCCTCCCCCTTCCTTTGCAACCCGAGGACACACAAGTGTAACAGAATGACTGAGAGCATTCTGCAAGACTAAGAACTGTACTTGCCATTTGCTGAGCACAGCCCTGCTGCTGCCACATCAGATCTGCAGCTCTGCTCCTCTCAGCTCACAGCTCTTCAGCACCCAGCGAGCTTCTTCACCTCAGCCACGCTTCACCAGGCTTAGTACAGCAACCTTCTCCGGCCTCAAGCCTCTCCTGAAGGGTATTGTTACTTCACACTGCCCTACAGACCTGTTCAGGCTCCCAATCCCTCATGGAGTTGGTGCATGGCCATTGAGCAGGCCGATGGATTTACCCTGCTGTGAAGAATACCACAGTATTCCCAAAGTACTCCAGGTAAACAAGTACCTGTCCAACTCTAAAGTCCTACGGAGGCAAATGCAGCCCCAACATAACACTAATACTCTGCCTCTAGAATTATTCAGTATCTTGGCAAATCCACTGGATCTCTCATTCCATTAAGATAACAATTACCCCCCACCTCAGTGGGCTTTCCAGCAACTGCAGCAGAAGGCAGCAAGTGACAGGGAATAAGGCTCTGAATCTGAAAAGGAAGCACCAGACCATGCTCTGAGCATGAGTTGTGTAACAGCCCATGGATCTCTCTGTAAAATTCAAAATTTAAAGTACCTTTAAAGAGAATATCCTCCATAGTTTTTATGATGGCACTAATCATTCTCACACATCTCTGAATGAGCTCTCAGGTGTATTTGACTGATGGTGCAGGAAGTGGAAATAAAGACACCAACAAGCTGTGCATGTGTAAACTTAGAGCCCAAATAAAGGCGAGTTTACAGCAGACAATATAAAGCCAGACATTTCCTTCAGCAAGGTCAGGAAGAGAATGACTCATTTTAGGTCCCCATCATATTCCTGCACTTCCCTTTCTTCACTGCAAGCCTCATTCTGCAGGTCCTGAGCATCCTGAGCTGGCACAGACAGTGAGCTCCAAGGGGAACACCTTGGATGAGGTGGATGAACACTCCCCAGGCCAGAAATGAGAGGTGCTGGAAGGAACCAAGCTCCTTCAATGAAGCATTTTACTGCCCAGAATGCTGTCCCTAATCCCAAAGGCTTTTTCCATTTTTCTTCCCCTTGCTTTTCCAATCATCTTCCTTTTGTCTTACACAGGTTTTTTTTGTAGCCTCAGTAAAATACAAGCACAAACCTCCAGTCTCTACCATTCCCTCACATACTGGCTGGGGAATGGGACAGATTAGCAGCTTGTTCTCAGGCTTATTAGCAGACCAAGGGAAGGAAACAAAACACAACAAAATCAAATCCTCTGCTTGTTTGACTCAATTATTTGAACACTTCAAGAGTTCCACCTTCCCCTGCTCCGTGGCACACAGTTCCCCAGATTGCTGCCGGGCTGGGCTTTGGGGAAGAGGTTTACACAGGAAAGTGTTAAATCTCTGTAGGAGTAGGTTGCAGGCCTTCGAGCTGAAGATGTTCTATCTCTGCACCCTGGGAAATCTCAGCTAAGAAACTGTATTCTCTGAAATGCTCCCAATTATTGGCTTTCTGCTAGAAAGAACTGAGCTACTTTGGCAAGAACTGGGGTCACATTTCTTTTTTCACAGACACCGAGTGAGAAAGCTGCCATGGCTCACTGCTCACATTTTATTTTTCAAAAAACCTCCTTGGGGCTCTCACTTATTGGTTCACATTTGCCCGTAAAAACCATGAGGAGTTTCTATTATTAGTTAAATACAAATACAGGATTTAGAGTACAGACACCTGAACCCAGATTCCCAACCCTGAAAAGTACATGTCTTCATTCTTTTCTCTTAAAAAAACCATGGTTTTTAGGTCACCTAAACCATGTTGTGCCCACTTAGAAAGTAGAGGAAAATACAGCTGCTGACCCAGTAATAGTTGCATGAGGAAAAATACAGAGGGGACTGATAAGCAGCAGTTGGCCACCCACCAGACAGTTCTGCAACAGCTCCTTGGCATCATACAGCAGCCTGGAAAGATTTCAATCAGCACTTGAAAAAAGATCACAAATACAAAGATAACAAGCTCCAAGCTCAGCATCTTTCAGGCAGGTACAATATCCATTACTTTTGTGAGCTTCCACAGAAGCTTCACACACCACATTTGTTTCTGTACCTTAGCAGAACAGGAGGTTAGGGTTAGGGCTGGTTTTCCTTAGGTTTTGTTCATTCAAGTGAAGTGTATTGTGACAGTTGGCTAAAACCAAGTTTCTCATTTTCAAAGCATTCTATGGAAGCAAATTAAAGTTCTCAAAACATATTCTTCTAATAAAAATCTGCATTAAATGTACAATGGAAGAAAATGTGCCAGTTCAAGATCAGAGTTTAAGCATTGTGCTTGTGTGTCCAAAAATTATTTTATGCAGAATTTGTGAAAAATCTGAGCCTGACTTTTTTGCTCCAGTTGGGAGTTGGAAAAAGGCCTTTAGAGTAGCAAAGTTCTCACAATTGCCATCACTTCCACAATTCAGAAAAATTTCCAGAGCATCGGTCTCTAAGAAACATTTCCAAAAGGTGATTTATACACTTGAATGCTTTCATTCCATTTTCTCTTTTCGCTTTTCATGCTCTTCTGGCTCTTTAGGAAATGTTCTTCAGAAAAGTTCTTCATAACCCCTTTGCATTCCTTGTGCTGAGTTACATCCCTTTTGTCTTAAAGTATCTCCCTGGATTATGTGCTGGAGAGAAGCTGAGCAGGCTGAGGGTTCAGGGTTTCAACTGCCCTTGCTCAGACCAGAGGAGGGACTCACTGTGCTGAGCCACATCAACCAGAAACACAAAAAACCCGAACTGCTGAGGAGAAAAGAAAAAGCCATTGTAACAGCCTGTGTGCTAGTCTGTCATGGAAATACTCTCCTCCCAAGGAGCAGGGGAAACACAAAGGGATTCTGTGTTGTACTTCTCTGCCTGCCAGCGGACAGCTCTGAGTGCTGGATACAAATTCATGCCACAAGAGCTGAGATTTTTCACTGCAGCCAAGCAGCTCTGCATCGTTATACAAAGATCATTCATGGGTTTGTCCGACTACTTTCATTTACAGTACTTCACTTTGATCTCTCCAAAAGGAACATGGATAAGTCAGGCATTACTGAAAATCCTGGATCCTGAGGATGCTCAGGAAGATGCAATGCCACACGTGTACAGTGGAAGACTCTAAATGCCAAGTAATTCTTTCTAACACTCCTCCAGAATACCAAAGCCAGAAACACAGCAAAGGCCTGTAAATGGCTAGGGGATCCAGGAGAACTGCAGACAGCTTCTTACCTGTCTCACAGGCATAAAGTCAGTGCCCACACTCAGCTTTCCTGATACTTGGCTTGTTCAAAAATAGGGCACATGGGCTGTCCTTCCACAGCTCAGTCACTCTGAGGATTTCCACAAATGCAAAACTTACAGTGCTCAGCCATCATAGGATGAGCAAACAAAATAGCAGGATTCCATAAGTATCAGCAATCTTGCTTTAGAATCAGCTTCTGAATCCAAAAATGTCTTGAACAAAAAGAAGGAAAAAACCTTTCTACCTCCATCCTTCCTTCATAGATATTCTTATTTCTCTTTTGTGTTTTGACAAAGGAAATTTATAAATTCAACTAGACAGTTTACAGTATAATCTTTAAAGTGCAAATAATCAGCAGCAGATTATTATTATTAGCTTTCCAGCTGTAATCTCATTCAAAGAGCACTGAAGTTATCTGAAACTTCCAGATGCCCTGATTTCCCTGAATGTTGGACGAGGTCCTGCCCGTGCTGCCTGCTCTCCTAGAAGTACAGCTGGGCCTTGTGCTGGGTTAGGTTACAGGCATTTGGGAGCTCAACAGAAGCAGTCTGGCTGCCCAGGCTCTGGAGCCCATTTCCACGGCCTGCCTGCAAAGCCCCTGCATGTCCAGTCTTGCCTCCTCAGCACAGCCACTGCCAATCATTTTCTTCAGCTGAAAAGAGAAAGGGAGAGGACTGAGCACAGTCACCCAGAAATAGGAAGCTGTAGCATTACTCACTACCTTGAGGACTTGCCTGCTCTTCCTTTTCAATTACTCAGCAGATGTTCTTAAATCAGTTACTCGGTTTCTACATGCACCTGCCAAACCCCAATTTCGCAGGACACGCATCCACCCACTGAACTCAGCGAGGCACATCCTGCTCCCCTCCAGCAGCGAGGAGGAAGCTGGCACTTGGAGCAGCCTCGCTGCCTGCAACTGCAGAGCTGCCGCCCGCTCGCTGCTCAGCACAGCCTGCAGTCTATGGGAGGATGCCTCCATGGCTGAGCTGCTTCTGAGGGCTGCTCCAATAAAAAAGGGCAAATCTACCCCCATGAAGGAAAATGCTGTTGCCAAAAATGCCACAGTTCTTAGAAATTCCATACACTACAGTCCCCCGTGCCAAGGCTCCATGTTCTGCTCTCGTGATGAGAAGCAGGAAGGGGAGTTTGCCTCAAGTATTAATACAGAGGTGGGGGCTTCTGTCTTGTCTGGGGTATTTTGGCTTCTTGCAGAGAAAAGAGAGTAAGGACACGGCTGAAAAAAACATGCAATAAAAAAAAGTCAACTGTAGGAAATTGCTTAACTGGAATGTGGCAACTTGCCACATTCTCTCTCTTTTAAAACAGCAAAACAGCTTTATTTTAACAAGCTGCTATGAGATTGTATTTTGGGATTGTCAGGAAGAACAAAATACACTAAAACCCACTCTGTTCAAAATGCTTTGAACCTATAACACAAGATTTTAAGAGGGAAAAAGAAAAGCTTTGGTATGTTCTGCCATGCAGTGGGATCATAGATTTTCAGTTTGCTCACCAATTATCAAGAATGCTCCCAAAGTACTGTGTACAGGCACTGAGACACGAAATACAGGACTGGAAACACTGTGAGTGTAACTGAGATTCTGCTGCCAAGTTAATCGTGTCCCCCACAGCTCAGCTCTAGGAGAGACTCTTAAAACAATTAAAAAGTGAAATGGTCTCAGTGGACTGTATGAGATTTATCTTCTCTCCAGAACTGGCAATGGCATTTGTCAGTGAGTTGCCTCCAGGGTCAGTTGTCTTTCCTTCTCAGCAAACAAACAAACGTTCTCACCAGCACCTGTCCAAAGCCTCCTCTCTCTGCAGTTCCACATCCCTCGGTGAGCTTTCCTGCTCTCTCAAAATCAGAAACATCACAGTCCCAGACAAGGCCCTGTGCAGATGCTTTCCAAAAGCCCAGGACCATCCCAGTGATGGAGTCAGTATAACTGCAGTGAGAATGAAGGGTTGCTTGAAGAAGTTTGGGTTAAATGTGGAATGAGGGGAAAGGCTGTGAGACAGAAGATGGTGCTACAGAAAGGTTTTATTTATGGCCTTTTCCCTGATTTTGTTTTGAAGTTACTGGGATAAGCTGTGTATTCTACTCTGATCTAAAGCTGCTGGTCAGATACTGGGTGTCTTTGACTGCTCAGTGAGGTTTTGTACTGGGTCTAGCTCTTCCTTCCTACTCCCCTTCAACTCTGCAGGGCCACAGGCAGAGCGAGAGAGGCAACAGGAAGAGCAGGAGTGTAGGAGTCACCTCTACAGAGACAGAGCAGGATGTAACCTCTGCTCCCTAAAGAGGGAACAAATGGTCAGATCCTCATATCCTAGCTGGTCTCTCCCTGAAGGAAAGGTTATAGCAAGGACCAAGTGAAGCTGTTAATCTTGAGTTAGAAACTAAATTTAATTATATCAGTGGTGCTTTGTAGGAGGAACTTAATAATTAACTGCAAAGAAGTCAAATTATTGACTATTCAGATGGATTCTTGCTAAACTAAGCTTAAACACTCTAGAACTTGATGGAACTTAAATTCTGCCAAACTTCTATCTCACAAAGTGCTGCTCCTACCTGAAAGTATCCAGCTCCTGCACCCCTGCTTGGGTAGGACAGAGCGTCTGGAAACCTGTGTGACCTGTCTGTCCAGCCCAGAGGCTCCCCTTCCCCGATGGCTCTGCAGCTCTACTGCACTCTGAATTTAACAGCCTTTGACCCCAGTTTTCTCCATGAGCTGCCTGAGCCTCATTTCCCAGGGCAGCACAAATTCCTGCTGGAACGGGCAATGACAGCCAGCCATCACAAGTTAGTCTCATCTCCACGTACAGATATTGAGCTGTGCCAAGTGTCGTGTCAGCCTCAAATCCTAAAAGAAGGCTGGATTATCATGCAGCAAAGTACAGTTGAGGGAGGCTTTACTGTTGCTAACTTGGTGCTCCCACCCTGGCTATAGTTACATATGGATTGCTGCTGCTGGGTCTGCACAAACACCAGGCATGGTTCTCCAGCACTCCAAGTTCATACTCTGAGAGTAATGATTCACCTAGTTCAGCCCCTTTAATCTCCAGTTTCTCTAAGAGACCGCAGCAACAACTTCTGAACATGCCTGCCTTCAAAGCTATCCTAGCTCCTGTCTGTGAAGGGCTTCTGTAGGGTCCTAGATAATGAGAAAAATGGCATTGCAGTTAAGATGACCAGCTCAAGAGACAAAAACAGGGAGCTTCCACTGCTGCTTTACAGCTTAGTCCTCCATGTATATCTTTTTCTACTGAAAGGGACCTTACTTAGTCCAGTATGGATGAGTGCTGAACCAGCTTCTTGCAGTGCTTCAGCTCCCGCTTGCTCTTCCTGTTTAGCTGAAACCCTTGTGTACGAAGCTAAGTAAAACTGACCTAGAGGTTGTTTATGCTTTCAAAGGGTATATGATCTGTGCTGGAAATGAGTACCTCGATCCAGCCTGACTCCCTACTACAATAATAACTGGAAATGAACTCTGGACCATCAGTTCCCAACCACTCTGTTAGATCACGTGGCACAAGGAATATCCCACCCTGGGGGAGGGGAAGGCTCCCAGTGACACGGAGCAGCACTTTCTGCTGTAAAGAGTCTCCCAGCAGCTGCACAAGGCTTGCGACCAGGGATGATCCATATGGAACCAACAAACAGCGATGGCAGACAGAGAGAGGAAAACACCTGTGGGTTCCACAGCAGCTGAAAGGAGAGGGACCACTATAAAGCCAACTACTATACAGTGTCACCTGAATGTGAACCTTGAGACTCGCAGGTAACCTGTCAGGTGTGTGCTCCAGATATCCAACCCAGATAAGCAATGCTAAGGCTCCCTTTGTCTCCCAGCCAGGCCATCTGCAGCAGCAATGTGAGAATTATAGTGCAATAAAGGTGCAGTTAATTCTCTTTTTGTCCCAACTTCCACACTGTCCTGTCCCAAACACTAAATAAAATCAGGACTAGAAGCACTTTCTCTGAAATGTGTCTGTCCCTGCTGCTTGCCAAGAGAAGTTAGAAAAGCTTCTCATGAATAGGCCGACTGCTTTCAGTTCCTCTCAGTGAGACTGTAACGTCCTCAGCTTTCACTTGCCAACATTAAATACTCCCTCCTTGTCTTTGGTCATTCTAGAGAATGAGGAAGGATCAAAGCATGGGTTGAGCATAGGCAGTCGTCCCTCTTATTGCAGAGGGAACTGCAGAGTACACAACTTCTCACCCCATTGTCCCTTCTGAAGAGCCTGTGAAGCATGCTGACACATCCAGGATTTCAACACAATTAAATTGTAAATTAGTTTTGTCCTTGACAAAAGGCTCATGACACACAATGATCTCCAACGAGATACAACGACCTGCTAAATTCTCTATTGGTCTCTTGGGGGTTTCCAGGACCTCCCTGTACATCATTCCCTGAAGTTAAACAACTGCACTTACCCACTGAAAAGAACGCATGGATTGGGCAATGGTAGGGGTCGCTTTCCTATATACAGTTCTTTATTGCCAGCTGTACTAGTAGTTCACTGTCAGCCCCAGGAAAAGGTCCAAGCAAATTAAAAATTCAGAGAAGGCGCTTAAGAGTAATTGGACTTTAAAGCATTCCTGTAATCATTTCAGTGGCAAGGATTTCAGAGATAGGTGTGAGCAAATTAAATCTTCATACAAACACTGAATATTATTTAGGCTGTGGGTAGCAGCACTTGCACGTTACATATGAGACCATCATATAATACATTTCTTGCAACGTACATGGTTCAAAAGGGAGAAGAACAATTAGGTGTCAGTTCTGGATGCTAAGAGATAGCTGAACAGTTATTGCTGTAAACTTCCAGGTGTATTTGGGTGTATGGCAGCCTCATGCTGGGGATGTCTCATGCAGAATGGGAGCTGAACTGGCAAAAGAGCAATGCTGCTGATACACGCATTCAACAAGATGGAAAAAAAAAGGTTATTTTCTAACTGTAGAATTTCTACCAATTTAAGAGTCAGGTGAAATAAGGCAGAGAAAGAACTCCTCTGTATTCTAAAAATACCCACTTTTTCAGTTTCTTATCCTTTGCTATAGGAGTGTTTTCCACTCCCTTGCTTATTCAAAACACACTTTAACATCAGACCAAGTCTGAAGACAGTACAACAGTACTTGTGTTTAAATAGCTGGAGCTTCAAGTGGGGGTCAAGGCCATGCTGTTTAAGGTATTCAGCCTTGAAAGGCACTTATAAAAGAACTGAGCCAGCAGAGACTAGAGCTAAATTCAGCTCTTACCCTAGTTTTAAACTGCTTCAACTTCTTTGTTTTCAGTACAGTCACATTCAGTTGCTACTCCTGTAAAGGAAAGTGGGCTCACATAACCCCACATCCATCTGATGTCAACTGGACAACCCCAAGGAACTTAAGTGGGGTCCCTCAGGCAAAGCTAGCTCTACTCTTTACTACAGATGTCACCTACATGATACCTTTAGCAGACTAAGTGTTCCATCAAGTGATACGGCTGTAAATAATTCAGCAGCAGCCCCATAACACTTGATTAAAACCTACTGAAAGAAGATCTAATTAAATTGTCTTTTAAAGAACAGACATGATATGACAACTGTGTGAAGGGCAGATGGCAAGCAGAAGCTCATTGGAACATGAGAAAATAATTTAGAGGACAGTACTTGGTAGCCAGTACTATAAACTTTGCAAGGCCATTGGCTTTAAAGCTGGGTATCTGCTGTGCTGTGAAATATATGTCTTATAGATTAAATAATATCTGGACAATACATTATAGGAATGTAACAGCTACCCTGCTGCAAAAGATGTGCTTTGAGATAAAGGAACACATCTCACAGCAGATTTTTCCATGTCTTTCAACCTCTGAGGAAGAGCTTTATTTCATACCTCAAATATAAGAGATATGAGCACAAAACTAACATCAGAGAGTTAAGTATAAATCTAAAGTAGCCCCAGAGTTCAAATGCACTACTGCCCAGTTCAAAGTTATGCATGGAAATAAGAACTTACTGAAGAAAATACAGACTTTTGTCCTCTGTATAATGAAGTCCATCCCAGTTGGGGGAAGAGAAACTACTGCTCAGAGACAGGCTTTCAAAGTAATTAAACGTGATCCTGCTGCAGCTACCTGAGATCAAAGCAAAGCTGTGCCATGGTACCCACCCCGACCTCCCAGAAGATAGTCTGTTTGCAGTCAATCAGTCATCTGAGAGGAAAAGATCTCAAAATCATTTTTCCCAAAGAAATGAGTGTTTCTTACTGATAAATTTCAAAATCCCTCATGCATCAGGGTGGGTCTCCAACTTCCCCCATGTTCTGTCTCCCAGAGTTCAAAGTTAGATAAATCTTAGAGCCACAGCTACTTGCATGATGAAGCTGAAGGCTCAGCACTCAGAAGAACTCCAAAGAATTCTAGCAATGCAGAGACTTGCAGAGCTCACTGAAGCTGTTCCCACACCACTGAGGCTCTGTCAGGGAAGCTGACAGACCATGCTGCTAACCCACCCTGTAAAACAGAGCCTGAATGTAGAGACTTTATTCTTTGCAGTATAAAGGGGCCATGCCTGCAGTGGCAGAGACCTCACACCAGGCTCCTCATGTCAGGAATACAGGAAGACCGAAAGGGCTGAGCCAGCCTATTTATGTGGAGGATCCACGAGGAGTGAAAGGGAGAGGCAGGGATCAGACCATGCGTTTCCTCACGTGTTTCCCCTTCCCCCCGCACCTTAGCTTTACAGCTGCAGGAAAGATCAAGCCAGAAGTGTGAAAATTGCTGAGTCAGGCCATGTCTGTGGGGCCTTGGAGAGGCTGTCACAGCGCTGGGGCCAGAGGACAAAACCTTGTGCTGAGGCAGAGCTGAGCAGCTGGAGAGACACTGCAGGGCGGGGACAGGCAGGACACAGCCATTGCAGGCACAGGCAGGAGGCCCTGGGCAGCAGGGACATCATGGAGCCCAGCCTAGGAAAGACGAAGGACCAGAAGTATTTTGCATTAAGAGAACTGGAAGAGGATGCAGGTTAAGCCTAGCAGGATTTAGCTAGTCCTGGCTAAGTTAGCACAAGGAAGAAGGTCAGAAACAAGCATGGATGTCTCTGTAAGCTGCCCTGCAGACTCAGAATTCTTCTGGTGTACAGCAGTAGTCTCTAACAGTGAGAAACATGTCCTGTTTTGGCATAACAGTTCAAAAGGACACTGAAAAGTCTTAATAAAATGCTAGAGGCAGGATCTGCCCCTTAGAAGAGCAGCAGAGCTGACTGAAGAGAGGAGCTGCAAGGAACCCCCAGACACTCCTGGAGACTCCAGCTCAGAGCAGGGCTGCACCACCACTGCATCTGCTGCCAGCACACTCCCTGCTCACTGCACTGACTGCAGGGCTGCCACTGCCTTCAGTTTGAAATCTTATGTTGCCAGGTGTCCATTGACTGCAGAGCTCTTCACCTCAAACTCCAAACTAGTTATTCTTGGCAACTGAGACAATTTGAACAGCATGGTAGAAAAAAATAAGAAAAGAAAAGATCAGTGGAACTGGAACCTGCCTTGGCAGCACAATGGTGTTGTAGATTTAGTTTCCACAAGAATTAAACACTAAACATTAATGTCACCCTAGCAGAAGTATTTGGCTAGCTCTCGTTACATTAGCTTCCCCTCCAGTTACAGACTGGCAGGTCAGAACCGATAAGGCCCAGTCAGTTAGAGGTGCATTCAGCATCACTACAGAAAACATCTCCCAAAGCAGGACTGCATTTCCTACAAAAGCAGTCTCAGCACAAACCCAGCCAGTGTTTCAGTTCAATAGCTAAAGACCCAGATCACAGTAGCATTTCTTTCTCCTTCCAAACATTAGCTTCCAAAGTCTCCTTCCAAACAGATTCCACTCTAGTCCCTAGGCATGACTGCAAAAAGGCTAAGGAGTTTAGGCTGCATGGAGAGACATCCCACAGAAACTCTGCCTTGTTATACCCACACAAAATGCTACCAATAAAGCAGTGCTCAAATCAGACCTTTAGCAGTCAGCCAGTGGTTCTACAAATATTACACCTGACCCACAAAGCAAGACCAAACTAGTTTCAACACACGTAATACCCTGTCTGAATACAAATGGGACTGACAAGCCCTTTGAGATCTACTCTGGGGTTTCTCTCAGCTTAGCTGTGTGAACAAATGCTAAGAGTCTTTGGTGCTTGTGCTCACATTGGCTGTTCCAGAGCTACTCCAGACACCCCTGTGTTTCACAGGAAAAAGGGAAAAAAACCTGAAACCTTTCTTCTTTCAAAGGGAGAAGGCTGAAGGCCTATGCAGAACTCCCCAAACAGATCAGTCTCCTTTGAACAATACCTGTGGATTTTAGTTGATTGTTTCCTTAAAACACAGGAGGATAGGCAAGGGCATAGCTTCTAGAATTCACTAAAATAAGAGGAAAAAACACTGCATCTGATCTGCACTCAGAGTTTTATACTACTAGCTGATGCTGGTGTGAGCCACTCAGATCTGTCTCTAAAGAAATTATGGGAAATTAATGTTAGAAGACTTCATAAGAAATGTTTTACTCTGTGGAAAGTTTCAGTTTTGCTCATAAAGACAAAAGGTCTGAAGTGTTTTGCTTGGCCGGTAACAGTTTTTAAGGAGACATCTAAAAAAGTGAGAAAGCTTTGAAAAACAAGATCTCCCTACTTCAGCTTATTTCAGAGGAGCTACATAACTGTATTAAAGCAGGATTTAGTCCTCTAGATTACTCTAGAAACAAAAGGGAAAACTGCTCTGGAAGAAGAAAAATGTTGCTAGAAAGTTGGTAAGAACCAGGTGTGGAGAGGTTCTCCAAGAGCACTGCAGGCAGCATGAGGGGCATGGACACACGTCTCCCCATGATTGCACTTACTGACAAGCCCATCACCTCCCCTAGCAATGTATTTTAGTGCTGATGGCCAAAAATCAATCTATGGCTCTCAATCTGTAAAACCTACTAATTATTTATTCTCTTCAGTTTAGAAATAAAACTAATAATAATAATAGTAATAATAAACTGGAACCTGCAGTCCTCAACAATAACCCATACACAGCAACAATGAGGAGCTCAAGACTTCCTTTCCAAATTTAGATTGCTTCAAACAGAAGTGAAAGTTCTTTGATAAATCAACAAACACACGTTTTAGAAGCATATAAGGAGAGCAGAACTGGGAAAGAAGGTGCTAAACTCATTGCAAAAAGGTTCTGAAGCTTTCCAAGGCCCCAGCCCCGAGGTTCCTGGCTGCATGCTGAACACTGGGGTCAATGACCTGTTCTGGCAGAATCAGATCAGACCAGATCAGAGCCTGGATCTGCTGCATCCCAGCAGCATTCCTCAGTGCCATGTTAATTACTGCTCTAAAGAGAGCTCACAGCCTCTGCTATTAGAGCTCTTCCACGTGGGGTAACTACTAATCATCCTATCAGGGGCACTGCATAACTCCAACCAAAACGTGATTCCTTACTCTGCTGCTTAAGTGTCCTGTGATCCTTCCCAGCTTCCCCAAGATGCACACAGAACCAATTGGATGTTCTCACTAGGCATAAAAAGAATGAGAGACCTGGTCTCTGCTCACTTTAGAATACATACAGAAATGACAAATGTATTTTACCTTTAAAGACAGATTTTGAACAGTCTTGAGCTCAGGTGTGTAAGTCCAATGAGATTTGGATCTTCCATTTGCCTCCAGCCCCAAGACCTCAGAGTTCAGCCTCCTGTGCTGCACTTTGAGCCAGATAAACACCAGACACCTATGATCAGCCTGGGCTGTGATTCCCTCAAACCCCCAAGAGCAAGGCCTAAGCTAAGTTTTGAGTTTCCACCTCAGGAATGCCCCAGGGTTCATTTTAAACAGCTTGTGCAAAAAGCAGGGAGCTGAGCACAGAACAGGTGACTGTCACCTAGCACAGCTGCAAGTGAACACCACAGCTGCACTAGTGATTACTTCATGTCCTTGGAGGTGTGCAGTAGCAGCACAGCTGGCTGGGACACGCCTCTGGGATTCGTATGTGGCACAGGAGCTCTGTGCAGCTCTGGCTTTAGTCAAAAGGCCTCTGACTACCTGTAAACTCTGGTGTTTCCCAGTTGTCCTCCTACAAGGCAAGGCAGAGTTTATCTAGTTTAACTGTCCTATACTGCAGGGGCTATGCTGATGAGGACTGGCTGCCAAGCCGGAATGCCAAACTGTTTCCTAATCACGTACTAGTTTGACTAGGTGCACACTCCCACCAAGAAGCAGGAATGCCCACCACACTTCCATGCACAACTGCTCACAAGGCATGTCTTGGAAGAACTCCCCATTTCTTTTGGAGCGGGTGTGTTTCCAGATTCAGAGAGCTTCTGTTCCCCGGATTTGCCTGCTGTGGCAACTCTGTGCTGCTGGTAGTGTTGACTGTGTGGGATTGCTCCACAGGAGTGAGAAATGAGCATGGAGGGAAGTCTGAGAGCTGGCTGAGTCAGAATCATCCATACATCACTCTGTGTCTTTCACCACAGCAGTAATCCAGCCAACACATTCTTCAAGCCCCCTAATAGTGGGAGATAGACAGGCTTGCTTTCAGCATCATTTTCTTTTTATTAAGAAAAAACCCAAAACAAATCCCTCTAAGCTGAAAATAAGGGTAAGAAGTATTAATCTTAAAGGAAAGGTGAGGGTTTATCCCTCAAGCATCTGACAGATTACACTGTCTTAGTTGAAATTATTATTGTAACAGACACTATTCCCTAAATAATCTGGTATGTCACGTGACTTCTTTGTTAAAGAGTTCCTATTTATGACCAAAGCAGGTGATAAATTTGTGTACCCCATGCTGACTCATTGCTGTATATCGGTCTCTAGCATGCAGCTGGAACACTGATCGGGGCTTTCCTTGGGTAAAATGCAGTTCACAGCATTGGAACTGGACTAGAAGCCCAAGGTCTGCGCAGGTGGGATCTGGGCAAGCTTGGTCACAGTCAGGAGTTCAGCTGGACACAGCTGGGGCTCAGCTTGGCTGCCTCCCTGATGAGATCAGTTCTGTGCATGCACAAAAGGTTAGAAGTGGTATACAGAGACTGAGGCTTGTGTGGCACCACAGGCTGTGGGTTCCTGTTGCTGTGTGCAGGCACAGACAGACAGAGGTGCCAGCCAGGCTCTGCTGGGCTCCTGCACTGCACCTCCAGGGCTGCAGGAGGATGAGCAGGAGTAATGGTGTTACGAGGATCCAGGGACCACACAGGCGGCCTTAGAAAGGCAAAGGCAGCACAGAGCCTTACTCTAACACTTCCTTTCTTGCTTCCCAGTCAGTGCACCATGAAACAAGGCAAGAAGTACACAGAGCTTGACAGAAAAGTGAAGAGCCCCTTGTCCTGTCTTCATATTGATGAAAACCTGCTCACCAGAACTTGTCCTGGGAGCTCAGGTAAGTGAAAACACTGCTGCTGAGTTTTTGTGTCAACATTTATATAAATTCAATGGTAGGAGATGTGCTAAATTCCATTATGATGTGGAAATTCTGATCATAACTGTCACAATGGAAAGATTATGTCTGCAGACTAGATAATAATATATGGTCTTCCCTTCTGCCAAGTCAAACAGAATCTCTGTTGAAGACTATCTTGTACAAGGAGTGCACAAATTTAAGAAAGGAGAAAGAGTCCTACAAAAACAAAAGACATTTTAAGAAAAACAAATGTGCTGCATATATGCAAAAAGATGAAGTAAGAGACTTTCTTCTCTTACATAAGATCTGCTGGGAAAGGAAGTCTCTTCAGCTGAACAAAGCTCATAAACATGTGGCTACAGGTTGCAGTTTGGCCTGAAAAATTCACTACTCCCACTACTTCCAATTTGCAAACATAGTTGTCCTTCCCTTATGCATACATGCCCAACTTCCAATCTGCAAGTGTGGACTATTACCATCCCTCTTCCTCTTCTCTCATGCCTCCCCCCATTTTCAAAGCATTTGTTTCTGTTCAGAGATTGCTTGGTAAGATAAGCCTTTTCTAGACAAATTGCCAAATGAATTGAGATAATGCCAAAGCAAGTTCAAACAGATTTAATCCACAGGTACCATTCAGCCACTGTGAACAACTGATTTGTGGAGAGTAGACTGACTTATTTGTGACTCCAGCTGGGCTGGGACTTTCTGGGCTCTGTTGCTGAAGGTGCTGAACAGAAGACATTCCTGAGGAAGATCTTCACACACAGGGCCAGGAGTGTCTCTATCACACACCTAGTCTGGCCAGAGAGCCAGGAGGACAGTTTTCCCAAAGAGCAGGCAGAAATCAGAATTGTGTGCTACTGCCTCACCCCGACGCTCCCACCATAACCAGTTTGAAGGCAGCTGCCATGCCAGAGCCCCTGCAGTCAGCTCTTCTGAGGCAAGAACCCAGATAGAAAGAAAATACATCTGCAGTCTAAATCCACTCCAGGTCTCACAGCTCAGCCTTCCTGTCTCATCTTTGCTGCAGTCAAAAGTGGGGGGCGCTGGGGAAAGGTGTCCCACGTGGTCTGCAGATTCCCACAGCTCACCAAGCCAGCTGTTTCCAGCTAAAAAACCCACAGGAACCTTTCCTGTTGCCAGTACCTGTGACTGTGTTCTGCTCACCTCCAACAGGCTGGTTTGAGCTGCAGTTGGAAGTTGGATGTTCTTCACCACAGATGTCTAGTCCAATCAGCAGTTCTCCAGCCAGGGAAATGAATCCAGAAAGATACTGCCTTCACAAAGAAATACAGCTAAAAATAATATGCTTCTAACTTTGCAAAACCAATTTGAGTCATACAAGGGATTAGTGTAAGGACAGAGGTAAAGACTGACAGAGCTATTTCTTTCGAAGGATGCTTGGAACAACACTGGACACTCACTACATGGCAGACATTTTTTTGTGTCTTACATATGGGATAAAATTACCATTATTTTCCATTTCAGTTTTGTAGTCAACTTGAGAAGTGAGTAAACCTGCTAGGACAGAACTGAAAGTACAGACCAGCACTGGGTAAAAAGAAAAACACTCAAGCACTTATTGGGCAGAACATATAAAACTTTAAAAAACCCAAACTAGACCTTGTGGCATCTAAGAACCCAGTCTGCTAATAACCAAACTAACAGAACCTATCTTCCACTACAGGGAAACTCCCTGCCCTTCTAAGAAACGGCCTTCCTATCCTGAAACAGGGTCAGCTCATATAACACATTGCACTCAACACATCCTTTGCAAGCAATTCCCACAGCACTTTCTTTCCTCTCCTTCCTGTATCTCAGTTTTCCCTGAACTCTTCTGAGCCACCATGAAGGCTTATCTGTACCTGCCAAGGTCCAGTTTGAAATCCTTATCTACTACGTGCTTTATTTTGAGAACACCTTACAAGCAAGAGGAATGAGGAAGGACTTAAAGCATTGCAGTAAATGGGGAGCGAGCTAAGTGTGAGCCCAAGTGCCCTTGGTTAGGTTCATGTTCTTGACGTGGCAACATGTCACTACACAGTTCACCAGTTATATGAATGGAACTAAGTTTTCACAATTCTTTTTCCTCTGAAGTCTTTGCACAGAAGAAAAGCCCTGTGAGAGCTCAGCCCCAGCCTAGATGAGCTCCCATTTTAGGACAGATGTATAGTACAGATGTGGCTCACAGTACTGCCAGTACCACCAGTAGCTACTAATCATGACCCACAGAGCCATTTGGTGACTCATGGAGGCCACCAGAGAAGGACAGCAGGCCCTGGAGATCTCTGAGCAACTGCCTGCACCACCAGTACCCAGCTCTGTGCAGGACCAGAGCTCATGTCTGTGCTGGCATGACCCCACAGGCAGAGGCACACAGCCACAGTGGCACTGCTGGCACAGGAATCAGGGCATGGGAACTCCACCTGGTACCTGAGACAGCTCTGGGCCCACATCCCTCAGGGGGAAGCAATGACAGCTTGGGGAAGCAAACACAGACCCTGAGCTCCTGCTGTCTGGCTCTGTGACCACAGTCAAGCACCAGACTCGGGCTATGCCTGACATATTTTGGTGCAGGCTACCCAACAGTGCTAAGAACATGGAGTCTGTGCCCATGCCCACAGCTCCATGTGTGGGCAGAGATCCAGCACTTGGTTGAATTCCCAGAGAAATCACATACTGGACTGTACATCAAAGAGATCTTCTTCTAAACATAAATTTTATGATCACCAGTGAACGTGGCATAGCATTTAAGCAGATAAATGCTGAAGAGCATTGTATGCATACACTCAACAACTATCACTAGAAACAGCTTTTGTTGCCTTAAGAAGAGCCTCAAGATCATAAAAGGCCTTTATACCTTGTGAATAAAGGTTTTCTTTTAGAACAGGTCCACTAGCAAAATAGTGATGATCATTTTCCAAAATGATGCAGATTGACATTGTTTGGGCATCAAGAAGGCCCTCGGCAGAGCTGCCAAAAGGCTATACAAATATTGTTTCATAGAGAATAGCCTTTTGAATGCTATTTGGAGGTGACAGGAGGAAGAACAGCGCTATAAATTTGGGTGGGAAAAAGAACCAATCAAAACAAAACACTCCACAAAACAAACCAACCAAATAAACAAAACCACAAAAAAATGTCAAAGAATAAAGGAAGAATGATAGATTTTCACAAGGCTGTGCCAAAAGCTACCTACCACCTATTGTTTCACAGTTTTCTTCCCAACCTTCATTTCTCATGTGATTGATTTTTTAGCATGTAGGTTTATTACAGTCAGTGTTGTGATGATCCTTTCTTCCTAAAAAAGCCCAAAGCTCTATCCAGCTCCACAGTCTCCAGCATCAGGTAGAGAAGAGGAGCATTAGCATTTACATCAAACTTGAATCAAAGAAGGGGACAGGAGGGGATTGCTTGCTTAGAGTAAAACTACCTGCACAGAAGGTAATAGGAAATGTTATTAATTAAGTATCTAAAGGCCAGATGAACTAAGGAAAAATACATCTATTTTCCCTTTCTAAATACTTATACAGACTTTTGTACAGATCCAGCTCTTCTTTGAGAGCATCACAGCAGCGCATGTTTTGTGCTTGGAGAATTTCATATAATCTTTCTAAACAGCAGAACATCTCTCCAGCCCCGTCCATGATGCTGTTTGAGCCACAGCAACAGAGAAAAGGAGGAGCAGATTAGATCAGTGAAACGGAGCCAGGGATAGAGAGACAGGCCTGGAGCAGAGGGCAGGAACCATCAGGAGCAAACACCAACGACCTGAGGCAAAGGGGAGTTTTCCCAGTTCGCCAGGACAGCGGTGTGGGGACACACCTCCTGCCAGGGAGCCTCGAGTCACCTTTGCTCCGCGCCTCACATCGCATCCCGCTCCACAGGGACACTGGAGCCCGGCACAGGCCCCGGGCGCGGCAGGGCGGCCGAGCACGGCATCACGGATCTCCCGCGCACACCCGCGCGACAGCCCGGGGCTGCCCCGCACCTGTCCGCGCTCCGCCGGCACCGCGCTCCGCTCCGCGGCTTCCCCGGGCGGGGGCCCCGCGCCGGGAGCGCCGAGCCCACTGACAGCTCCAAGGCAGGGCCGGGGCGCCGCTGCCCCCGCCAACAGCGCTCGGCCCGCGGGAGAAGGAGTGGGCACGGCGCGGCCCCGGTGCCGAGGGGACAGGGCGGCGGGCAGCAGCAGGCCCCGGCCGCGGCCCCGGCCGTGCGGGGCAGAGGCGGCAGCGCGGCCCTGCTGCGGCGCCCGCGGCTGCCAGCTCGTGCTGTACCTCCAGCGTGCGGATCTCCTGCTGCGTGAGGTCGTTGGACGCGGCGCACTTGGTGCGGAGCCCGCGCAGGTTGGAGAGTGAGATGTCGATGAGGTCCTGCAGCAGCCCGCACTGCTGCAGCGTGCTCCGCACGGCCGGCAAGCCCCGCGGCCCCGCGGTCTCGCCGCCGCTCCGCTCCTTCCTCTCCAGCATGCCGGCGGCTCGCAGGGCAGCCGCTCTATCCATCCCTCGGCATCAGGGAGGCCGGGAGGCGAGGCGGCGGCGGGGGAGCGGCGGAGGGAGGGAGGAAAGGAGGGAAGGAGGCGGGCGGGAGGCCGGGGGCCCGGCCCGGCCCGCCCCCCCGCGCTCGCCGGGCAATCACCGCGCGGTACATGCGCGGCCGTGGAGCTCGGCAAGGGCGGCCGCTCCGCCCCCGCCGCCGCCCTCAGCGCCCGCCGGCGCCGCGGGGTGCTCCGTTCTGCGTGTCCCTCGCCACTCATTTCCCGCCTCACCCCTCAGTGCATCCCTCGCCTCTCGTTTCCCGCCTCACCCCTCATCGAGTTTCTCACCCGTCAGTGTGTCCCTCACCCGTCATTGTGTCCCTCACCCGTCAGTGTGTCCCTCACCCCTCATCGAGTCTCTCATCCCTCAGTGCCCTCCTCGGCCCCTCGGTTCCCGCTTTGCTGATTCCCTCTCCTCTCTCTGCGCCCGCCGCAGCCCCTCAGCCTCCCCTCAGCCTCCCCTCAGGTATGTCAGGGCTCGCAGCTCGCCCCGAGGATCTCGTGCTCGGCTCCGCTCCGCGCCCCTAGAGGAAGCAGAACAGGGGCAGGGGAGGCCTGCCCAGGCTGGGGCAGGTGTGAGTAGGCACTAGGATAAACATGTAGTGAATATAAGCTTTGAGCACGGTAGGTGTGTGGGTTCATCCATATAATGAGTAGGAAGGAGCTTTATGATGGCCTTGTGGAATCGCTGTGGTTTCAGCTTTCACAGTGGAGATATGAGAAAAATAGTCCAGGTAACTGCATTACATTTGGGTTCATAGCCAGCCTGTCTGATGGACTTGCACAGAGCTGAGCTGTCAGTGCAGGAACCACTCATCTCTCAATTATTAGAATTGGGACTGTTCACCTGACATGAAGGATCCAGAGAGGCAGCCAGATTGTACTTTACTGACAGAAGAAGGCAGCCTCCCTAATTTGCACTAAATTGATACTAGGTTTTAAAAGCTTAAATGACATCTGAGTCACGTGTGGCAATACAGAAGGGAGAGTCCTAAAAAAAAAAAAAAAAAAAAGAAACTATGAATATAGGACATGAGGCAGTGGAGCAGGGCAAAGCAGCTGACATTGAGCTGTTTTTCTCATGGTTAGATAAATACTGCTATCCACATTAGTTTGTGTGGATTTGCATCAAGTAGTGTGGCATATGCTGTTTAGTAATTTTCTTAAGAATGTGGGTCAGGTTAAGTATTTGATTTCATTGTCGTTATTCACATGCTGTAAATTTCATACGCAATAAGGGCTTTGCTGGATTAGGGTTTAATTAGTTTGCCATCTGATGAGTCCTGTGGTTTTGGGAAAGTAACTTTGCTTATTACCTCCGTATTTCTGACCTTGTGAAAAAGCCTTTATCTACCCTGTCTGCTTTCAAGAGCGGTAGAAGTTTAACACTGGAAATTTTTGGACGGGTTGAAATCCTCAAATACAGGTGACTGTGGAACTCGGGAATGTTATTAACAGGATATTGTTCTTGTAGACATATCCTGCGTACCACACCTGAGACTATCCATTTGCTTACAGACAAGAGGCCGAGTGCATTGCATAAGAAAGCAGCCTAGGAAACTTGTGGGCCGTGCATCACGGGATACTTGGCATTCTCTGCAGTGTTGTGTGCTGGGAGTGCCGGCCTCATTACCCGGCTGCCATCTGTGGGCAGCATTCCAGTCCCAGCACACAGGGATGCCCTTGGGCCTGCGGGAAAAATGTGCTGACTAAACACTGCCTATGCGTCCATCCCTGCTCAGCATCGCTGCTGCCTCACAGGTTGCAGGGCTGGCGCCTTCAGGGAGCGCAGGCTACTCTTCCACCACGGACTTTGTGTGCAGTCCTGGTAGTTTAAGTTGTCTGAAACCACAGCTCTCTGTCTATAAGGAGATGGTGTACAGCAGTGCTTATCAGAGAGTTGAAAAGAGAAATACCATGGCTGGGCTGTGCTAGAAGGACCGTGCAAGCACACTGAATGTATTCTTTTCCCAGAGATTTCAGGAAGTGACATGTTTCATATTGTACTGTACACATTTATTGATGCACCTGTTAGGATTTTTCTTTTAATGTACAGTTTATGTAGGGTGGACATAAGAACTGTGTTCTCTAGAGTACAACTGCTTTTTTCTTCAATTGAGTGAACCGTACCCCCATTGTCAACTTCATTCCAATGTGAATTGTACAGTGGCCTTTTTTGTCACTGTGTCAAAAAACAACAGTTTTGAAAACAACAATAAAATGTGGAATGTCTGAACTGGATCAGAGAAAACTGCTAAGTCCTTGGTTAAGACACTGGCCTTAGGATTGAGGGGGATTTCTCTTCCCCACCGCCCTCCATCTCTCTTGTCCACACAGATCAAGTTCTACCTACCTCAATAAAGCCCAAACCTTGCTAAGCACCCCTGGAAGTCCTGGACTGTAGCAATGGTCTTGGACTCAGTAACATAAGCTCAGTGGGGAAAAAGACTTTTTTTTTGTTCCTGGAGAAAGAAAAGCACTGATTCATTTCACATGCTGCCTGTATGAAAAGCCTCTATTACCTTTTTAGCTAGCTTGCCCCAATTTCATTCAGCCATCACAACACTGAATTTAGATGATGAGACTGAATTACTCTATTTGATGTGTTTAACACATAATAGAGACCTGTTTTAAGAAAATGCAGTGTTGGGATTTGAAGAGCTGAAATGTTAGGTATTTCAGATAAAAGAGGCCTTTATTATCGGTGATTTTCTCCTCAAAGGCTTCCTCCTACACAGCCATAGGAGTATTCCTCTCCCCGGCACAGCACAGGGATACACAGTAGCTCTGGCATGCTCCTCTGCTGGGAAGCTGGGAAACTTAAGTCCTATTTTTAGACATGCTGCTGGATATTCTTGTTAGGATATACAGAGAAAGTGAGGATGGTGAGATGGTGTTCCTGGAACAAATCCTCACCATTCCCCAGTTTAGGTATCTCCATTGCCTGCAACTGAGCCAAACCAATTCACACAAGAATGACCTGCACCTTTAAGGAAGAATTTTAGTGTAGGTCCACTTCTTCCGTGGATTTTTTCCTGCTCAGCTGTCTGTGTCAAATGGCACAGTCAAATGCAAGGGACAGATCAGCAAATCCCCAGGTTTGGAAGTGGTGGATCCCAGTAATTCAGGAATAGATACAGGAAACTGAACTGTGTGCTGACAATAATGGAGAAAGATCAAATATGTGAAAATTAAACACTACTCCTTTTCTTAAAAATAATTTTCATGGGTGGAGAAAACAATTGTGTTTGTGCAATCTTAAGGGAATTTCTGCCCCACGAGTGGAAGGCACAAGAAACTGGTGTGTAGCTTTAGTCAGTGTTTTCTGTGGACAGGTGTTGTGGTTTAACCCCAGCTGGCAGCTAAGCACCACCAACCCCCTGCTCACTTCCCCTTCAACAGAAAAAAACCTTGAGATGGGTTTGAGGAGGAGGACTGGAGTGCTGTGTTCATCTTACCTTCTGGAGTCATGAGTAAACAAGTATTGCAGCTGTTACAGCAACCAGAAACTTTCTAGCTTTAAGAACATAAGAATTTAAGTTGTCTATAAAACAAATAAAAACCTCAACATTTATTTTTAGAGTAATCTCATGGGTTTTGCAGTCTTTCTTTAGCATTAGCTGTGTTGCAATAGTGCTGCCTTTTTGTCTGCTATTTATCACCAGTCATTTCTGTTTAGACTATAAACTGTTTGGGGCAGGAAGAGTCTTTTACTCTCAGCTTGCACGGCAATGCCTGAATCTCAGCGAGAAGCCTCTGAGCTCTGCTGTAATATAAATACTCAATAATGACAGGCCTGAGGCTTTAGCCCCCACCCCACTTGGAGCACTGCCAGCCTGTGGGGTTTATTCTAGCAGCAGACGTGCCAACAGTGAAAAGTGACAAGTTTTGTTGGCGAAAGATATTCATAGGTCTAACAAGGATAAAAAACACCCGCCTTTAGAAACAGAGACTTATGTCTCTCCAAGGATAAACACTCCCTAGATTGACTCATGCTGGCATAATCCCCTTGTGCAATTTGTATATTGGCATTAGATATGTGTGTGAGGCAAAAAGACAAATATTTGGTTAACAAAACAACATGGGGATAATAAAAAATAATTAGGCAGCTTTACCTCTCAGAACACTGCGGCAGGTGCTGCTCTTCCTCTCTGACAGGCATATCCCTGCAAGCAGAGCTTCCTGATGTTTGTTTTGTTTGCAGCAAAACAACCAGGTTTTTTTGTTAAGTGATCTCAGAATAAAAATAATTAATAAATAATTAAATGAATCGAGTCCAGTAGCATACAGTTGGATGAGGGAGGGGATATATACTGTGGTGGAAAAAGCAGGCTCATATTCCACAAGAGAGCTTTGTCAAGTGTATTGCATAAGGGGATTACAGGCCTGAGTCTGAAACAGGCTGAAGGTTTTAGTAGTGTTTGTCATTAGCACGCTGTGAATTGCAGCACAACAGCCCCTCTTTCATCTGGGTGAGAAAAGGCTCCAGGTCCATCATTATGTTTCTGGAGCTGGGACTCCACATGGCTATTAGCTTCATTCCCCAGAGCCCTTTCTTGGTGTTTAAATAAAGGAGAGGAGCTGGGCGGGTTAATCATCTGCTCCCATTATTCCGTGCACTGGGATCCGTTTGATGTGACAGCCCTTTGGGAAGGCCCCGGGTCCAGACTCTGCTGTGCATGCCTCGTGTGAGGCTTGTCCTGAGCTCGGGTTTCTGCCAACCGAGGTACATTCATTAGCAAAATGAGAACAAACTCCTCCCACCCCCGTGTCCTATGTCTGTTGGCAGCTCTGAATCAATGCCAGTTTTTCTGGTAAAGGAAGAAAAACCAACAAACCAAACTACTCCTGATGCAGCCATTTCTGTGTGGAGATTTTGCCAGCAGCTCTTGTCCTATTCTGTGGGAGGCCTCCTTTCCAGTTCTGTAACCTTTCCTCCACATCTGTGTGCAGAGCTTCTCAATTGGGGTGACCACAGCCATTTCTCAAGCAGTGCATTATGTCTCTCATTACATACCTATCAGGAAGGCTGTTCTGGAATCAACAGGGTCTGCTGGATAATCCACATCCCTTCCCATGGGAGGAGCAGTACCACAAAGACCACATATTCACGTTCTTCCCAAGATCCATCTGCACATTTGATGTAGCTGTGTCCCTCTGTTGTGCATGGTAGGACCTGGGAGGATCTATTGTCATCTTCCACTTGCGAAACATCTAGAAAATATCTTTTTCTGAAGCATTCTAGCGCATGTCTTGTAGGTCTCAGTTATGTAGTGCTCCCTGGGGAGAGCCTGCATGCACTGACAGCTCTGTTTTAGAAGAGCTGCAAGAACTCTACCATGGATAAAATGAGTTGACTTCTACAGGTTTCTAAACATTGAGACACTGTAAAAGAGGCTAGGCCAAATGATATGAGTGGAGGGACTGCCCTGATACACCTGAGGGGCATTTCCTGTGGCATTCCTTCATTGGAGATGGAATTCTGCATGCAACTGCCTGTGCGTTCTGCTATTTTTCCTGGCCTCACAGCATGCTCCTGCTCTACTGAGCCAGGCTTCTGGAAACCAGGTCTGTGAAAAGCCTGCGGATAGTCTAAAGAAAGATTGCAACATTATGAAGAATATTTAGAAACTTAAACCTGTCCACTGCAAAAAAAATGACTCAGCAGGAAGTCCTTAGAGTAATGCTAATAGAAAGGACATTTTATTCAACTATCAATCATTCTTGCTCTTGATGAGTTGAGAATTAATCTGCAGAAGGAAAAGCAAACACAGATCTTTTGTTCCTTCTGATTCAAAGTCCTTTGAAATCAGTGTCTTCCCAGTCAGTAAGTTTTGGATTAAGTCCTTGTTCTGCCCTCCTTTCCCCTGTCCCTACAATACCATGAAAATTCAGGCTGTTTCTCTTTACTTCCTTCCTCTTCATAAAATGTCTAATAATCAGCCATCTGGTGTCCAAGATGCCTTGAGTATTAGGGCATTTCCTTTATCCAGGGGAGGTTTGTGAGAAGGAAGATAAATGTGTCCATGACCCATCCCTGCTGTGTGCTGATTAGGGTCTGGCAGTTTTTCTTTGTTCACAGTCATTACAGTAGTGCTAAGTTGTTTAGGAGAGAAACATTTAAAGGGAGAATCTTAGATTTCATGACATTACTTAATTATGTTTAATGATAATTCTGTAGAACAGTATAGTACTTGTAATATATGTCAAAGACAGAGTGGGATTTTGAAGGGAAGATGCAAAATGAGATCTATAGAAAACACTGTGTATCCTAAAGAACGGCAGTCTGGATTCATTCTCATTTTAATTCTGCCTCACAGTGCCAGCCTATTTTTCAGACCTAGCTAAAAAACTTAACCCTTTCCTTTCATTCTGTATTCCAGAGACCACAGCTGCAAGACAAGTTGTGTGCAGACCTCAGTTCAAGTCCGTGTCAGTCCCAGGGAACAAGGGTTCTGTGTGCCATGCTGTGTAAAACTAGGTCAGGTCTCAAGGTAGCCAATGGCTTGAGATTCAAGTTTAGGAGGAAAATATTGAAGGGCACAGAGAAACTGTAACTGAGCATCCACTGGACAATTGCAGTTTTTTAAAACAAAGCCTGGAGGGAGAGGGCAAGTCAGACTAGAAAGAAAACAAAAGCAGCAGGAAGAATCTGCAGTCTTAGGTCTGAAGTCAAAGAAAAAACCCTACTCCCTATTATTCTGTGACAACTTGTACACCAAATTTGTGACATAAAAGGAGGTTTGTGTCTAGATTTGTGAGCCCTTAAGAGTTGCAAATTTTTGTTGCCTTGAGTGTGGTGGCATGAAGAGGTGCCAGGTAGGTTCTGTTCATATTCACAGAATGATGCTCGCATCCCCTTAGGGTGTGGACAATCACTAGACATTTGTACCAGAAGTCTTCACTTGATGGTATGTTTATAAATAGTAAACGATTTTGGTCGAACTGGAGTTTGTCAGGTGAAGGAGACATAAAAAGAGATAGCCTTAAAATATCTTTAGGCTGTTTCTGTACGCCTTGGTTCTCAGCAAAGAAATATTTCTAACTTATTTTTTTCTCTTGAAAGTCACCTCACCTTTAAGGGCATGTACTGTCCTAATCCCTGCTTGAACTCTACATACAGTTCAGGCTGTGGATTATGGCACTCATACAATATATAAGCTATTTAGTGCACCCATTAATTAACCAGCTAATAGCACACATAGCGTGAGTGTGAGGAGTACGGTAGCCCAAACTTACTGTGCTGGGCTGTGCAAATCTTCCTTTAAGTGGGGGCTCAGGGCTTCATGCATATGCTGAACTTCTCACACGGGAGATAGATGCTGCCCAAACTGTCCACCGAGAACAAATGCACAAGCAAATAAACCTTTTTCTGATGATGCCAGAGAAAATAGTGAGCCACGTACTTGCAGTCTACTCAAACACAGTCTTTATAAAATCCAATGGATGTAGGTTTTACATTAACTGTTGACTTGAGTTTCTCATTTTGAAATGAGAAACTGTCTGGCGGTGCCAGCATGCTCGGAGCTCAGCTGCCCCAGTTCTGCACAAGTGCACACTCTGATCTTGCTGAGAGTGTCTGAGGAGAGAATGGTCTTGGCTGATTCTTGTCAGCATCTGAATTCAGTCTCCTGATTTTTCTGCTCACTCCTCTTCCTCAGTTTCCATCACAGTCATTGACTTTCTCAATAGCACCATCTCTGGAAACAGTTTGCACCGGAAGCAAGATAAGAGAACAAGAATGCTGGCAGGAGCTGAGCCAAAGTTTTGAAAATTCTGGCTCTTACCCCACAGCACCAAATAGGAAACCTTCTGCATTCATGGTGGACAAATGGACAGGAAAGGACAAAGTAAACCCTTACAGTTTTCTCTCATACTCGAGCTTAGTTTTCTCTGATCCAGCAGCTGGTCTGTTTTACCCCTGCTCTGAGTGCAAAATGGGAGAATTCAGCAGTGAAGAAATAGGCAGCTGGCCCTGGCTGCTGCTTCTGCTATGCAAAGGGTCCAGGTCCCATTGGTTCTGAGGGGGAATATGGCCTGACAAGACCACAGTGCTTGATCATACTAGGGACAGAGGGCTCAGTGCAGGAAAATGGTTGTATTCAGAATGTTGCATAAGCACAGTTAGTTTGAAGTCCATATCCATACTTTGGTGCATGATTTCAGGAACCATTTCAAGGCAGGGAATGATGACCCTGTGGTTGAGACATTGAGACTGCACCAGTCTGGTTTAATTCCTGGCTCTTTTAGAAAGTATAGCCGTGGGCAAATCATCTTGTCTGTCTGCCTCCCCCATGAACCAGAGATGAGAATGTTTCCTCTGTCTGACATGTCTGTTTAAACCATGGAGAGCACTGAGGAATTAAACTTAGGAGATGAAAGGGGTCGATGTGATCCACATCCCAGAACCCTTTTCAAAAGGTCAGATTTTGCCCATTACAATGGGCATAATAAAACATGAATCCGTGGGTTTAGTGGAGTTACTCCACATACTCACTGAGCTTAGTGAAGTCAGAACTTAGAATACTGGACTTAAATGCTTCATGTGGTGCTCCTTTGATGAGACTGTGGTCAGAGCTATTTAACAGAATGGTTCCAGCTCCCATCCATCCATGAACCCCCTTTGCAAACTCCTCCAAATTCAAGAGCCTTATTCAATTGTATTGCCTGTCTTTTACCAAACAAAAACATCTGAATGAAACAAAATATCTCTCTTACAAACCTCTATCTTAAACATCTATCTTACAAACCATAAACACTGTTACTGACCCCAAACAATTCACATTTAAAATAGGAAATCAGAAATATCAAACCTACAAACATCCAAGTATTTTCATGAAGGATAATCGGGATGTTAAGAGTTGCTAATAATTTTATGTAGATGTTCAAGCTATGAAATAACCCGTATGGTCCTTTTCCATTCTGCATTTCTGTTAAAAAATTAGATGTCTGTAGAATTTCAGCAGTTGTTGGCTGTCCTAGATGTCTTCAAAATAACATGCTGTTCACCTGTGCTGCAAGGCTGGGAATTTTAGCTCAGCCAATGCTCCCTGTACTCCCTCCACATCCTGACCCCTCTGGTATCCTTCAAACCGGGAAAGTTCCACCACCACCAGTTGTTCCAGGAATTTGTCCAGCTTGGCTCATCAGCCTTGGTCTATCTGGCAAACAGCAGCCCCAGAGCTGCAGGTGCCTTTGTCTCAGATCTCCCCTCTGCTACAGGGGAGAGCTGTTGGGAGTACCCAGTGGAGTTTGCCTCTGCCGAGCAGACTCAGCCGTCTGCAGAGAACTCCCAGCCCAAACGTGCGGGTGCCGGTGCCCCGAGACTCCCAACTCAGCAGCGCGGGGTGCAGTGGGCACTGCTAAAGCTCGGCTCTGCTCACAGGATTGCATCATTCCGAGCTGTCAGCTCCCTCTCCTCAGACAATGTGTTTCAGATATTGGCTTCACAGAAGGTCAGCTTGTGCTAGGAAAACAAACCAACTGTTCTGCTTGGTGCACCAGTGAGGGAGGGCTGGGAATAGCCTCTGACAGGAGACATTTTACCTTGTTAAGTGTTGTTACTGTGATGTGGTCAAAGCATTTCTACCCAGCTTTTAGTGGGCCAGGCTTAATGCACTTCTTTTTCCACACGGTGATGCGTAGAGGGACTAATCCAGATTGGCTTCTGATAGCATTAGTCATTCCATAGGCAGCTCCCAGTGCAAACCAGTGACTGTCTTAGGGCATGAGGCATGCAGGTAGAGGTGGGCTGTGCTCCCAGAACGGAGCTGGGGCACACAGAGTTCTGCTCCACATGCTGTGCTGCCTGCCTGCAGGAAAATACACAGCAAGGCAGCTTGTGTGACTCCCTAATAAAGCATTTATTTATTTCAAACAAATGTCATAGAAGGGTAAAGGAATTAGTGATAATTAAATCCCTACCAGATTGGGGAAAATAATCTTATGATGGAAGTGCCAAGCTGTAGCATGAACTCATTGCTGATTAGACACCAAAGAAAGGTTCTCAGCAATGTCTTTCCCATTAGAAATGCTTTGTTTGGAGCTTGTTTCTTCAGTCAGTTTATCCATGCTCTTGCATTCAGCACAATCTGACATTCCCAAATAGAGTAGCTTTGCTCCCAGACAACCAATTGGGAATTATGGAAGGGAAGGAAAATTAAAGTTATGCATTAGCAGCTGAGCTGAGAAAATAACAGAGTATTGCATTTGGGCAAGTGAAAAATCCCCACATAGACTGCAGTATGCTAGGGGCTTGCGTGCCTTCCAGAATATTCCCAAGGGTCCAAGGTTCTAAGTGTACGTGGGTTTTTTCCTAAATGGATGGAGTTAGAATGACACAGCCTTACCTCCCTGGGGATGCTAGAAAAGCAACCAAGAAGTGCCTAATTAAGGCATAATTTATTTTTCTCTTCTGCAGCAGCTATTGCTATTCTGTTAGACAGATAAAGCAGCACATTAGGAAGGCACATAAACTGTGCTGCCAGGGAAACCTGACTTTGGTTCTTGTTTCCTTTCTTCCTTTAATCCCACATACAGTATCCCTGCTGAGAACAGACTGGTAGGAGCTTGTGAATAATGGAGAGGGGTAATACTGAGCAAAGTCATCCCAATACACATCTGCTGCACATAGTGTTTGTATTTAACCCTTTTTTTTTAACAGGTGCTTCTAAGGTATATGAATTGAGGTAGTTGCATGCATGCATAGAAATGGAAATATACCACAAGAAGAAATATTAAGGAGATGCAGAAACAGTAAACACCTGTTAGGTTTGGATTTTTTTCACCAGGGTATCTATTTTCTAGATACCTAGACAGCCCCACCAAGATGCAAGGCAGGGTTAATAAGTGGTGCAGTAACCTGGAACAAGGGTGGGCCCCTCAGACACTGGTGCAGCTCAGGTGCCTCTTCCTGCATGTTAAAGAAGCAAAATCTACTGTTGTAGAAAGGTAAAGAAAAGAGGGCTCTGAGGAGAAACAGGCTGTGCTGCCAAAGGCTGGGTTTGGAGGCAGCACGTACCAGGAGAGAAAGGCAGAACTGGCTGCCTCCTTCTTGTGTGCCACATGTAGCTCTGGGCACATCTCACAGGTGATCTTGTGATCTCCTTGTAAACTGGGGCTGACAGAACTTACTTGTCTCCTTCACATGGTGAAAGATTGATTATTTTGAGTCATTTATCATGATGACTCCTATGTAGAGTACTTTTTGTAGGCAAGCTCTAAACTTGCCTTTGGACATGAGTGCTGCTCAAGGTCCTGAAGGACCTGGGAAAGGCAGGGAGAAAAGTGTCTGCCTGAAGCTGTGGGCTGTTGGCAGAGCTGAAAAGTGGACTGCAGCTGTTCCATCTGGGAAATGCTCTGTAAGTGTGGAATGATGTAAGAAATTGTTGACCCTGAAAATCAGGAAACAAGCTGGACTGGCTCATCCCTCATGTGACTGGGCACTCCCTTCTGATTATTACCTGGGGCTGTGATAGCAAAGAACAGGAATGCAGTCAGGGTGTCACAGAAGGCTCTAACCTGGCCTCTCCAGATGTGTGCTGGATGGTCACAACACCTCCCTGTGGTTCTTGAGAGCTGCAAAAACTGAGATGAAAGGCAGAGTATCGTGCTGCAACTCCAACAGAAGCTTACCTGCACATGGAAACAATGTTTGTAGGTCAGGTCTTCATACCAGCTTTGTGATTGAAATTATTTGGTAAAGAGGAAAAAAACAAGTGATTAGACACATTAAATCCTCCTGTCCTGTGCTGTGTAAGTTATGTTTCAGTTGGTAAGTTCTAATGGCCTTTGGCACTCATGAGTGCCATGACTGCTACAAGGCTGAATCCTGGGAATCAGAACCCGCTGGATCACTCCAGCTGGCTGGCTGGCTAAAACTTTCTCTGCAGCTTGCAGTACTATTTCACTCTTATAACTGAAATTGAATGCCTTTTATCTTCGTCAAATCCCAGACTCCATATCCATTTACTTCAGCACACAGGAGTGAAGGGCTCTGTTCCCATGGATCTTGCTGTAAGCTCATAGAATTGGCATTTTCCAGGGCTATTAGAGCTGGACCCATTTTCCTCATGGAAAGATCCTGATTCCCAGCCATCTTTAGCAGAGAAGCTTTTGCCAGTAAAGAACCTGCCCAGCTTCAGCCCTCTGCAGGAGTTCTGGGAAAGGCTGAGTTACTGCAGTAGGAGGGTTGTGCCAGCTCAGGCATGGAAGTGAGACTTGCAAATTGAGGCTGAGAGTCCCAAGGGCAGTACAGATTCCCCAGCCACTTGTGGAAGCAGTTGTGATCACTGTACTTTCCCTCACACACAGAACAACCTCAGAGAACTTGTACCTAAAGATAGGAGAAACAAAAAGCCGCTGGCAAAAAGAGTCAACAAAAGCCTTCAGGAGACACTTTCTTATCTGCAGTTTGCACTCAAATAACCCCAAATGGCTGCTTATCTGTAGCAGCACTGGAGGTCTTACCGATTTAAAAGTGGAAAAAATAAACCCCAGCAACCCAGCCCTGGAGGGTTTATCGAGTTACTCAGGTAACTGTTCTGCAGTGATGTCAGGAAGAGAGCAGTGATGAGGTCATTGGGAAAATGCAGTGCTTTTCTGACGCTGGGAATGAAGGATCCTGTCTGCTAAACTCAGGTGAAAATTGAACTATTTACATGTTTGGGTGGTGCGGGGCTGAGATCTCACTATTTGGAAATCACAGTAAAATGGTCACCAATTTTTGCACGGAATGGGGCTGTTTAAAGATGCTGGGATAAAGAAGTGTGAACGCTTCTGTGCTGTAATAGGAGTTTCAGAGCACAGGCCAGCTCACAGAGAAGGCTGCAAACATGGAGCACTAATGTTAGAGTAGTGCTTTATTTCCTGTTCCCTGTGGACTTCATCCAGTCCCTCATAAAGTCTTGAAAAATCTCCCAGTTGACTTGTCTCTAAATCAAGGCTGTTTCTGCCCAAGCCAAGGCATGGTTTTTATGCCATTCTCTCCCTGTTACGTGCAGAGCATCCTCCAGTGAGCCAGGGAGGGACACAGATCCACTGAATTTATCAGAAGCTAAAGGATATGGTCATATACCTGAAACTCAGCATTTTACGTCACTTTTAGTGACATCCCCTGTGCCTTGAGGCAACACAAGAGGGAGAAAACAGCTGCCCAAGAACATTGTGCAATTCTGCATTTTCTCCTAGTCCGGGAAATTACTTAAGTAAGAAACTGAGCCGGTTGGGCCAACATGTTTATTGCTACTTGTTCTGGCATGCAGCCAGTACCCAGATGAGGCCGGTCCCCCGGGGCTGTAAATCCCTGCTCTCCTCCTGGCACAGCGGCACCGGCTCTGGTACCGCAGCAGCAGCAGCGATGCCAGCTGGGCCTGAGGCTGGAGCAGCGTTTCGTAACAGCACTGGGGGCTCCCGTGGCAGGCTCGGGTACCCCAGAACAGCACTGGGGGCTCCCGTGGCAGGCTCGGGTACCCCAGAACAGCTCTGGGGCTGCCCAGCGCTCTCTGTGCGCTGCGGCCGGCGCTGGGCTGTCCCTTGTCCCCTCGCAGCCCGGGCTGCAGCGGCACCTGCCCGGCGCTCTGGTGCCCTCTGCAGCCGCCGGGCCGGGCCCGGGAGCAGGGCCGGGGCTCCTGCGGGAACTGCAGAGCGTGGCAGGCAGTGAAAATCGGTAATCCTACCGGAGACAGCTGTTTTCGTTAGATTAACTTTCGTTAGATTAGCTTCACACGCTGGTGCCCTCCCGGCCCGAGCCGCCGCCTGCGAGAGAGGGAGTCGTGTTGCCACGGATGTGATTTCTGTAAAACAGTCTAGAGACAGATCCTTCTGCTCTTTAGCTGAGCGGCGGGCAGCACAGATAAGGGACCTGCATGCTTTTGATGCACATAAATCAAGAGCAGTCCTGTAGAATAACAGCAGTATAACCTTGCTGAGAGGCAGTCTCCTTGTGCTGCTCCCTGTCCCCTTGCCCCTTGTGTCCAGGGGCTGTTTCGTGCACAAGGAGTACTTAAAGTGGGGGCAAATGCAAGCTGCTCTCCTCACATCGAGTCCTGCTTACACAGGCCTCTTGCATCTCCTGTGGACCTATCATTTATGAGCGTAAATATTCTGCTCTTCATTTTACTATACATTTATTCATGGCTTTGCCCTGGGAGCCTCAGTTGTGGTCTGCCTTCCCACTGTTTGAACTACTAAAGAATGTAGTTAGGGACAGAGCCAGAATAAGAAAATTATTCTTGCCCCAAAACATTTAAACCCATCCTTCTGTGTGTTATCAAATAGCAGAAGTGTGTATAATTTCTTAACAGACTCACTGCATAAATCTTTGTCAAATCTACTTTCTCTCACAGCTTGTGAGAGTGTATTGTTTCTGGTTGTGGGCATGATGAAATTAAATACATTCCTGGTAATTGAGAGCAACCTGAAGGGAATGGTATCTATCTTTCCACTGACCCAGTCCTCCCCTACTGAGAGCTGAAATGGGGACGAAAATGTGGGGTGTTGCTATAATTTCTAATGTCCCCTGCCTCTCTGTCAACACTGTCCACCCCACAGCAGCCAGGGAGACAGAGCATGACCTCAGACCATCTCAACTACACTGTAACAATCCCTGATGAAGTTCTGTTTCATGTGGCTGTTTTACAGAATTGTAAATCACTTGTCACTGGAGTACTGTGCAGTAATATTGTCTCTGTTGGAGAACTTTGGTTTCAGGTCTTCCCTTCCTTGTTTCCTGTTGTTGAAGTTGTTATTTTTGTTTTAAAGGCAGTTATTCTAAAATCATTGCTAGTGTCCTGCATTGCAATATCCTACTTTCCTCAAAAGTTTGGTTGCCAGTAGAAATTGACTGATGTTGGCTTTGTCTGGAGCCCTTGTTGTGTAGGTCAGAGCATCTCTGGAGTTCATGGGGGTGGCTGCTGCTTAAGCCCAGGTGTTGTGCGAGCTCAGAGGAAGAGGATGTTGGGCCCTGCTCAGTTCTTTGAAGTCACTTCAGGCTGGTGTCCAGCTGTTAGAGCATGCAGGACCTTGCAGGAGCCTATTTGTAGCAGGCAGGTGTGTCATTTAGCAGCCACAATAGACACTTGTCCTGTGGACAGAGCCCCCAGGCACTCTTGGCATCCCTCCTTTCCTGTGGAGCCAGAGATCTGTGGCACCCCAGGGGATCCTGCAGTTAAACCCTCTCTGTGTCAGTGCTGGGGAATCCTGATGGGAAGATTCTTCCTGAAGTGTCTTCTGAACACTTTGCTTGAACAGTGCCTCTGTTGACCCTCAGTCTGAGCAAAGTGTTTCTACTTCTGTCAGACCATTAAAATAGTTCCTCTTGGTAATGATACTTTCATGGCAGATAAAAATAAAAGGGGAAAAACAAATAAGACATAGGAAAGGGACTTTATGTTGATAAAGCATCCTAACAGAGACCCTAAAATTGGGGGATGTTTATTATGTGTGCTGGGGAAATTTCAGAACAAGATTTGTCTCCCCCTGGAAGTCACTGGCTCAGCTTAACTCTGGATTTAGCCTTGAGTACACAGTGAGAATTCCCTTGTGATTTCTTTGAACACAGACATGATCTAACCTTTTGCCACAACACCAGAAGTTGGCTCCTGTGACCAGAAACCCTGTTGACTCCAAGCAGCAGTGAAGACAGTGCTGGTGCCGAGAGGACAGAGTTCGATTTTCCTGCATGCTCAGCTGACCATTTGGCACCCAAGAAAACCCCAGATTTTCTGTAGGGCTCAGCACCTGGGGCAGTGTCTCCTCCTGGGCTCAGTGTGAGCAGGCCCTCAGCTGGATCCTGGGGGATGTGGAGCACACTCCTTTGGCTGGACCATGGTTTGTGGCAAGTTCAACACCAAACAGTGCTGGGACAGCTCATTGCTGTCAGCCAGCGCAGAGACAGGTATTTTATTGCAAACTAAAACTTCAGGGCAGTTTTGCTATCCAAAAACACTGACCCTGCTTAGCCATGAGGAGATTTCGTGCCCTGTAATCCCACATTGATCTGGATTACTTTTTTATTTAAAGAAACTGACCTCCAGTAGACACAACAGGTCTCTCTGACCCAGCAAGCAAGTCCTGAGCACAAGAACAGAAACAAAAGTTCCAAGTAATAAAAAAAATGGTAGAGACCACTATTATGCCTCCATATAAAGGCCAAGGAATACAGGAGAGCAGTTTCTTACATAGGTCTTGACATTTTATTAGTAGATTAAGTAGTTTAGCTAGTCTTGTTCATTCTTTTTCTGAATTAATAATGGTTACCAAATACTCATTTGTTTAGAAACAAGGCATCATTAAATTGCTGCCTTCTCTTTTCCACAGGCAACCCCATTTCTTTTGGGTCTAAAGAAAATGCACACCTGCATGCTGCAGTTTTCACCAAGCAAAGCTGCGCTTACATCTGTGGTGTGACACTCCATGTGTGACTCTGGGTAAGGTCCCCTGCTCCTCTGTGTTTCAAATGTATTCCAGAACTTCTCCACCTCCCAGAGGTGTCCTGGTGTCAAAGCAGGTGATGCTCAGATGTGCTATTAAGGAGGCCACGGGAGTCATGACATGTAGGAAGAAATGAAAGGTGAGAATGTCCAAGGCACAGGTGCTCAGGCACTGTTTTCCCTGACTCTCAGTGCACACCATGCAGGTCACCCAAGGTCCCCTCCCTGGCTCATGCATCTTCCTGTCCTGCACCAAAAAAGTCTCTTTGGCACCCTCAGGTGTTTCAGGTAGCACTGTAAACTCAGTCACTGCTCGCTTAACTGTCTTCATCCTTGTAACAGAAACAAGTCTGAAAACACTCCCTGTTAAATTTCCTGTTTAGGCTTCCTCCTAAGAATAGCCCTTGGGTTGCGTGTGGGCTCGCGACACCATTTCCTACCTGCTATTCCTGGAGCTGCTTTCCCGACCATGAGTGCAGCCCCTCCCAAATGCACTCCCTTAAGGAGACTTCTGAGAGACAAATGCTGGGTGTGATGTGAGCCTGAGGTCACTTTGTCAACAAGGAAGAGGCCCCTTGTCCCAGGTGTGGGTGTGATGATCGAGGGGTGAAACACAGCATTATCAGTACAGTGTTCCAAGAGACCCTGCATTCCTACCCTGCCAGCTCTACCACTGCCTCCTCCCAGTGCCAGCATTTCCTACTCTTCCTTTCTTACCGGAGCTGTAACTTTCCATCCCTGGGAAGTGTTTGATACCAGAATCTAAGTGATGGTGTCCCCTGAAAAGCAACAAACCCCTTGTTCCTGCAGCAGCTACTGGACAGTTTCCTCAGTGGTGCAGGGAGGGGTGGTGTCAGAATGGGAGATACAGTTCTGAGCTCCACATCTGCAGTCAATGCTGCAGTGTTTTCACTTAAAAGCCCCATTGCCAGGAGTTACATGGGTTCATGCAATCCTCAGATTTCACTTTAATTACAAAAACCAAGGAAATTCTTCAGGACTTCAGGAAAAAAATAATAACAAAAGCACACAGGTATTTAACAGGTCATACATAAGATACTGGGAACTGAGGCACCACGAGCTTAAGGCTATGTGAAACAGGAAGATGATTGCAGAGATGGATGTGGAATCAAGTTAACTGTGACTTAAATCCAGCTTTTCCACATCTGCTGTGCTGGAAAAGGAGCTGTTAGCTTTGGAGCAGTGAGAGATTGTATTTGCAAGGCTCGGGTTGGGAATGGGGAGCAAAACAAAACTTCGAGATGTTGAAATTGCAACAAAACCTCAATTCTTTAACAAAGTGTCATCTATGTGTGACAAAGTTGCTATGAAGCTGGAAGCCTGTGGTGACTGGTGGCTTCATTGTGTTTGAGACAATTTCAGAAAGCAATTCCCCGTATACTTGTTGGAAGAACATTTTTTCCAGTCTTCCTTTAGCCAGGAGCTGGTCTGGTCTTCCCAGAAGTGATGAAAATAAGCAGCTTTAGCTGGAACTCCGCTGCCACTTCCCAGTAAAAGGACCCTGCAGTGGAGCCCCACCAAAGAGCCACAGGATTGTTCAGTGGCCCAGGGAAACGTGGCTGCAGTGAGCAGCTTCAGAAGAGGAAACCAAGTCCTGGTAGATGCCAGTCTGCAGCCACGGCCGTCATGCTCTGGTGACTCACACAAGTGTATCAAGAGAGGACTAGAAAGCTGAGTTAATTTGTCATTTCCTTCCTCTTGCTCTCCCAGGGCAGCAGTTCACAGGGGGCCCCTGACCTTTAGCCTCTGAAGAGAGACTAAAGGGCTGACAGAGGTGTATGTTCAGGGAAAGAAAGCATCAAAGGCTTACATTTATTTGGTTTTCTGGCTCTCCTTGGGTTTCATGCATTGGCTCTTTCCTAATTAAAGCAGGAGAAACAAAAGAAGTCCGAGGTTTGTCTCCCACCCTTGGCAAAATGTTTACAGTGTACACAAGCAGCTCCCACTGAAAAGAGCACAGCACCCTGATGAGACAGAAAACCCCACCCAGTTAATTTTCTTCTTCTAAAGGTGACAAATTCGACCTGCAGCAAGAAGCAAGGGAATGGCACAATGCAGAGTGGAGGTGCTGCAGGAATCTCCCCTGCAAACCCTGGCCAAACTGCGAATCCCCCTGCAAACACTCCGGTGGGGGGTTATTGCAGGCTGGGGGAGCCGCTTCTCTCCACTGCGGTCTCCGAGTCTGCCTTCGTGCAGAGCCCGGGGAGCCAGCGGTGAGCGCCAGGGGCCCGCGCCAGGAGGCGGGAGCCGCCGGGATCGGGTTCGGGATCGGGGCGGGGCGCGTGCCCAGGTGTGCAGAGCAGCGCGTGCCCAGGTGTGCAGAGCCGCGCGTGCCCAGGTGTGCAGAGCCGCGCGTGCCCAGGTGTGCAGAGCAGCGCGTGCCCAGGTGTGCAGAGCAGCGCGTGCCCGGGTGTGCAGAGCAGCGCGTGCCCGGGTGTGCAGAGCAGCGCGTGCCCGGGTGTGCAGAGCCGCGCGTGCCCGGCAGAGGGCGCCGCACACTCGGCAGGTGCCCGCACGCGCCTGGAACCCTTCCCCGGGATCTGGGAAGGAAGGATTTGGGGTTTGGGGGAAGGGTTGGGTTTCCTCCCCTTCCTGCCCTCCCAGACCTTTCTCTTCAGGCACGAGGCTACAGCGACAAGCCAAACCAATCCCAGCTTTCCAGGAGGAGCTGCACAGGGCGTAGCCGAGGCCATTTGGCACAGTGAAAACTCGTCAGGGTGCCGTAGAGTCAGGGCTGGTGCGGGGCTGCCATCTCACTCCTCGGGCACTAGGGGATGCTGAGCCTGTAAAGGCATGTGGCCTTCAAAATAACATGGTGCCTTGGTCCCTTTGGATTGTGGTACAGATTTCTCAAATATTTATCTAGAAATACAACAGAATTTGCTCCCCTTACTTTGAGAAGGGATTCAGCTCAGATCACTTTGCTCTGGAAATGAAACATTTAAGAGCATTGGTACTTGGTGTGAAACCACAAGCCCAGAGTTTGAAAGAGCAGAGAAAATAAGGCGTCAGCAGAGATGCCTCTGTGCTGGATGAAGGAAAGCCTCTGGAGCAGGCCCTGCAGACTGACCATAAGGAAATGTATTTACACTTGGCATTTGTTTGGAAAGTATGATAGGCCTGTGCCAGAGGGACTTTCTGACCACATCAGGGAGGAAAACCAAAATCTGAGGTTGGCCACAGTGTTCTTTAGAATCCCTTTCTGTGCCTCATTTATTTACCTCTAAGTAAGGGATTATATTTTCTGTTCACAGCTTTGTCTCTCGTCTGTTTAATTTAGGAGTTGTTTGGATTAGAAAGACTTTTTTATTAAAGGCTTGAATGCTACTGTAGTGCATAAATGAAGATAATTCAAACATTTCCAGGTTCCTATAAATATTCCAAATGTTATTATCCTTTACATTTCTCCATAAATGCTACTGAGCTATGTTTTGTTTAAAGTATGATTTAAGATAATTGCTTAGTCAGAATTCTGGTTTGTTTCTGAATAATAAGTAGTTAATAATATCTGCTGTTGAAGCCAAGAACTATTATAGATTCAAGAAAAAATAGACTAAAAAAAACCCCTCAACACCGTATTTCTTATGAATTGCTAGATGGAAGTGATACTAAAAAGAGGAAACCCTTCTCACCACGCCACAGTGCACAGAGCATCTTCCCAGACAATGCATGAGGATCCCTGTTCAGGGGAGTCTGAGGGCTGGTGCTGGCTTAGTTTCCTTGGGAAAAGAACTCTGTATGAAAAGCATAATTCCAGTTCTCCATCCACACAGATGGACATCTTGAATTCATTTCTATTGCAGTCTGCTGCCAAAAGAGCTCATGATCTGGCCCTTGTGCCATGTTGTCGACAGTAGCAGTTCTGTTTGAATTGAGCCCTCTGTGTCTGATGATGGAGCTGAGCTGCACAGAGCCCCTTCCTCGCATGGGAGAGGCTGCTGGGCACTGTGTGACCCTGCCCTGAGCTGTACTGGGCACTGTGTCACCCTGCAGTGTGTGTGTGACTAGCCAGGTCCAGGGCTGTACTGGGCACTGTGTCACCCTGCAGTGTGTGTGTGACTAGCCAGGTCCAGGGCTGTACTGGGCACTGTGTCACCCTGCAGTGTGTGTGTGACTGGCCAGGGCTGTGCTGGGCACTGTGTCACCCTGCAGTGTGTGTGTGACTGGCCAGGTCCAGGGCTGTGCTGGTGTTCAGGGGTTCCAGCAGAAGCTGCCACACTTGTGTTGGCCAAATGCCATCCTGGCAGCTCTTCACCAAACACAAACCTGTGAGCAGGGCAGTCCACTTCCAGCTTCTCTAATATCTCATGATCCAGTGGACACAGTCAATAACCTCAGGGATGCCAATGGGTCTTTGCACCTTCCCCTGTGGGGTAAATGCCCCCACAGCTGCTGCCTTTCCAGTGCAGTTTTGTCATTGTGCAAGCACCAAGCTTTTCCCAGGCTCCAGAATAACCCCTGGCAGTTAGCTGGCACCACTGCGTGAGTTACACTCACAGATGGATGGAGGCACGCACCCCCACATCAACCCACACAGATACACATGAGTATCTCAAACTTCCCTTGCTTTATTGCAAGTCTTTCCTATGAATTTGCTTCATTAGAGCCTGGTCAGTTTTTTCTCAGATTACTGCCACGATGGACTCTGTTTAATTAATTTTTATTTTAATGTTGTGCTGGAGTACAGTCAGGAGAGGATTCTCTAAGCAGCAGATCACATTCATCTGAGAGCACTGAAGTCAGAGAAATGGCAAACTGCAGGCCAGAGTTAGTGCTGATTTATAAAACCACAGAATCAGGCCAGCCCATAGTCCCTTTTTGTTCTCAGAATGCGCTAAGCTGCTTCACTTGAGTATTAGAACTATCTGAACCTTTGGGATCAGCATGAAGGAAGCCACCTGGCAAGTTCAAACCTCCCTCAGAAGCCAGATGGTCCTGGGGCTGTGTCACACTGCTGGAAGGTAGGGAGGGGACTTTCTCAGCTGCTCCTTTTCCTTATGTGCCAGTGACCTCACAAAAACCAGAACAGCTCTCTGGACTGGGGTAGCAGCAAACATGTATCTCAGTCTTGTGACATGCCACATCAGGATCAAAGTTCTGCCCAAACTCTTCTCACTGTGTTTATCTGCAGTGGACCTTGGAATTTTTTTTGTTTTTTGTCCTTTCCTCTGATGCAACTAAGATGAAGCAATATTTTAAGTCTTTCTTCTGGACTTCTCTCTGCAGTGACCACAAGGAGCTGGTCATAATGAATAATATCATCAAAACACCGTAACAGCTCCTGGACAGTTGCCCCAGAAGGTGTGAATTTACACTGTTAATACCCTACAATGATAGGTTTTTTTCCTATATAATTTCAGTTTAATTTTTCCATCCTGGCATTTATTCTGGTACAGGACTTCTACTGCAATTGCTGTTATATCAGGAAGCAGACTGAGATAGTCTTCCCAAAGAAGTGTTTGCCTTTTGAAGCAGGAGAGGAGAAGAGCATCAGTGAAACCTTAGTGGCTTGGTGAGATGCTCTCCACAAACTGACCTGGGTTCACACAGGAGGGGGCAGTGGTCCTTAGCTGCTCAGCTGTAAGATGGAGTTGTGTATCAGGCACCTGAAGGAGTGGGCAGAACTCTCCAATTAAATGGGAGAAATTCCTCCCCTTAGAGTGCAGAGTGCAGTGGGAGTGGTCTCTAACATTTGTATAGGCTGAGAAGTGAGCTCAGAGAGAGGGGATTATGATTTCTGTCAGGGAACCCCAGTGTAGCAACTCTTATTAGAGCCTGTAAAAAAATATTTTTCTCCTTGATGCAACAAAGAACTCAGCCAGTTGTACTAAAAGTGAGCATTCAGGAGCTTCTAATCTCGTGTTAGAAATAAATCATATCTGCCCAGAACTTCTATCTGGAATTAGGTGGTTACACAAGGCATAAACTTGCTGATAACTAACACTGTTATCATAACTTATCTGAAGTTTACTCTGGCTTTCTTTTGGTTCTAGTACATCAATAATTAGGGCTGTTCTGATCCAGCTCATTGCAGTGGGATATGGGTACAGAGCAGTGTTTATAAAACAAACTTGTCCTTGTGCAGAAGCCAGCATCCCACAGAAACCCTGCTTGCCTAACTCAGGTGGTTGTAATCTGAAATAATTACTTGGACAAACAGTTTCTGCCTGACACCTCTACCAGATTTCCCATGGGATCTTACATAACCTCTGTCCTTTATGAGACTATTGTAACACATAAGGAAAAGGTCACGGAATTCTAAATTGCTCCAATGGAAGTCCTCATCTAGCATTGAAACAACAAACCCCACACAATACTTAGCAGTGTTATTCAGTCATGATTCAACTAAAATGCCATATATGAATGTGGAAAATTAACAGCTTTCTGAGCATTCCAGAGAAACTCCCTCGTGTCTGAAGCTCCAGGTTTCTCTAGGACTTGCTTCTCTCCATCACTGTTTCAGAGACAGTGCCACAGGCACAGGCCACTCTGTCCCCTGTCCCTGCATCCTGAGCTCTCCTTCCCCTTGCCCCTCACCTGCGGGCCAGCCTGGATGGCCTTGTGGGCATGGAGCTCTTTCTTAGCTCCATGGTGTTGTCCTTTGCTTGTTCCCTTTCCCCCCTTGACAGTGGGTACTGAAGACCAGCTGTGAGGAGCCATGTGCCTGGCCCTGCTGAAGGGTCCAGCTTTGTGCTGTGGTCACAACTGGGAACTCCTGGGGATATTTGGGATCCAGCCTCACCTTGTGGTGTCCTACCATGGCAGGAAAAGGCTTGTAAACATGGTACATTATTATGAAAGCTTGGGTACTTGGTCTAACACTATCATTTGTGTCCTGGGAGAAAGGTTAGAGCAAACAGAGGAACTCCTGCAGGCAGAGCTGGGAGAAGCAGCTTCCAGAGGTGGTGAAAGGGGCAGCTGGGATGCCTTCTTCCTCCACTTCCATAAGTCAGAGCTTTTGGTGAACAGAACCTGAGGGGACCCTTCAGTAATTCTCTTCTCCAAGACCCCACGTTGAAGTTCCTTGCTTCAACAAGGGCTGGAACCGTGATCTTGCAGAAACATGCTCATGACAAGCCCAGCTTTATAGCTCAGCTAAAGAAGGTGCTTAAATAAGCAGATTTGCAGCTCACACGTGCTTGTAACACTGTCATAGCTTTAGAGAGCTCTGTAAGCATCTGTCTGGGAGCACAAACCAGGCCTCACCAGCTCAGCCTGGAACGCTGCAGCCAGTGTTGATTAATCAGCCATCAGATGAGATACCAGAAAACTTTTATACAAGTTTTTAATACAAAATTCAACAAAAATATATATAATCAAGCATTTTATGCAATGCATACATTCTTTGTATCTGCAGGTACAGATAAATAACAGAAGGCAAAACCAAGTATTTTGCTTATCTTTGGCCATCAACCAATAATCACCCCCAAACAGATATTGTAGGGTTAAAGGATAATAAACTGAGTCTGTAAATGTCTCTTATTACAGACACAGTATCAGGCAATAATACAGTAGTCAGATTTTCAGAAATGTAAGGAAATAGTTCTCTAACACTGCCCAATACTTAAATTTCACCTGGTTTGCTGCTATGGAGCATAACGCCTTCAGCTGACTCAGGCATGGTCCTGGGTTCCATTAGATACACTGCACCCCTTTTAACCTCCTGCCCTTGCCCACACACTGCTCTCTACAAAGCCACGCTGTACCTTCTCACTAGCACAAAATCTGACCTGGGGGGCAGCCTTCTGGACCCCAACTAATGTACAGAAGGAATCTTAACTGCTCTGTAAGTCAACAGTTTTCCTACCTCGGTGTGCCAGAACAGCTGTCCTTCCACTTACAGCTCAGATGCATCATGGCTCTACCAAAGCAATATATACATGAGACACATGAAAAATCATACAAGCAATTTTTAAAGGTACATTGATAACATGTAGCAGCTTATGTCTATATATGTACATGTTTTCACAGTTACATTTTAGAAAATTGAGAACACCAGGAATACTTCTACCGTTTTTTCTATAAATAGTAAAAAAATTACCTGTCAGGCATTTTGATAAAATAGTATTTAGGTTATCACTTTAAATAGCTCTTGAAAACCTGCAGAGTTTTAAGCTTAAAGGCTGTACAGTTTGAGGATTCTGTAAAGTGTTTGTAGCCAGTTTCAGCAGCTGGGTCACCTCCCAGTTGTTTGCTTCAGGTTTTTTTCTTCACAAATAACTCAAATCTGGTAACAAAGGAACTCCAGCACTTTGCACGGGATAGGCAAGTTCTTGACTTGGCTGGTGGGCATCACCCTGCGGATGGCCATGCGACACAGGTGCTGAAGGCTGGACACCTGCCTCGGGGTTGCCCAGAAGTACACGCTGCCATCCTGGGTCCTGCACAAAACCCCACAAAATCCTCCAGGTTATTCCCCGTGCACCAGCACAGCCTGCTACCAACTCACACACACATGACCAGGTAGGGGACTTGCTGGTGCTCAGTTCCAGCTGCTCCAGATCCTGATTTTTTAAGCTAAGTTCCTATTTTAAGCTATAGCAGCACAATAAGCAACTTGTCCATGCAACAGAAGCAGATCTCCCAGCAGCTACTGCTGTGCCACCCGACACACAGCAACTGCCCTCGGCTATCTGATGGGCTTCTTCTAATCCTCATGTTTTGGGTCCCTCACCTATTTATTTTTAAAGATAAGAAATGAGTTTATCAGCTGATTGATTTTACTGCTATTCCAGGCATGTTTAAATAAACAGTACCAGTCAGAAGCACCAGGCTGCAAGTCGCAACTGAAGATTTTCAGAACACCGAGCCACTGTTTTCTATCTCTTGTGTTACGTTAATATTTTAGAAAGGAAAAGAAATCTGTACTTGCCCTGCAGCCAGAACACTGCCGTCAGTAGAGAAAGTACAGCAGAGCCCATTGTTCAGGGGTGCAACTTGTACAGGGTATTCTTCATCAATTCTCCAGAACCTCACCATTCTGAAGGGGAAGGACAACAATGGAAGTTATTAGAGTAGGTTTTTAAATGTGCTTGGTGTTTTCTTTATGCTGCCCAAGAAGCTAGTGTGGAGCACAGCTCAGGAGCCTGAGCTGCCCATGCTGAGTGGCTCCTGTGCTAGGGCAGGAGCGCAGGAGGTGCAGCAGCCCCAGGCCCAGCAGTGGCCCCAGCCCCAGGCCCAGCAGTGGCCCCAGCCCCAGGCCCAGCAGTGGCCCCAGCCCCAGGCCCAGCAGTGGCCCCAGGCCCAGCAGCAGCCCCTGCCCCCACACTCACCTGTCGTCGGCCAGGCTGGCCACGTGCAGCCCATCCTGGCTGAAGGCCATGGAGCGCACCCAGCGGTCGTTGGCGCCGCCCGCGAAGATCGGCGTGGGCGGGGGGAACAGGTGCCTGTGGACAGACACGCACTCAGGGATGGACACCCGGCAGCTGGGCAGCCCTCAGCCAGCACAGCACAGTTCAGCACCAGCAAACAAATGCATTTAACCGGTTCACCTGGACCCGGGAAGTGGGGACTGCTCTGCTGAGTGCTCTTCAGCTTTGTTTAACAGCTTAGTACACGCTAAAATACCAGTGCTGTAAATTCTCTCAGATGGAAGAACAACCTCCAGCCTCTGCCACTTCAGGACTTCCATCAGCCACTGCTCATTTCCGAGTCCATTCTGGGAGAAAGTTTCCAGATTTGACTGCTTTACTTACCCAAATTCCCTAAGAATCACTCCAATATGTGGATCCCAGACATAGACTCGAGTATCATAAGATGCAGTAGCCAGTAATGCTCCATCAGGAGAGAACTCACAAGCTACAACATCATTGTGATGGCCTTCAAGTTTCCGTAACATGGAGTATTTATCCATATCCCAGAGGAAAACCTGGAATTAAATGAGCTGATGTTATAGCTCTGCTCAGAGAGGCAGTGAAGCATTCAATTTGTTTTTTTAAGTATAGCTAGTCTTATTTAGGATTATATTAAAATCAGGTATTATGAATTACTACAATTAAGAAATATGCTCAGTGTCATACTCAGAGTAAAATCAATGTTTTTTAAAAAATAATTAAAGTAGACATGCAAGTTCTAATTCAAATTTGTTAAATGTTATTAACAAAATAAGCCAAAATATAAGATAAAGGCAACACAATTTAACCATGTAGCTTACTGAAATTCATGTATTACAAAACTATTTTATTAAAGTATTCAGAAATAAATAGGGTTAAACTCTACAGTCCCCTCTTTTCAGTAACTATCAAAATTTTAAGAAATATACAGACAGAAAATGTAAGGTTAACATATTGTTACTCCAGTGGCATCCCTTTGAGTTTAAGATCACTTGTTTACAATTGCTTGGATCACCAACGTCAGCCTAGGAAGAGAAACAGATACTGCAAGCAAAAAGAATTTTCACAGCCAAAAGTTATGTCTCTGGCAAAACAATAGGGAAGTCTAACCATATTATTAGAAAGAATTTAGGCATTTAAAATCAAGTCAACAGTAACAAACAACATTAATATTACAATTTACCCAGCTAATTGCACAGTGTATTATAAGAATTCATAGACTATTACAGTATTTTACATGCAGTTGTACATTATATATAACCAAAATAAGGACTGTGCAGAATTACTTAATTACTTAGGAACTATCCATGTACTGCAGCATGGTTTTATAGGAATATAAGTCTTTAGCAAAAGCTGTTATGTCCCTCAAAGAGCTCATTAGCAGCCTTGATTTTTCACTTGACAGTTTTAGTGCACAGGTTAAATTCTGACATCTTGGATAAATTTATGTTTGACCAAAACAAATTCAGCCTTAGCACCTCCCATACTGCCTAACTCTGAACCATTTTACAATCAGTTATAAACACGGTCACTAATTTTTCCAAGGAGACCCCAACATTCCATAAAACTGGAAACTAAGTTTGAGGAGTCAGTGTGTTTCACTGCTGTGAAAATTATTAAAAAAAAATAAAATAAGCAAGCAAGCAAGCAGACAGTGGACATGGAGCAGCACCTGCGTACGTACAGGACCCCTTGCAGCCGAGGGCAAGGTTACTTCGTCCTACGGTACAGACGGTACAGCTCGCCGGGCTGGCGGCCAGAGCTGCCACTCTCTGCCCGCCAACACCACTGTGCTCCTCAGAGTGGTGCCAGCTTAACTCAATCACACCAATATTGCTGCCACCACCTGTGACAGGGAAAGCAAGAAGCTTATGGAAAACACACAGCCTCCAGACAGCAACGTACACATCCCCCTCTGCTCCACTACAGAGCCAGACCCCAGAGCTTGGCTGCTCTCACCAAGGCAGACAATGCCTCTGAGCACTCCCTCAAGAGTGATGACCAGTGCCTGAACTGGGCCTTTTGAGGCTCCACTACACTGCCTATAGAGCCCCTGGAACCAGGCTGAACTCCCCTTCTTGTTTGCCCTAACTCTTCAGTGCCAGAAGTAGCTTATGGCATACATGCGTTATCTGCACTGCTTTCAGTTCTCTAGCAGGGCATTAGGGTGGAAGCAAAAACTGTGCTCCTCTTCCCTCTAACTCTTTGGCACCACTGCCATTGGTACGGCGAAACAGGGAGAAACCTTTGTTCAGCAGAAGATGCCCTGACTGGCTCAGACTTTGTGAAGTCTTTCTCATTGAGCACAAAATAGGAAGGACAAAATCAAAACCAAAATACTTTTATGCATTAATCTAAGTATATTTTAACCCTGGCAGCTTTAGTGGTCTTTGTTTTATGCCATAACCCTGTGCAGACCTATTTCTCCACTTACAGCCTCTTCAACTAAAAGCAGTGCAAGTTCCATTCACATATCAGGCTCTCAATGCGCCATCTGCCAGTTTAATTTCATGCACTTTTACATCATCATCATCATCATCATCATCATCATCATCATCAAACATTAGAAGTTTATGACACCGAGCACAAGCTTAATGTTACTTAGATTTAAAATGATTATGCATACAATTCAGGAGAATTTAGGAAAAAGAAACTCTGACACATACTGCTTTACTAGCTCCAACAGAACAGAGGATGGAGGAGTCTGGAGAGAATGCACAGCCATACACCCAGTTCGGATGGCCTCTCAGCACCTTCATCATGTTTCCTAAACAGAAAGGTGTTGCTGTAAGAATTGCTTAAATATTACAAAATTCAGATGGAAAAGCTTTTCCAAATTAGTTATTCCTTTGTGAAATTTTGTATTATTTCCCCAAACTTCTTGCAGTGTCATTCTGCACAGAAATAAAACCCGTGGGATGCAGCTTCTACCTCCATGTCCTTATTCAGGAAGGTCACTTCATGCACTCTTAGCCCAATACCTGCATCTGCCTCCACGATTCAGACAGATAAGGAATTCCAAGGGGGTGCAGAGTGGGTGACTAAAGAATTCCAAGTGCAGAGTGTGTGACTAACAGAACACATAGCTTTTAAGCAATCCTGACCAAACTGAGTCTAGAGCAATAAAAGAGGCGAGTACATGAATACTTCTCTCAGGTATTAGAGCAGATAAAGTCCAGACATTACCATCATCTTTCAGGTCCCACACTCGCAGGGTTTTGTCTCTGGATGCAGACACAAGAATCAGGCTGCCATCGGGGGCAAAGGTTAAATCTCTTACAACTTCTGTGTGGTCCATCAGGTTAAGGAGGAGTTTTCCTGTTACATGAGAACACCACAATTTAACATGAGCAACTACTGTACTTAGCTCAAATGCTTTAAGGATACAAATACTGAATATAAAATTACAGCATGTAAAGACAATTTTCTTTGGAGAAATACTCCCTACAATGAACAGCACATGGATCCTTTCACTCTTCTATATCGAAGATATATATCTTCTATATCTTCTATATATTTATCTATATATCTTCTATATCTTCTATATATTTATCTATATATCTTCTATATCTTCTGTATCGAGAGGTAACTCCTGGAAAAGCTACAAAATCTATATACTAGAACCTCAGAAATAAGGCAAGAGTTGTCCTTTGATAGACATATCTGTTCTAAGCTTCAATTAACAAGGACAAATTACTCAAGTCATTATTTTTATTAATTGAGTTCTCTCCAACCTAGCAGCTGTGCTACCAGCAAAACTGAAACTCCCTAAAGTCAGATTCAGTCCTTTTGAGTCATTCCTTTTCTTTTTAAAAAAATAGAAGGTCCTCATCAACATAAACCAGCAATTTCATGCTTTTAAAGTATGGTAAAACTAGGAAGACTATTGAGAAAACAACCAATGTATGTACGCACACATTCAATTATTTTGCATCTTCCATCTCTCACATCTCAAAGCATAACCTTCCTTTCTTGTTCCTTCGGCAGTTTTTCGTTACCTCTGGTTGCAGGAGCTCATGTTTTTTTAGTATGTTTTAATTTGTAGTCAAGGTTCAGTTCCCAGTTACGATACTATAACCAATTCCTGGTGTGTACTGACAGTATCATTACTGCATGAAGAGTGAGTCGGCACCTGGGCGTGACAAGGGATGCCTGGACAATGCTCTGAGGAGCACGGCGGCAGTGCTGGGGTGTCCCGTGGTGGGCAAGGAGCTGGCCTGGATGCTCCCCATGTGTCCCTGCAGCTCAGGATCTCCTCTCCACTCACCTGTGTAGACATCCCAGATCTTGATACGGCCGTTGTTGAGGCCAGTGGCAAGGAGCAGCTGGTCCTGCCCGAACTTGAAGCGGTGCCACTCAATGTTGACACAGCGGCTCTGCTTCTCGGGCACTGAGGAGCCGAAGGCCAAGCTCCACACGATGTCCCCACAGTCGATGATGTGCTCGCAGGGCTTGTTCTTCTGGCTGCTCTCGCTGCTCTGCCGCGGCAGCCTCGTGCTGACAGCGTTGGTGCCATTCTTGGTGCCATGCAACAGGCTGCAAAGACAGCAGAAAGTGCAGCACAGTGCCAATTAACTCAAAAATCTCTTCTTCAGGGTGTAATGCAACCTGGGAGTTGTCATAATGTACATCTCTGAGGCACAAAATGGTGCATTTTTACTTTAAAAGTATAAAAGTGGCTTTTTCTTATGACTGAGAAAAACTACCAGCACCTGGAAACCTTCCAACACAAAATAATACTAATAATCTGTATAGTTTTACCTCTGTAGAGTGCAAGATACTAACTTAACCTACTGCAAAACCCAACAGTTTTGAAGCATTTACAGAAAAATGAGCTACAAAAATTTCTAGGATTTTCTGCTAAATGAGTGAGAAGTTTCCTGCAATTCCCTTATATGTGTTAAACTTTGAAAAGAGATACTGAGTGTCCAGCACATGGAAAACAACCGCTCCCAAAAGGGGGAAAAAATGGGTCAGAGAAATGCAACCAGCTACAGAACTGCTGTGGCTGGCTACCAACTTCGCTAAAATGCAACCTGACAAGTGCCAATAAAATGTGTGTTTTGGAACTCCACTTGCATACTAACAAGGATGATAAGGAAAGAGATCTGCCTTTAAGTAAATTCCTAAAAGGTAAAGCTAAACAGTGTTGTGATAGGAAGTGTAAAGGGCCAGATCTGCCCATGTCTCTAAATTCCCTTCCCAATCTAACTTCCTCTTATTTTAAAGTGTCTGAACTGATTAACAAGTCACTCCTCCACAGGCTTTGTGAGGCTGCAATAGTTGTTCCTCTTGCTGGCCACACAGGAACAGACAGACCAGCTCTTATTTTAAGGAATTAATTTTTCCCCAAGGTGTCAAAGCCTAGAAGACCAATACACGCGTTTTAACCGATTTGAAGCTATCGCCTGTTTTTAAACCCTCCTGTTTTTCAGATGCACTGAAAGCCATAGCGCTTTGTCTTACAAGTTGTTGAGGCACTGTGCCCAGGGGACCAGCTTCACTATGCGATGTCCCTGTGACCACGCCAGGTACGAGCCATCGGGAGCGAATGCGACCGTCCAGTTCTCCCGGCCGCACTTCTTGTCGAAGGGAGACGTGGGGGCCAGGAGCTCTCCTACCGTGCGCGCCCGACCTGGGGGGACAGAGGAGACCCGTGAGAGGGAGATCCTTACCCCGGCTGCACCCGCGAGTCACCCTGCTTTGTTTCCCGGCGATTAACGCCGTCGGGAGTGGGCCCGGCGTCACCGTGTACCCCAGCGGGATGAGCCCCTGCAGGGAAACGCGCGGTGCTGAAAGGGCTGCTCGCACTGAGCCCGCGCCGGCCATGGCCCGGAGAACGGCCCGGCGGCCGGGACGGGCTCCGTGTGCCGGGACGGGCTCCGTGTGCCGGGACGGGCTCCGTGTGCCGGGATGCCGCCCGTCACCCGCGGGCAGCCCCGAGCGCGCTGCGCTGCGGTATGGGCTGAGCGCCCGCCCGCCCCCGCCCGAGCCCGAGCCCGAGCCCGGGTCGAGCCTGGGCCCGGCCAAGCTGCCCCCGCCGAGCCCGCCCACCCCCCGGCTCACCGATGAGCTTCTCGTTGACACTCGGGGGAAAGCTGGCCATGGACGGGCGGCCTGAGGAGCGGTGCGGCTGCCACGGAGCGGGACAGGCGGGCGCGGGCCGGGCAAGATGGCGGCGGCGGGCGGCGGGGCGGGGAACGCTCCGCGGGGGCCGGGCCGGGCCCCGGGGAGCGGCTGCGCCCGCCGCGTCCGGCCCTGCCCTGTCCGGCCCCGCCCGGCTCTACCCGCTCTGTCCGGCCCTGCCCGGCCTTCTGGGGCTGCCCGGCTCTGGTCCCCCTGCCCGGCTTCCCGGGGCCCTGCCTTGCCCTGCCCGGCCCTGCCCGGCCCTGCCCGCCCGCAGCCGTTCGCGCTCCTGCCCCCGTTCCGCTGCCCGTGCCCGGCCCGGTTCGCAGCCTGACCCCCGTACTCCCGCCGTGGACTGCCCTGGTTCAGGGGCTGGAGGAGTCTCCTACTCTTCAGTGTTACTTTCTATACGTGTTAGTTCAGCATTTAAATCCAGCGGCATCTGGTTGATGATAAAATTTTGAATTTTTTGTTAATTTAGTTGTTCACAAAGAACTTGGAGAAAGAGACCGTGAGAGCACCTCATTCTCCCTGATTTTTTATCAACATCTCTATACATCCCTCTTTCCTTCCATTACCTCTCTTCTCCTTTTGCGTATCTAAATTCTGCCCCTCTTCTAGATGAAGTGAATCTTCCTTGCTCTGTCTATGGACTTCAGAGATGCACCCAGAAGGATAATTAACTGCAGATAATAACTCTGATTTCATTCCAAAGCAGTGGCCTCACTGGCAGATACATTGCAATAGCCATGGGATCATCTATTCAGCCGGAGCAAGAGCCAGGAATTACCCCAGTGTGAGCGAGGCCAGCAAAGCATTTTTTAAGTTATGAGAGGATACAATGTCAAAGAAAGGAGCCAGGAGAAGTTTGGAATGTTTTTGGTGATGTGAGCACTAGCATGGATTAGTGCTGATTTGTATAAACTCCCCTAGCACATCGTGGGCTCTTATTTGAAACAGCACAATCCTGTTCCTGCTCTTTCCGTCCCCCACTGCCAGCAGAAGGAAGAGCCCTGAGCAGCACCCTGCAGCTAATCCCTGGACAACTTGGAGCAAGGCACACTTGTAGCCAGTGAATATTGTGAAACGCTGCTTGTAATTGCTCATGGGTTGTGAATGTTTGAGCCAGGCCAACCCAGAGCTGAGCTGACTCACGTAAGGATTCTCTGGAGGGTCTGAGCCTCACTCAGAGCCAGCACACCCTGCTGACCCTGGGGGCTCTTACAGCCTGCAAACTGCAGCTTTGGGTTACTCAGCTTCACAGGGGTGTTACCACGCTGCTGCCTTTCTCACTTTTTTTTTCTCCAGTCCACATTTTGTGCATTATGGACACAAAGGCAAAAAGGGATATGTAAAACCCCAGGGGTTTGCAAGCTTGTTAGAAATTGTTTGGTTTCACAGGCTGTCCTGAGGACATTGGTAGCACCTTCTCTTTTCAGGCGGGGCTGGAAGGGCCGCTGTCCTTGCGTCTGAAGCCAGAGTGGGAGGGGTGAAAAGCTGTGTTCTGTCTGCAAGCTGCCAACTCATCCCCTCTGTCCAATAGAATGTATCTGTCCGAATTCAGTGTAAACTTGAGGAGATAAAGAAGCCACGCTTTCCTTCCTCGGGAGTCTTGCTGTGTTTGTTTCCTTGCAAGTGGTGCAGGCAGGGTGATTTTTCAGATGATTTTTCAGTTCTTCCCGGGTGAGGTGTAGCTGTGGGATCCAGGGTGTCACATACTGGCAGGGCCTGCAGCGGGTGACTCGGGCTGATTTATGAGTTTTCCATTATCTTCCTTTAGGGATGCAGCTGCCAAGCCTGCACAGGGCTGCTCAGCTGGGAAGCTCACAAATTTGGTGCCATCTTTCTTCATCAAGTCTTTGCTCACTGCAATAAGCTTTCACAAGTGAAAGAGCTTTTGTCCTTTTTGCCTGTCCTGGAAATACCTTCAGGGATCTAGGCTATGGAGCTTTTCCCCAGGCTGCTGGAGCACCAGGATCTGCTGATTTCACATTCCTGTACTCTAACACGGTGAATTCGTTTCTACCCATTTCTTTTGCTTTGTCTTCTCTTCTTAAGGCCCCAAGTTCTGTTCCTCCTCCTCACAGCTGTCATTTTATAAAGCACTCCTGGCAAATTAGGAACAGTTAGGGCCAGTCATACTTAAGTCCAAGGTAGCTCATCTGCACAATAGTGCTTGCCATTAAAAAATTATGCTATTTTTAGTCTACACTGTTAATAATTCACAAGCTCCTGTTTGTTTTGAGAACCTCCTGGGAACGGAGAAAGTTCAGCCTCAGTTTGTGGAGGTAGAAGAGAAGGTGAAAGGAAAAAGCAGAATGGAAGAAGGAGAGGGCAAAGAAGGTTGAGGAGGAAAAGGGCTTGCACTGAAGTGAATGGTGAGCAGCAGAGGAATGAGACAGGAAAGTGCTGCCAGGCGTTGGACTTCAATGATCCTTGTGGGTTCCTTCCAATTCAGGACATTCTATGATCCTAGGGAGGTCCAAGTGACAGCTGACCCCAAGCTGAAGGGTTAAAAAACTCAACATACAAGTAAAGCAACAGCCCAGCCCTGCAAGGAGCTGTTAGAGTGCAAGAGACCTTGCATATGAGGCTTTGCCAGCTCTTGGTCTGTATGTACATTTTCAAAACTCTCAGCAGTCTTTGCCCCTGAGTGTCTCCTGCCCCCCTTGCAGCAGTTGTTCTGTCATGAGGTGCTGCTGGGCCTGGCACCATTTCAGCTGTGGCCTCATTTCACGTAGATGTTGTTGTGTGCCTGGTGACTGCAAGCAATATTGGCACCGCTGTGGCCCTGGAGGGTTTGCAGTCTAAACAGACAAGGCAAACAGCAGTTGGGAGGAGGAACAGGGGGATGAGGCCACTTTCTCAGGGTCATCATGGAGCAGCCAGGAGCATAACTGTGTGATTTTCCCACAGGCACCAGATAAGGCTACCTCCCTTCCTGGAATTCTGGGTTGTCATTTCTCTCTCCCCTTTTGTCTGTTGTTCTGTGACTTATTTACCATTGCTTGCTTGAAGAATTTTAGGTGATTCTAGAGTGATGTACATCTGGTACTTAAGGGGTTAATTTTTAAAGGTCTGCTAAAAGAGTGTGCAGTGGAAAAGCTGCACAGATGGAATATCAGACTATGGGAATTTTTTCTCTGTGTTCTTTTGGTCTCATTGGGATTTTATAATTTTTGGAGCACGTCTTTGGGTATAATAAATAGAGCGGATGGCTCAGTGTATGTGGGGAATTCAGAGCTTCTACGATGAGTAGCTGCACTGAAATAATGGAGACAGAAGTTTGGAGTTATTCTTTTTAGATTCAAACCATCCCTTCTCTGTAAGCCAGCCAGGGGTGCCTTGTAAGGGAGCAGCTTTCAGAAATATCTGTGCTAAATTTACCCTCTGAGGTACAAGAGGTCCTATCCCAGACGGCCGAAGTGACACCGAGAGCTTTGAGCTGTCCGAAAGAAGGGCAGGGGAGAAGGAAGCTCAGCAAGTGCTGCATTAATGAGTGCTCAATTCTCCTGGTACCATCAAGCATTGACCAAAATGAGCTGGGATTGGGAAACTGGTATAAGACCAGAGAAATTCAAAGCAGTCACATTACAAGTCAGAAAAAGGGCTGTGTCCTGGCCAGCTCTGAGCGTACAGATCACAAGACAGCAGAGAATGTTCTGAATTGTTCCAAACCCAAATGCTTTCGTGTTAATATGAAATATTTACCTTATTTTTTTTAAATGTCTGACCCAAGGCAGAACTTTACAGTGGTTGCTACTAACCTGGGGTGCAAGCAGCAGTAATAAACTGCTGAACATGATCATGATGGAAAGAATATTTTTGGGGGCTTTTTTGTTTGTTTGGGGTTTTTTTTGGTTTTTTTAATGTTTTGGCATTGGACTATCAGGATTGCGCAAACAGGGAAAATCAATGACATGAAGGGTGTCAGTGTAAATGTCACATGAAGGGTGTCAGTGTAAATGTCAATAAATAATCTATAAATTCAATTTATAGAAAAACAGGCTGCATTTAATAGGAAAAAGAAAGGGGATAGACTCCCTACATTCTGTAGAGCAGATCAATAAAATAATCAGGACAGAAGAAGTCAGCATGTTGGGGAATTGCAGGGCTGTGTGTGGCAGCTTCTGCCTGGAAACAGCCGAGGCTGCATTCCTGCTGCGGGGAGTTGGGAAAGAGCAGGTTGCTTATAGATAAAGAGTGTTTGCTCACAGATCAAACAGCTTGAGGTGGGCCTGAGCTGGTGTTGAACTGAGCTTGAAAATATTTGGGTGGCTTGTGTCCAGCCTTGGGCTATGGAGGAGGTGCAGAACCTGAGAGAAATGAGCATTCTTTGAAAGTGGAGGTTGGGCAAGCAATTTCTCCCAGTCCCCATTTCTGGGTTGTTAAAATGCTGTAAATAGACATAAGAGTGAGGAGGGAACACAGACCCTTCCCTTCTGTGTTACCCTGAGGAAGAGTGGCTGTGCTTGCCCAGAGTGTGCAGGGTAAGGCTGGTGTGAGCCCTTCGTGGTGACACAGGGAAGGGAGCTTTGTGGCAGAACTGGCTGTGCTGGATCTTCCCAGGATGGCCCCTCCAGGCATGCCTGACCCCAGCTCTCTGTTCCCCACTCCTGTGCAGGTGTGTGCGCTGGCCTGCTCACAGCCCTCTGCGGCTGGGCAAACACTCTGGGAAGAGACACTTGTTCTGCAAATGGAGCTGTAATCATGTGCATGTGCCTTATGTGAGCACAGCCCTTTCCACAGGGTGAAGGAATAAGCCACAGCAGCACAGACCCCACTGCTTGGCTGTCCCACACCACAGGCTTTGTTTCTTTTTGTCTATTCCTAAACAGCCCTGGGTACAGAAGCACCAGCTCTGTGCCTATGTAATTCACCTGCGTCTCTCTGCTGCACATCTGGCTCTGATCAGCCAAGCCAGGGTCACTCCAGTGAGCCTGAGAGCTCTTAAGGGAAGGCCCTGCCCTCTGCATTAACGTAATTGCAGGTTATTTGTGAGATCCCTTCCACAGCTTACTTCCTGAAGGTCTGGCACAGAAATCCGGTTTTGTAATTTGAGCCCTAACGAGTGGCTGGATGTAATTATGGGCTCCATTATCCCAGCAGCCTCTGTAGCATGGAAAGTAAAAGCTCAGTGTTGCCACTAGCACTGAAAATACAGCAGCTGGTAGCTAATAACTCCCTTGTGCAAGAAGTGTGTGGGCAGTGTGTACACAGGTAGGACCCAGGTTCTCTGGGGTCTGCTCTGGTCTATTTATAAATGTTTCCCAAAAGAGGCTGACAAGATTTTTGGTTATACAGTCATTATAGCTCTCCTGAAGGCACAGATTGCACACAAAATGTGTAACAAATAAGATTAATAGGCTCCCCACTAAAGCAAAGCAGGATTTGGGGAAGCGTAATTTACCTTTCTGGCAGATGTCATAAATGGGAGATGAGCTAGACATGGTCAGACCTACGGACACAGGGATCAGCTGCAGAGCAAAGAGTGTCAAGGCAGCTGAACACTGGGAATGCTCTGGTCACTGGGAAAAGGCTGCGGAGAACTAAAGACATGGGACAGAGACCACATTCCTGCCAGACCTGACATGTAAGGCAATCTGCAGCTGTGTCCAGGGCTGCATCCCTCTGGAGACAGGCCAGCTGTGTCCGAGGCTCTGGGCCAGGGGCAGCATCCAGGGAGGGCCCTGCTCAGGGGAGGCTGCTGCTCACCTGCTCTGTCTTCTCAGGCTGCAGGGATGGGGCTGCTTTCTCATCCATGCCTGTGCACCACTAATTCCAAGGGTCTGGGATGCAGTGGGAGCCCTGAAGAGTCCCTGCAGTGCAAACAGCATGGCTGTAGTAAAGGCTGAGTTACACAACTCGGGTGCAAGGTGATAAAGCCACCACGTGGAGATCAGGCAGACTCACACTCAATGTGTAGCTTCTAATCTTTAAACTGCAGTTGGAACCCCTTCCATGCTCCTGGGTCAAAGCCTTCCAGCTCCCAAATGGCTCAATCCAGGCCCTTTTTTGGGCTGCATTTAAAGGCTGTTTGGCCATGACTCTGTCAAAAAAATGGTGAAATTTCCTTTTTTTAATTAAAGTTGAGATCCATATATGGAAGTAAAAGACAAATTGACCAGTCTAATACAAGAAAATATTTTAAGTGCAATTCCATTACACAACTTAGCTGGAGAAAGCTCATGTGCTACACAGCTGTAACCTTTTCCTTTCCTTCCTTACTGAGCCTGCAAGCATTGCCCTCTTGCCTTCTTTCTGTAGGAGCTGGCTTTTCCTGTCATACTGCATACTCTGAGAGAGCTTGGCATTTTTCCCTGCCCTCTGCAGCTCTGGAATGCTTTATTGCTGTTTCTTAATGCCTGTTTTGACTGCAAGTAAGGCAGAAGTGGTGCCTTTCTTTCGCTGCTGCTTTTAAGTCACATGATGATATTTGGGAAATCCATGGACCTGCAGCACTGCAAAATCACACCCACAATGAAAAACGAGTCCAAAAATGCAAAGAAAGTTAATGAGTCCTTAAAGGGTCAGGTTTGGGTTTAGGGCAAGGAGAGTTACTGATGGCCAGCAGTGTGATTCTGCAACATTGTCATTTTCCATGTGGCCAGAGAATTAAAAAAGTAAATACAAAGACTGCATCTGTGTGTGGATAGCAGCTGGGAGCTCACCAGGAAAGCGCAAATGTAACCATGGTGTTCACAAGAGGGGCATGGCTCCGGGGTAAGCTTTATCCCCAGTTTCCAGCTCCATTTAACAGCAGCTCAAACACACCATGACTGAGGCCTCTGTGATGCTCAGCATTATTTGGAAGCCCAGCAAAGCAGCACATGTTTTATCCAAAGGATATTGCTATTTACCATCCATCCAAACTGCTGGATATCTACTGCAAGTAAGCTTTTTTAAGGTTTTATTTTAGAAAAGCTTGTGTGGGCTTAAGCAGCAGTTGCAATTAAATAGGGCAGCATCAGCTAATGGCATGAGTCATGGGGAGGAAACAGCAGCAGTTGGGGAAAACTCTTCAGTAACAAAGAGTCTTTATATTCATATATTCATACAGGCTGACATGAGGCTTACATAGAGGTTGTTTAAGAAGCAGAAAACTCACTTCTGGTCTTGACATTCTCCCAATTCTTAGACTTACGTTTCCATCAGACAATTCCTTTCCCTTGTCAGTCCCTCCCTAACCTGAGTACTTAAGAAGGCAGAGCAGAAAGGAGATGCAATCTCTGATGGCCAGGCTGCTCCGGTGGCTTTTCTCCCCAGTGCACTGCACCTGTGTTTAAGTTAAAATAAAGTCCAGGTGTCCCATGTGTGAATCCTGCAGGCCTTTGCTAACCAGAGTCCAGCTGTGACAGTAAATCCCATTTCTGCCCCCAGCCCTTTGGTCAGTGCTGAACTGGCAGGAGTGCTGTGGTGCCAGCAGGGCTCAGACCCTGGCTGCTGCAGCAAGGGCCACGCTTGATGGATGTGCTGACACTACTGAACCCAAATCCTGGCTCCCAGACAATGTGACTGTGGTCTAAAACCAGCTGATCTAACTGAGAAATAATGGCCCTGAACTGAATGGGACTTGCACAGGTTTTTACACAGTGTCGGGGGAAAAGTGTCAGGCCCAGCCCCATGTTGTGCAAATTGAGACCAGTTTTAATTCCATGGCCCCCTGAGTGATGGGCATTCCCTGGGCCTCCTTGGGTGGGTCTGCTTGGGTGTGAGCAGCCTTTGGGAGCTGGGCTCCCTTGAGCATGAGGCACTGGAAGGCTTTCTGGAGACAAGCACTCAAACAAGTTTAATGTGATTTTATGGAGAATTCTGCATTGCTTCCAGTGGAACCACTGCAGAATGCAGAGGAGATCGGGACTAGGAACAAGCTGAAGGCTTCTCTTGCTGACGCTGTGGTGTGATAAACAAGAAAGGAAACAAAATGTCAGGGAGAGGAAGTGATAACCTCAAATTATCCTTTGGGGCAATGTTCTAATCTAGGCTGAACTGATTAGTCATCCAGAACAATTAAAATACTGCTTTAGAATATTTAAGTAACTTAACCTCTCCAATGACTATCATATGTGGGGATGGCATTACTCACTGGGGAAGGGAAAAGTAGATACACGAAATGATCTTATTCTGCTTAACACAAGCACATACACTGGGAGTGATTGTGATCAAACAACTTCAACCGGGACTTGACAAAGAGCTTGCTTATAGCTCCAAGGCAAACGGGCAGACACTGACAGGGCTGTGTCCCTTTCCCCAGCATCAGCCTCTATTTCAGAAAATATACTGTTCCATTAAGTGCAATTAGAATATCAGAGCTCTTGTGAGGCCTTGATAATAGACTATTTCTTTTATCAGATCAAGTGCCAGGGATTAAACTCCTGGTGTTTTGCATCCAAATGAGATTTCTACTGGGCCAGAAATACTTGCTTTTAGAATTGATTGTGTGAAACATCATGCTACAATTTGAATGATCCTTTGATGACTGGACTTTCTGGGATAGAAGTTCCAATGTGAGTATTTTGTACAGAATTTCTAATTCTTCTGGAGCATAATCCATCATTCTGTGATTACCATTTATCCAGTGGGATCATTTGCTGGCTCTGTTCTTGTTTAACAGATGCTGTTGCAGTCAGGGAGGAACTGAGAAGCAGAGAACACAAAGGAAAACCCGGGGTTTACGCTTAAGACAAGGTTTCTTCATGTTTTGCAGTATGTCCCAGGTGCGGGGTAAGTCAGTGGAAGACATCACGGGAGGAGCAGGAATGCAGGGCTGGCGGATGGAAAGCCGGGCTGTTCTCTGCAGCCAGCCCGAGCCCGAGGGCGTTCAGCGGCCTCTAATGCCCTCTGATGGACAAAAGCATCGCAGCCGCGGCTCTGCCAGGGAGGCTCCTGGTTAAACCTGCCTTTGAGGGGCTTGGAGCTGAGAAGGTGAAGTCACCTCTTACTAAAGCTTGGCAGATCCTTTTCTTCCTCCTTTACTGAGGTTTGTTTGTTTGGCTTAAGAACAGGAGGGAAATATTTTTGACCCTGATGGCAGATTTGGCACAGTTCCCTCACAGTGACACCACGTCCATCAGGAATTGGGATCAGACCTGTGCCTTACAGAGCAATGCTTCCAGAAGGGATGGGAGGTTTCTGGACCAAAGCTGACAAATAGAAATTGAAAAGTGTCACTCAGCATGTTTGAGCCACTGCTGGAGTGTTTGACAAATACTGGTGAAAATGACAAACTGGGATAGGAGAAATGGAGAGAAAAAAAATCAAAGGATGAAGCAGAGGCTTCAGGGAGTCAGAAGATAAAAAAGGTTAATAAATAAATAATTTGAATTGAAAATACAAGATAGAGGAAAGCAGAAAAAGATGTGAGAGGGCTAAGAAAAAGAAAATAAAAAAAAATCCATATTCTGTGGCAAAAAGTCAAGAGAAGTGTCACCTCCAAGAGGCAGTTCAGGTGTAACGCCAGAAAGGCCCAGATCTCCTGGGTACAGTGTAGGTGATGTTCAGAAATTAAATGAATCTGAAAGTGTAAAATGCACCAGAAAGGAAGGAAATGCTGCCTTTGAAGGGGATTTTATTGGAGGTGGGGTTGTTAACTGATGGTATCTGTGACACAGGATCAGCACCTTCTCTCCCAAGCAAGGACAAAGTGTGAGCTGAGAATTCCCTGAGGTTTTCCTGCAGACCTGGCCAGGTCATTTCCTGTGTATGCCTCGATCTTCTCTGCGTCCTCATCCTCCAACTCAGGCAAAAAGCAGAAGTGCCAGAATATCTCCAAGGAAATGATTCATGGGGCATTTTTGGCTGGATTGAAAACATCTGCAGCTGGAAACTTCACGAGGGGGACTCTTCCCACATAGATAAATTTCCAACTCACACTTTACGGGTTGGCTGTTCAGGCTGTAAACCTCTGCGCAGAGGGAATAGAGACACGGCAGGGACTTCCCTGTGCCGTGTGACTCCTACCACTAGTGCCACTTTGACAGCTACAATGGGAAATTTTTAGTGAGGAAAAGTCATTGGCATTCACACCAAAACCTGACAACACTCTGTGGATGCCTTAGGCTGCAATTCCTTATTTCAGTTTACACAGAAGCTTAAGGAAGTGCATAAAAAAGCTCTTGCTAAAGTGTCCTTAAAAATCCAGAAGCAGGAGGTTGTGAAGAGCTGCTGAAGAAATGGTGGCACAACTCAGAGTTATCAGGAGCTAGGGAACTTGGAATGGTTTATTCTCCAGCAATACCCAGCTGTTACAGACAGTCCTGTCTCTGCTTGGGGAGGGCAGAATCAGCTGGGGCTTCATGGACCCACAGGCAGGGTCTGGCACAAAAATGAATAGTAGGGATATTTATGGGGGTTCTGGGGACAGCAGGGGCAGAATGGGTCTCCAGTCTAAGTACTGCCTGAACTTTTTCAAGGAGTTGGAGGGAAAATGAGAATTTCTGACATCATCATTCAACCCCTGTGTCTAAAATCTGGGAATACTACAGCAAATCATGTTTGCTTTTAGGGAACAGATTTGCTTTGGGAAAAACACTGCCAGAAGCAGGAAGAAGCACTGTTTGTTTTGTTTAGTACATTTTGAAGGGAAGAAATAGCCTATCCTTTTCTATCTCAGTCAGGAGTTCCCAGGATGCTTCTCTCTGATCTAATCATATCACCCTGATTTCTTTGTGGCATTTTGGGACATGTTTTTCAGAACCATATCAGTCAGCTGAAGCCCTTTCCTGCCCCTACATGAATTATTATTGTTTAGATTTTGGCAGAACATAGAGATCCCTGTGAAGATTGTGGCTGGTTTGCCTTCAGTGGAGATTATTCCTGCCTGACTGCAGTGGGACACTGAGGGGTCAAATACATAAACATTTGGAAAAGGAGCCGTAACAAGAAGGACCCAGTGGGGTCAGTTCTGCCTCCAGCAGGGAGACCAAGCCCTCAGGTTTAATTGGGAATTAATAAACCATCCTGGGTAAGGATGATTTCTGTCATGGTAAAGAACACAAAACACCAAAGGTTCTGCTCCACTGAACCCTTGGGTGTTTTGTGTTCATCTCTGCGGTTTGGTGTTGGTGTTTTGTGTTCTCTGCCTTTGCACTCCCTGTGACAAAGCCTTATTCATCAATCAATTAACTGTTTTTTTTCTTAAATAAAATATCTGCAATTGATTTTCATCTTTTTATAAAACATCTGCTCTTCAAAAATTTGCTGTCGCCCAAGCTCCTGGATTTGATGCCAGAATGCAATGGAACTGTTTGTTGTGTAAATCCAAATTACAGGATTTTTATTGCTCATTATTTACAAGGCAAATTGACTCAGGATAAATTTGATATTGCTGTTGCTGGTAATAATTCCTATGTGCTGTGATAACTGCAAGAGTCTCTGAGTCACATGGAGGCCCTGACTGAGTGGGGGGACAGAAATTCCATTTGATTCTCCAGTTCTGCCAATTTTAAACCCACTGTTCCAGAGCCCTCACCTCAAGCTGTGTCTTTATTTATATCATCAGAATTTCAATGCAGTTCTGGTATGAAAGAACATTATTTTGTGCTTCTGTCTACCCAGAAGGAAAACAAATTATCATTCCAAAGAAGGAAAGTGGAAGTGGATGTTTATTTGTGTGTATCCTACTTTTCTGAGTCACCGAGTAAACAGTTGGCTAGGGCTGGTGTGACCAGGCTGGGGATGAAGGTGCCACACTCGGATCTGTAGTTACTGTCACAGTTCTGCAGTGAAAACCGGGAACGCAACAGAATAAGTTAATTTATAGAAATAACCGGGTTTATATTTAAAAGGTACAATACAGCTGTGAATTCCAGCCTGAGACAGCAAACCTGTGGGTGATCAGTCAAGCGCAGCGGCTGGAGGTGGCCACCGCAGACGGAATAAAGCATCAGCCAAGGCTCCTGTGTGCAAGGGGAGCGGAGACGGTCCCGTGAGGGGCTGCGGACCCCAGCGCGGCTGGGGCAGGTGGGGCGTGCGGGCCGGGGGAAGCAGATGGCCGTTAGCAGCCGTGGCTAGCGGCGCTGGGAGGGCCCGGGCACGGCGTGTGTGCCCGCCCAGCCCTCGGGCACCCTCCGGGACCTTCCTGCCCCTCACGGGCCCCCGGCCCGGCCCCGCCCGGCCCGGCCCCGCCGCCCCGGGGCCCGCCCCTCTCCCGCCCCTCTCCCGCCCGGCCCCGCCCCGGCGCAGGCACTGCGCAGGCGCAGGAGCGCGCGGGCGCGGGCGGGGGCGGCGCGCAGGCGCAGTGCGGGCTCGGTGTGCCCCTGGCGCGGCGGGCGCGGCGGCGGGGGCGGCGCGCGCTCCCGCTTCCGGTGAGGTGTCATGGCGGGCCCTGCGCGCTGAGGGCCCGCGACACCGACACCGCCCGCGCGCACCCGCCGCTCCCCGGGCGGGCGGCGGCGGGACATGGCGGCGCACAAGCCCGTGGAGTGGGTGCAGGCCGTGGTGAACCGCTTCGACGAGCAGGTAGCGGGGGCGGCGGCGCGTCCCCCTCCCCGGGCCGCGGGGAGGGCCGGGGGCGCGCGGCGGGGGAGCGGCCCCGCTCCCCGGGCGGGGGCGGCCGTGGCAGCGCCGCTCCCCCCGCCCCCCGTCCGCGCCGGGGCCGCGGGCCCGGGCCCCGGCGCCCTTTGTGCCGGGCGGGCCCGGGGCGGGGCCGGGGCTGCCCTTCGGCTGCCCAGCGCTCCGCCGCACGGGGGTCCCGCTGCTGCCCGGGCCCGCGGCCCCAGGTGCGGCGCAGCCGGCCTTGTGCCGGCAGCGGCGGTGAGGAGCAGCGTGGCTGCCCCTCGCTGCTGCTCCCCCCCTCTCCCGAGGTGTCCCTGCTTCCCGTAGACATTCCTGTGAAATTCACGTTCTTGCTTTACATCATCTGGTTCTCCAGAAGGCAGGGAGAGCCTCGAGAAGGAGGTTGAGGAAGGCTGGAGGCGCTGCAGCGGCGGTGCTGCCCGTGCCCCCAGGTGTAAGGGCGATGTCGGTGTGCGGTCCCAGCCCCAGCCCTGCCAGCGCTGCTCTGAGGCCTGAGGAGAGGCTTCCAGCCACTGGTTTCTATTGCAGTGATGGATATTTACATCTCCTTGCAAAAGTCTGCGCTAGTAGTTTGGAGAAGGATTTTCTGAATGGAAGGAAGAGGGATTAGTTTGCCTTAGACTTTATATTTCTCTGATCCACCAGCAGGACCTGCTTACTGGGATTAGGTGGGTGACTCTCAGCGTGGGTAAGCTCAGTGCTTACACTCCATCCCTACTCCTGTGGTGCTTTCCTGACGTGGGGTAGCTCCCTTGAGGCTCAGTGATCAGTTCCTGTGTTGTTTGTCTCATTTTGCCACACTGTGAGTACAGCCTTTGTGTCACAGGAGGCCCAGCTCTAAGACCCTGCTTGGTGTAAATCCATCAAAAACGTGGAGCTCTTTCTCCAGACTAAGCCTTGTTCCTGTGCTGCATCTGTCCCTCAGTGCTGCTGGGCTTCAGCACCCTGCTGAAAGATGTGGCCTGGCACAAGAAGAACAAGCTGTTTCTTTTTACATTCATATGAAGTTTGTTTTGAAGAGGAAAATATCAAACTTTGTCTTTTGACATTATAATGAGGCAGATTTTTGCAATACATAATAGACATATTTGCATAGTTACCTTATTATCCCCCTTATCTTGAGTCATAGATCATTTTTTCCATACACTCAGCAAACATAGGATTGATTATGATCCCAATAATGCAAGAAAATATTTCTTGATGTACTGGTGTTACAAGGTCCTGGGCTTTCTCCTCTTCTTTGTTGTGTGTATTATGGAATTTGGCTTGCCAGCATCTGTTAGAAGTTACAAACTTCTTAGAATAAGATTATTTTTCTATACTTTTTATGGCATGATTATGGATGGGTGTAGAGGAGGAGTCCTCTCTGGATAGGAAGGAAGCTGTTCTGATTCTTGAGATGCTGAAATAATGGAGTTACAGTGATATCATTCATCAAGTACATCACTGTCAGTCACGGTCGTGGTGTCTTATCAAAGTATACTGAATATATGCACATTATTTCAGTGGTGTTCATGCAGCTGTGAGGGTTTGCATCCTGTGTCTGCCTGAATGCAGGACCTCTGGCTTCACCACCAGGAGCCACTGCTTGGCATGTCAGACTGTGTTTGAGAGAGGAGGGGGAGGAGGGCAGCTCAGGGCCATTGTGTTTTGGTTTTTTTGCACAGGGGAAGACAAACTTTTCCAGGATTTCTTCCTTCCTTTGCAAAGAGGGAAAGTGTAACCATCTTTCCTCCAAATTTACAGATGTAGGCAGGCTTTTCATTCATTTGCTGAGTGCTTGAATTCATTTTAGGGAAGATGAAACAGTGAGCTGAGAGGATGCTAATTGGTATTGAAAACAAGCGAAATCAGGGCAAACCAGTCTGCTCTGGTCTGCTCTTGTTTATTGTTATAAATGCTGCTTTAACCAAAATCTGCTTTTGTGTGTACAATTCTGTGGGCCTGGAGTGACTGGCAAGCAGAGTTTTGTGAATTAACCAGTGCCTGGCTCACGGAATAAATCCCTGGAGCTCCTGCCAGTCCTGCCCTGTGCTCCAGTGAGCCCTCACCTGCTGCAGGACTGGCCTGGGGCTGCCCCCAAGCTTCAGCTGCTGCAGAAGAAGCTGCTGTTGGGACCTGTGAGACCAGACCACACTGACAGAGAGCATGGGGAGAGCTCTCAGCAGAGCCTGCACATAGTACTGGTTACTGTATTTTTCAAAACTTGTGGTGAACAGAATAAAATTAGACTGCAGTAGCCTGGAATTTAGCCACAGAGCCTGGAAAACTGTGGAATTCCCTGTGATTTCAGACATAGTCAGAGCTTTGGAAAATAAAATTCTCTCTATTTTTCCTATGGAAATACTCACTTCCAGTTTTCATGTTGTGTTTTCATAGTGCTTTAAGTGTGTTACAATGTGAAATCATGGGAAGGCTGGTGCAGCACTGGGATAGTTGTGAACATAGTTGGAGGAGTCTGCCCAAACCATTTACATCGAGATTGGTTTAAAACTATCAGATTTAACAAGTATTAATCCTTTATAAACTTGTTGCCATGTAAGTTATTGTGGTGGAGTGGCCATCCCTGGAAGTGTTCAGGGAATGAATGGATGTAGCACTCGGTGCTCTGTGCTGGTGACAAGGTGGGAGTCAGTCACAGGTTGGACTCAATGATCTCAGAGGTCTCTCTCAACATTAATGTTCCTCTGGTTCTGCGATTCTGATAAACTTTGGAGAAAGAAGGCTTTTGGTTTAGGCTTCCCATTTGCAGTTCATGAGGTGTGATGACTCTCAGTTAAGAAAGTGTATAAAAACTGTAAGTCAATAGTAATGTTCCATTCTCCCTTTAATTAAAAGGTATTAAATTAAAATAAGTGTTCCCTCCTGTTGATTTTTCTCCAGTGTTTGAGATCTCTGCAGAATAAGAGACCTGCACACGCAGTGGTTGCAGGTACCAGCTCTGGCTTTCCTCTTGGCTTGTTAGGAAATCACTGGTAGTAATGGGATGTATGGTGAGGTGTTTCCTGTCCCCCCCGCGATGTGGCTCTGCCCCGCGGGGATGTCACTGTGCTGGGAGGTGAGGTTGGGCTGGGCAGAAGCTCTGTCCACAGCTGCTGTGTGTGGGACAGATAGCCCCAGGAGCTGGGGGCTGAGGCAGGCTGGAGGCCTGCCCTGCAGCACAAGGTGTGCTGCTTCCTCTTTCCCCGGAGCAGAACCAGCCGGGGCTTTGACGTGATGGCTCTCAGAGTGTGTGTGGTGGGTTTGCAGCTGGGCTGCTGCTCTGCACAGGGCTGGAGCCCAGGGGCAGGGGAGGAAATGCCCAGTGCCACAGGTGTTCCCTGGCTGCAGTGAGGAGCTGCTGAATGTGTCCAGGTGGTCCATGGCCCTTCCTCACCTAACACAGTTTGTGTTGGCGGGATGGGTAAACACACGATTGGTCACAGCACCGACTTCCAGTTCACCTTGTGACAATGCTTTATTTTTAGAGCAACCCGTAAGAAAAACTTTTGGAAGTTGTGTGTTCTTGGGAAGGCTGAGCTGTGAGGTTCTTTTCCGGGCTAGTGCCTCTTTAGCAGGTGTGTGTTCATAGAGGGCAGGAAGGTGCCTGTTGATTTTGAGGGATCTGTGTCTGGTTCTGACAGTGCTGATGCTGAGGTAGGGTATTGTGTGGATTTTCTGTCACCAGTACGTGTGTGTCTTATGGTCTGCTGAAAAATTCCAAGAAATTGTTTGGAAGGATGAACTGAGGTAGTTTTCAGGGCTGTTAAGGACAGCACTAAGGATTTTTTCCTAGATGTGTGTTTCTCCAGACTATTAAGTACAGACTAAATAGGGATGATATAACTTCATGCTCATTAATTACAAATGATAAAGCAAAATTCATGGCTCAGGTGTAGCTTTTCCCAGCAGCCTGAGTGAACAACTTACAGACACTCAGGACTGTCAGTGGTAGTAGTTCCAAACCAATGTCCATGTTCATTTAGCAAAAGATTGGACTCTCTTGCATCAGACTAGAAAATACCTGAAACAGGAGCTAATCACTTCGCAGGCATGGAAAATACGTATTTTTCTAAAGAATTAGTATCTATGACCAAGATAGGATTGCTTAAATGTTTCTGAACATTTTTGGATAAAAGTAAAAAAAAAAAGTAAAAAAAAACCCCAAACACAGTGAATATATTTTTTCTTTCTCCATCTCAAAGATTCGCAGTTGGGTAGCTGTAAAGGTTACAGATTTCATCTACCTATTTTGTCTTTGTACACTGCACATGTAAATAAGGCACAGTTTAGACCCAAACACCATCATTCCCTGTCCTGTGTGGCTGTTTGACCCCTGAAGGAGCCCTCAGGCTGCATCAGGAAGGGTGTGAGGAGCCCACCTGGCTGTGGGCTGTATGTGCTCAGTGCAGCTCCAGCCTCACCGGCTGCCTCTGTTCAGTGGAGACAGGAGCTGAGCTGGGGCAGTGACTGTCCCTTTGCTGTGCTGGGCTGAGCTCAGAGCAGGGCATGTGTTCGGAGTGTGAAGCCCCAATTATGTTTGAGCTTTGTGCTCTAATTTTGGTTTCTAATTCAAATAGCTCTACAGGAAACCATTTGTCAGTATTTCTTCTTTCTAAAATAAAATCAAAGTCAATGAAAGTAAAATTTCAGCTCTTCCCCCCCCCTCAAATGTTTAGATTAATGGATATTTGTAGAGAAGTAAAGTAGATTCTCTTTAGTCACTCAGCACTGGCACTGAATTCTGTGAGGGGAAATAAAATGTTCCAGCATGTCAGAGTGCACAAAGAAAAGAGCTGAGAAATAAAAAATCCCAAAATAATAGTGCTAATATTTCCTTTTTTTATAGTTTCTTATTTTAAATGATAGTATAAAAAGCAATTTTACTTCTAGGTGACCTTGTTGTAGTGGCTGTTGTGGCAGGAAGCTCCAGAAGTGTGTAATGTGATGTTTCTCTGGCAGGGGAGCACACAGAACTAGATCTATGACACAGTTTCTTTGAGAGGCTCTCCTCAAATGTTTTAGCACTCAGTGGTATCGAGCTTTGCTGCTGCTGTCAGCACAGAGACTTGAAAATTCAAATGAAAAGTACTAGCAATAGTGAACTTTTAAATGAAATGTATCTATCATCCACCAATGACTTCCAAAAATGTATTGTAAAAATAACATCTGACAGTGAAAACAAAGCTTGAGTCATAAATGCTGTTTATTCCGCTTTTCCAGGGGTAAAACGAGCACATTGGAGCACCTCACGCTGTTGTAAACTGCCAGGGAATCACAAATTGGAGTGGAAATGACCTGGATTGCCCCATGGGAGCTGTTGCTGTGGCTGTCTTTGCAGGCACATCCCAGCCCTTGTCCTGGAGGGCCATCCCTGGGAGCAGTGCTCGGCGTTCCGGGGCCAGTGCTCTGCAGGGACCTGCTGCAGCTCCAGGCTCTTTGGTCTGATCTGGAGCACCAGGACCATCTTTTCTTCATTAAGAGTCAGCCATTCTCTTAGGAGAGACCCAGCCAATGTCCATAGGGATCCTAGTCCATGGTACCAAAGGAATTGAGCTTGAACCCACAACAAAGCTCAGCTTACACAGAGGGGGAGTCACCCCATGGTGTCAGAACAGGACAGTGTCAGTGGCCTTCTCCTTCACAGGGTCAGGCTGAGTCAGGCACACTGCATTCAGAATTGTTGGACAAAAGTGCTCCAAGTTGGAGTTCTTCAATACCATTCATCTTGCATTTTAAATCTGGGCATACTTTCCCAGAGGACAGTGGTGTCAGATGCTGCAGGGGAGCAGTGGGGATGGTGCCCTTCCAGAGCCCCCAGCCTGGGAGGTGCCTCCTAAGGCACTTTGCAGCTGTAAAGCTGATTGTAATTCCTTGGAATCCTTCTTTTACCCTCTCTTAAATTCTCTCTCTCTGATAATCTTTTCTAATGCACAAATATGACACCATGGCATTTCCATCGAGCTGTTGCTAAATAGAAATGGCATAAATGTTCCTGTATTTGTTTGCTTTTAAAAAATATAAATCCTGAGTAAAATGATTGTTTCTGAAGAGTGGCATCCCAGAAGTGATGGCTCAGAGGGGCAGGGGGAGTTGATGTGTGACTGGGAAGTGACTCGTTTGTGACCCCTGAAGAATTTGGGTACAGCAGGAAACAAAGAGCCCAGTGTTCACACAGCAGCAGGAACATCTCGGGGCTGTGCAGTCGCTCTGAATCTCCTCTTTCTGGGGAAAGATGGATTTCAGGTCTAGTTGTTACCACTGGATGTTGGGCAGGGACAGGTAACGTGGGGCTCACAGGTGCTCCAAGTGTGTTTGAGGCTGAGATTCATGACTGGGGGTGTTTGTGGGGAGACCCCAGAGATATCCACGTCCCTGGGGGCTGCAGGGCCAGGCTGGTTCCTCCTTGGCCAGGCCTGTCCTGTGACAGAACAGGAGACACAACTGGAACAGCTGCTTCCTTCCAGCTCACCTGCTCTGGGAGCTACTGGGGTTTTCCTCCTCTCAGGTCCCAGGATGCATTTTTTTTTCTTGCAGGTATTAGCCTCAAAAGATTTTTGGCCTTTAATAAGCCCATTTTTAAAATAAAGTATCTTTTCTTAGAATTATGTCTTACATTTTTCTGCTCCTTTTGGTTGCTTTGACATTCAGGTTTTAGAAAATTTATCACAAAATAGAGGTTTAGTTTCAGTTCAGAAGAAGAAGGAGGTGAACTTTGTTTTATAGATAACTAATGATAACTAATAGATAGCTAATAGGACAATGAATGTAGAGAAGATGAAATAAGGTTCACTGTGCTCTCTTGTAGAATGTTTTTCAGGGTGGTTTCTGGTGTGTCACAAGTTTTTAACCCATCTTTAAAGCTGTAAATTTCAATGTGAAAAAGCTTATAACAGTTCTCTCTTGTAGCTTCCAATAAAGGCTTGCCAGCAGAATACCCACACCAAAGTCAGCACGGAGCACAACAAGGAATGTCTCATCAACATTTCCAAGTACAAGTTTTCCCTGGTCATCAGTGGTCTCACCAATATCTTAAAAAATGTTAATAACATGGTAAGTTTTCTAATTTTGCATTGTTTGGTGATTTTTTTCAAATAGTTGTTATTTATTTGTGTTGTACAATCTGAAGAGAATTACTTGAAATTTACTCAAATTGTTGCTTGCCTTTTACACTTACTTGTTTTCTGTTCTGAAGTTCACCAGCAGCATCCATCAGAGCCATGCTCCACAGAAAGGCATTGGGATTTTGGGGCAGGGAAAGGATTTAAAACTTGGGCTTGCCTGGCTGTTTTACTGTGTGTCTGTGTATATAAAATAGGTGTATTTTTTAACAACCAGATGAGTTTCAGTCAGATCCTTTGTCATGAGAAAAGTTTAGTTTGTTGAGTTTTGAATCCATGTAATTTGGGATCATTTGGAATCTCCCCAGACAGGTAACAGAACTGGCCAGGCTCTGGCAGTACTTTTTTTATGCTTTTAGACATTCTTTGGAGTGAGCCCTTGGCTGTCAGTTGTACAGGGATGTGCATCTGCTGGAACTGCAGAGAACTGATAAAATGAGAAAATGGGTTGCCCTGCTGCTAGGGATTTTAGGCTGCTTAAAGCTACCTGTAATCCCTTTGGAGAGAGAATTTATTTTAATTAAACTCTACAGGCATGAGGGAACATGTTGATGTGCAATATGATTGGCTGACAAATGAGAAAACTGTACAGGAAAAAGAAGTTCCTGAGTGTGAGACTTGGATTTTGAGCGGAAAGACCTAGGAAAAGTGTCAGTTAAAAAGTCAGCATTTGCTCTGAGGAGCAAGTCTGTGTTTGTCACGTGTGACAGGCTGAGCTCCTGTGGGAATCAGCAATATTTGGGAAGGGTTTCTGTGGCTGAAATGAACCCGTCCCAGAGACAGTCATAACTGGCTTCAGAAAGTCTCAGCTGAAACCTGGGCTCAGGTGAGCCAGCCCTGCCCTGGGGCCAGGTAAACCTCTCTGGGTGACTCTTGCCAGCAGTCTGTCTGTGGGCAGTTGTACCAGTGGGGTTTTGGCTGAGCCTTTCCTGCTCTGTTTTGCTGTGTTAATTCTGCTATAGCCGGTGGCTGTTGTTGGCCCAGGATGGGTGCTGGCTGGAGCTCCCGAGGGAATCCTGCCTTCCGCCTGTGCCTGCAGTGGGGCATCCTGTACAAGACTGGAAAAGAGTCAGCAGCAATTGATACCAAAATAGGTTCTGAAAGGTGGAGCCCACGTTTCTCAGCAGCTGGTGGGCCTGATGGAGGTGAGGGGCTGCAGGCACCTCCAGTCTTGCTTTGCAGGTGCTGTTTGTTCCTTAATGCATTTGGCATTGCAGACTGGACAGATACTTCTTTAGTGATAAGGTTTTAATTCCTAATTTAATCTGATTTTTGCTGGCTTTATGTCTAAACTCCAAACCAGAGCAGTGATGGAGCCATAATTTACTGGGCCACTTAGCTGCTTCACTGTCATGCATTACAAGTCAAATATCTGTGTCTCAGATGAATCCATATAATTTCTACTTCTAGAGAATATTTGGAGAAACTGCTGAAAAGAATTTATATCTATCTCAGCTGATTATCTTGGATACACTGGAAAAATGTCTGGCAGGGGTGAGTAGGCTTGCATAAGTAATTCTAACTTGGAATCCAATGGGCTGGAGAATACAGGTCAAATGCTTGTGTATCTGTTGTTACTGGTACTAAAAACTCATCAGATTTAGAGCAAAGTAGGATTAATGCCATTTAAAAAATACTAAGTCTTCCTTTAAATGCAAGTAGTTGATATAATTGATGCATTAACGATTTGGAGGGTGCTTTTTATTGCCTAAAATTAATGATCTTTTTTCATATTAAGAGTAGCAGAATATTCGGTACAAATTTTTCATTTTGTGCTACTTAGTTCTCTGCATACAGCGCTGAGTTTTCTCTAAATGTCTTAAAACTTTCATTTGTTGAAGTAATTTTCCATGTGCTTTTATATACAGCAGAAACTTTGCTGCTCTAGAGATGATTTCTGCAGGTGTTTCCTAGATTACATTAGTTAACCATGTCCAAATCTCCACTGGGAGCCCGGGCCTGAGGTTTCCAGTCAGAGCTGCTGCGAGGCAGTTTGCTGGTCCCTCTGGGAGGAGAGTGGTGCTGCTTGTACAACTTACTGTGCTGAGCTGGAATTGCAAAGCCAGACTTCACTGAGAGACAGATTTGCAGTGGTTCATTCTTCTAACAAGAACGGGATTTTATTTTTAGTTTTTGTATTCAGTTTCCAGCTTTTACAGCTGAGGAAAACACATCTTTTTGGCGCTTTTTGTCTTTGAGGCATTGAGTCAAAAAAAGTTTTGAGTCAAAACCCGGAATTTTAACTTCAGAATTTACTTCTATTTGAGTACTTCTTCTATGCATAATGTTTGAAACAGTGGTTTTCCTGATAGATTATCATATTTAAATAGCCTAAAATTGTGCGGAATGTTTCTTGCTCTGTCACTTCAAATGAGAGCAGTTTGAGGCAGAATATGTTAAATCAGAGTGAGCCAAAGCTCTGTACAAAGCGTGTTGTGTTCTGTGGTATCTTCAGATGGATTTCTTGCTCAATGTTTCATCAAGTTCTCATGGCAACGGGACTCAGATCAACTAAGTGGGAGTCTCTGAAACTTCCCAATTCCCTATGGAAAATTCATTGGTAGAATTTTAGAAGGCTTTAGTGCTGACCCTACTGTTAAAACTTGCTCTTAGTAGAGCAAAGTTTCACTTTGAATTCTTTTGTAAATAGTTTCCTTATGTCTCACACTGTACAATCTGGCAGAAATCAGATTTTTCTTTCTCAGGGAAATTAAGTGTCATTTTTGACTCATATAGAGCAATTCCTGGCAAGAACGAGGGAGAAGCACCTCTTTTTGGTTCATTTTTTAATATGAAATACTTGCTGTCAAAATATGGCCACCAAGCCCCTACCCAAGGGGAAGTGAGGGTGGGCTTTGCCCTTCAGCCCTCAGTGGAAGGTGGTCGGTGCTGTCCCAATGCTCCAGAGCAGTGGGGCGCGTTCAGCAGAGCAGCCTCGAGGTCCATCAGCATTTCCCCCTGAGGGTGTGGGGTGCTTTGGCTGCGGTGGGGAAGGTCGGATCCTGCTCGAGGCACGTGCTGCAGGCTCCGAGCAGGATTTAGGGGAGCACCGTTTGTTTGCAGCAACCGAAGGACACCATGCGCCTGGACGAGACCATGCTGGTGAAGCAGCTGCTGCCCGAGATCTGCCACTTCATCCACACCTACCGCGAGGGCAACCAGCACGCGGCCGAGCTGCGCAGCTGCGCCTCGGGGGTGCTCTTCTCGCTCAGCTGCAACAACTTCAACGCCGTCTTCAGCCGCATCTCCACCAGGTACTGACCACTGCAGCTGCCCTGGGGAGGGACAGCCGCCGCGCTGCTGCCTGCAGCCCTGGGGAGGGACAGCCGCTGCGCCGCCAGCTGCAGGCTGTTCAGAGGAGCCAGTGCTTTATATGCTCTTTAACGGGGTAGTTCTCAAGTGGAATGCCCTCAGCCTTTCAGTTATACATGGGCTTCTGGTTATGAAATGAATCTGTTTCAACCCCATCCTGGATTACTGCTGGCTGTATTTATTGCTTTTTTAATCTGCTTTCAAAAGTACCAGTGAAAATAGCGAATGAAAATAATGCAGCGGAAAAAGTTTAGTAAGTTCTTGCCGGTGCAAGGTGTCTTGGGATGAAAAAGGATGCTGAAGCTAATGGTTTTATCCATTTACTTACAAATTTAGAATAAAAACTGGTGATTGTCCACAGCTCTGCTGGAGCCCCATGGTTGTTTTCCTGCTAGGAAGCTTTTATGTTAAATCTGTCTTATGCCTGAAGGGGACAAACAGCTGGGTTGTTTGTTAGTTGTTGGAAAAGACCCATTTGTCTTCTGACTGACTTGAGTTTCACAGCACATTTACTGTAAAAATAACTGGATTTTCTTCTTTTCTAAGTAAGAAGGGAGACAAACCCAAAATTTCCTTCTATTCTTTGCTCTTTTTCCTCTGTTCCAGATCCTTCTGATGCTTTAGCATTTGTCAGTCCACTAGAGTTGTGTGCTAAGCTTTTTATTACTGAAATACTTTGATGTTTTTTGGAAGGTGCTTGAAGTAGCTTAGCTCTTGTCACACAGTGTTACAGTTGACATCATTCTTGATTTATGAGAAGTGGAGCTTGGGCTCCACTTGGTCAGATAGCAGTGAGTGAGCCAATTTAATTGAAATAGATTTATATTTTCCTCATATATATTTCTTTGGAAAATGTTTGTGTTTTAGAAATCAGTCTAAAATGATTGAGTAATTTGAAATTTAAGGTATTTTCAAAGTTGTTACAGAGCCTTTAATAGAACATAGACTTGGCAGCTAGCATGGGGGGTGTGGATTTACTCTGTAGGTTGATTGTGTTTTGTTGTTTATGGAAATGGAAGCAATTTCTTTTGCTCCTTTTATTGGAAGAATTTTTCAGTTGAAATTTTTTGAGAGTCTTTTAATCTACTCACTGGATCTGTGTGTATTTGTATGCCTGTAGCAGGGTTTGTTCCCCTACTCCAAAGCCCCCGCCAGCATCCCTTTGAGCGGGAGCAGAGTGCTTGTCCCCTAACCTGTTTTCCCTTGCAGATGGCTTGTACGGCAACAGTTAAATGTTTGGCCAATTGTTGCTGGTCTCCACAGGGGTCAGCCTGCTGCCAGTCAGCGCTGCTGATCCCTGACCTGGGTTTCCTGTTTAGGCATATTTCTGGGCCTTGCACAGCAGCTGGGGGATTTTTGGCATGAAAAGCACAGCAGTGGGGACCTTCCCATTCCCAGTGAGGGCTGTTAAGTTTCCCTGGCGCTGAAGACATGAAGAATTGCTTTTGTGTCTAGTGCTAGAAATCACATTCCATGTCTGAAACACATCTGTAGCCTCGGAAGGAGCCGTGGCAGTCCCGAGTTTGTGGGAACAGATGCTGTAGTGATCAGTGGCTTGGTGTCTGGGAGATGCTGGGTAAATTCTCTGAGACACCAGTGAAAAGATGCTATTATGTTTAAACTGGTGTGATTAAACTTCATTCTGTGTGCTCAGGCCAGAGAAATGTGGACCAAGAATAGTTGTAGCTCATTGCAGTGATTGCAGGTCACTGCTGTACTCTGAGATCTTACCTGAGGCAGGACCTGCTGTGAAGGAGCAGTAGTCTAAAGGTCAGTCAGGAAAAAGTCAGGAGTCCATGACTTTAATGCTTAGTTGAAAAGATGACGAGGTTACTACCACAGGAGAGCAGATAACAGGAGGATTTAGGCAAATCTTGAGCACAGTCAATCCCCAGAAGGTACTGGCATCTTGTAAAGACTCATCACTGGTTTGCTAGCTCCATTTTCAGTATGAGGATGGCACAAGACTGTAATATTAAGTCTTAATCATGCAAGATCTTTTATTTCTAAATCTGGAAATGTTTATCTGAGATGATGGAACATTCCCCTGCTATTGAAATGTATAGTCTCACAGGTGTGTTCATACCTGTCTGACAGGATCTGATGGAAAAGTTTATTTGCTTTGTGTATTTTTTAGATTGCAGGAACTGACTGTTTGTTCAGAAGATAATGCTGATGTTCATGATATTGAACTTCTACAGTACATCAGTGTGGATTGTTCAAAACTCAAGCGACTCTTACAAGGTATGATCTGAGCCTGTGTTGTGAAGTATTTCTATTTGAATCTGGTTAGTCAGAGATGACACAGTGCAACTGATACACCTGGGGTTTATTGCTCTGTTTTACTCCAAACAGTCATGTATTTACTGAAGTATTTAAAAATAGTAAAGTACTATTAACACATGGATTTGAAAATTGCTTTGCGCTTCAAGTATCTTGTATAACCTGTGTTGTTTTTAGAACAAGTTTATGTTCTAAATGCAGAAATGTTTTATCTTTTCAGAGACTGTATTCAAGTTTAAAGCCCTTAAGAAAGTAGCTCAGTTAGCTGTTATCAACAGTCTTGAGAAGGTAAATGTTCAATACTTCTGTTTCATTGCTTATTTGCAGGCTTTCTTCTAGTTTAGGAATAGTTGCTATACAATAGTGTACTATAAAATAGAAATTGCTGTCTCTCTTTGATGCAAATACATTTTGCAAGAAATTTTGAATGACTAGAATTAAGAATACATCCTCTCTTTGTTTAAATGTGTAATTCAGTAAAATTGTTGAAGCTCTGGAATGTAAAGGTGTTTCCCATTATCTGCAGGCATTTTGGAACTGGGTGGAAAACTATCCTGACGAATTCACCAAGCTGTACCAAACCCCTCAGACTGACATGGCTGGTAAGGCATAACACATGACAGTGTTCAAGGTTGGTTTCTCACACATCCCCAAATGCATTCATTTAGATTTGTGCCCTCTTTGCTCCTTGTGCAGCCTGCAAATAAACAAATTTCTGTCAGCCTTTGTCAGGGCAGGTAAGGGTATGTTCCTGTCTCTTTTCTTTCCTGACTCCCCTCTTAAAAGAGACTAATTTTGTGCTTCACAAGACAAAGAAATAAACCCCAAAAGATGGAGACTCTTTAAATATATATTTTTCATCTTGATACAGGGTAAAAACTTAGAGAACATCACCTTTACTTGTCTCTAGTGAAAAAGAGAGGCGAATTTATATTTTCAGGTAAACCATGTCTTTAACTGGGTTGAGACCACTTGATCCCCAGTAGCGTGTCAGTAATGTGCAAACCAGAACTTTCCTTCTGTGTAGGTGGAACTATCCCTCTGCTCTTTTAGACCTGTTCTTTACCTCTTCATAGTTAAAACTGGTATTGAACTTGGGCTTATGTTTTATGCAGATTGTGCTGAGAAGTTGTTTGATTTAGTGGATGGCTTTGCTGAAAGCACAAAGCGTAAAGCAGCAGTGTGGCCACTGCAGATCATCCTCCTGGTCCTGTGTCCAGAGATAATCCAAGATATAGCGAAGGACGTGGTAGAGGAAACGAAAATGAACAAGGTAAGAGAAGCAGCTGAATTCTGGCTCTGGTTTTTAGAGTATGCTTGGTTTTGCTGATTCTGTATTTCAGGGATGTTTAATTTTGTCTTTCTGTCTTAAAGAGGACATTGCAATTCTATATGTAAATTTATGGACTCTTTTTAAAGTTCTCACCTTACATACATTCTTTTACTGTCACTAATTCACACAGATAGTATGTCCCAAACAATGTTATTTCAGAACTTTTCCATCTCCTTGGAGATTTGAATCTGTGCTGTGATTTCCTCTGCCTCCACGTGCAGCAAACGGCTGTGCTGAGGTTCTGGGGTTTGCAGGGGGCTGTGAGCCCCACAGTTACAGCACTTGCAGCACCTGCTGGGTTTGATGTGGCTGCAGGACCAGGGCTGAGAGTGAGCAAACACCTCTTGTGCCATTCTGATTGCCCGGGTCAGTCAAAGGGAATGTCTTTAATAATGGCTGGATTTCTCCAGAGTGCTGCATCCAGTTGGTTTTGCTAACATCGCAGTGTCTGGTTATAACTATCCCTGGTTTGAACTCTGCAGAAGCTGTTCCTGGACAATCTCAGGAAGGCCTTGGCAGGACACAGTGGGAGCAGGCAGCTGACTGAAAGTGCTGCTATTGCTTGTGTTAAACTGTGCAAAGCATCTACGTACATCAACTGGGAAGATAATTCCGTCATTTTCCTGCTAGTGCAGTCCATGGTAGTAGATCTTAAGGTAAGAATGTCTGTTTCCTAATTGCAGTGAAGAAATTTGAAATAATGAAGTGAACTTTGAATTTCTTCTTCATTGAATACCAGTGGTTTTCAGTGGAAATTTTTGTATTAAAAGTAGCCAAGAATAATCATGGCATCTGATTTATATATTTATATTTTTCTGAATTATATAGAATTTGCTGTTTAACCCAAGCAAACCTTTTTCAAGAGGCAATCAGAATGCAGATGTAGACCTGATGATTGACTGCTTGGTTTCCTGCTTCCGCATAAATCCTCACAATAACCAACACTTCAAGGTAAGAACACTGCTTATGGTAAGTCATTCTCTACATACTATTGACAACCTGTCAGTTATAAAAGCTGTGCTAACAGCAGCTTGAAGCTCATAAATGAGTTCAACTGTATAAATATCCCTTAGTAATAAATCCCTGCATGTTTTGATAAATCTTTTCACAGCTGATTAGGCTTCTCTTGTTCAGATTTGACAGCTTTGTCAATTCAATAAAAAGGCTCCAGAATGTTTTTTTCAGGGTGATAAGAAAGATGGCAAAGATATTCCTAAGTGGCTTTTATGTATTTTTATTGTAGATCTGCTTGGCACAGAATTCCCCATCAACATTTCATTATGTGCTGGTAAATTCACTCCACCGAATCATCACAAACGTAAGTTCTGGCAGTATTTCATCAGCCCAGTGTCTGGGGCTTCTGTTCAGATCAATATCTGCTCAGTAAATACCATTTGGATAGCAGACCAAATCTTGTGAGTGCAGAACATCTCAGGGGTGGTGCCTGCTCAGGAGGCAGAGTGATGTAGTGAGCAGCTGGGTCGGAATCATTGCTTCAGTTGCAACCTGTTTAAAAGTTACGAGTTTGATAATGCGCATGCAGAATGATGATGGGCATAGTGGTAACAGTGTGCAGAGCACCTGGGGTGAGGCTTGCTTACACTCTGCCTTGCTGCCACAGAGCTGTGGCTCAGTGTCAGAGTACTGGTAAGAGTGTGCAGAGCACTCAGTGAGGGCTGGGTACCCTCAGTGCCACAGAGCCACGGCTGGGTGTGTGCAGGGCACTCAGTGAGGGCTGGGTACCCTCAGTGCCACAGAGCCACGGCTGGGTGTGTGCAGGGCACTCAGTGAGGGCTGGGTACCCTCAGTGCCACAGAGCCGTGGCTCGGGCTCAGTGCTGCCCTTGCCTTGCAGTCGGCGCTGGACTGGTGGCCGCGGATCGACGCCGTGTACTGCCACGCCGTGGAGCTGCGCAGCATGTTCAGCGACACCCTGCACCGCGCCATGCAGGGCTGCGGGGCACACCCCGCCATCCGCATGACCCCGGTAAGCCTGGGGGCACCTCCCGCCTTCCCCTGTGCCCAGCCCTGCCCTCCTCTTCATCACCTTTGTGCTGGACACCGGAGGGGGGAAGAAGATGGTGACAGGGAGCCACACGTGCTCTGGAGCCCTGCGGTGCTGGGGGATTGGCTGCTCCTGGTTTGATGTCTCTCGGTTTTCCTGCTGCTTTTAAACTGGCGACACACAGCTATTTGTCCTGTAACTGTCCTCTGTGGCTAACTGTCCATTTTAAGCTTTCTGGCTCTGTGAATAGCTGGCTAACATGTCCATCCTTGCTTAATGTGAAAAACCAAAGCATTCTGTATGTGTCACTGAAAACTGTGATACTTTTACCATGATTGGCATGTTCATTTGTCTTGTTTTATGTTGAGCAAATTGACTGTTTTTTCTTGGTGACAGCAACAAAGTAAAAGATTTTTCCACCATTACAAAATAAAGTCAATATTCTTGGCTGTCTTGGAGAAAGTTTTGAGTAAGTTCAGATTTGTAGTTCATCCAAATTCTTCCAGTAAGTTCACATACAGCTGTATTGGTGCATTCTCCTCTGAGCATTCCTTGAGGACTTCTGCTGTGGCAAGTGGTCTTGGTGTGTTGGTTTAGAAAGCCTAAAATGAGACATAAAAATACTCCTGTTGGACTTCTCAAAGGAGAGCAAATGAGCACAATGCTTTTGGTTGAAAGCTACTCCATGTTTAACTTGCTTTTCACCTGTGTGTATTCATCTGTTGGAGACTAGTTGCCCTGACACTACCCCTGCTCTGACTGGTGGTGCTTTGTCTTCTGCTTCTCACTTTCCCTCTGCCTGGCTGCTGTTGCCCACGTGGTCAGACGCCCGCCAGCCCCTGCTTTGCATGGCCCTGGGCCTCTGCTGCTGTAAGTATGATCCGTAACTACCGCAGAAAAGCCCTTCCTTGCGCTGACTTTTCTGTGCATAGTTACCCGCAGAGCCCGCCAGCCCCAGGCCGGGGGCCATAGGGAGCGCTCGCAGCACCAGCGGAGCTCCTTCCCCCAGGAGGGCACTGCTGGCTCTGTGCCCAGCATGATGCTCTTCCCAGTCCCCTCTCTGGTTTAGAACTGGTTCCTAATTTCCAGCCTGAGCTCACTGATGCTGAATTCCTCCACGTCTGTCCTTGTCCGGTGCTGTCTGTCAGCGTCCTGCCGCTGGTGGTTCCTCGGTACCTTGCACAGAGCCTGGCCTGGCTTTCTCACTGACACTCTTTAGTTTGGATTGTGTGGAGGCAGTAAATGAATTCACAGAAATACATCTCCTTTCGCCACGTGCCTCTCCTAGAAATCCCTGACCTGTAGCCAACTAAGGCTTAGCACAGAGTTAGCTACCTCTGCCACTGTGCTACCAATTTCTTGATCAGATACTTTATGTGGTAGGTTCTATTCCTTATATTTGCACAATAACTAATTATTGAAATAACATGAGAACCTAATTTCTTGTAGAATTTAATCATACAATGTCATAGCTCATCAGTTACCTTGAAGGTGATTTCAACCTAGGCTTTCTCCTTTTTTTCAAAATTACAAGTAGTTCACTGCTGTTTCAGCTGGAGGCAGATTATTTTTATAGTTAAGTGATGCCCTGTGTGCCTTTTAGATCTGAAAGGTTCATTTTCCAGAGATTGTTGAGGTGAACATGCAAACATCTGGCCTAGGGCTGTAGCAGAAAATAAAGACATGACTTTGCCTTTGGAAAAAAATTCCCTCTCATGTACTCAGAAGGAGTTAGAAATGTTTATTTTTTTTTCTGTCTCAGACCAGAGAAATACCCAGTAATTCTTTTTGGTCCTTTTTCTACTTTTCTTTTGCCACAGTTTTTCTCTTTTGCAAAAAAATTTATGTCTACATGCAGCTTACTGAAATAATTGTTAAGGGAACTTTAAAGATATAATAGTGATTGCCTGTGAGAGAGGGGATTTTGAACTAGAAGGATATATGACTATACTTGAGTTTTGTATACTTTTAAACTTTTTCTTGAATTATAGGTGATAAAAGCAATACATTTCATCAGATGTTTAATTTTAACTGTTATGTTTGACTACTTTCCTGACGAGGAATGTGATTTATTTTCCTTCCATCAGAGCCTTACATTTAAGGAGAAAATGACAAGCCTTAAATTTAAAGAAAAACCTACTGATTTGGAAACCAGAAGCTACAAGTTCTTGCTGTTGTCCTTGGTGAAACTGATCCATGCAGATCCAAAGCTTTTGCTCTGTGTAAGTAAATCCTACTGCCATACTATTCAGTCAGAATTTAATTTTGAAGCTGCTAAATGAATAAAAATTAATGGTCACCTGGCCATCTAGGACACTTCCTACCTATTTTGTCCTCTGGTTATGTTCCTCCTGTGGTTTTAAAGGAAAAAGAAACTGTAAGAGACTTTACAGAATCAGAACGACACAGCAAGAGAAAGCATGAAGTTCTCTGAAGTGGCTCTGAAGGGGAAGGTGGGAGAAGGAGAGGGGAATAGAAGAAAATTAAAATAAGGGGGTTGGAAATTAGTCATCATTTCAATGGGTACTGTCTTAGATCTTCCATTTTCTCAGGCTTGTGATGGCTTAATACAAAAATATTCCAGTTCTGTCAGAGACATGATATGCAAGGCGTGTTATGGATTAAAAATAAAATGACAGATTCTCTGAAAGATCCCAAAATCCCCCTAGTTCAGCAGCAGGAATGCTGCAGTAGCTGTCAGTGGTGTGGTCAAGCAGGGGAAGGTTTTGCAGCTGAGCCTGTGCTGTGTGTTTCTGTGCAGAACCCCAGGAAGCAGGGCTCCGACTCGCAGGGCAGCACGGCCGAGCTGATCACGGGGCTGGTGCAGCTGGTGCCGCAGTCCAGCATGCCCGACATCGCCCAGGAGGCCATGGAGGTGAGGGGCACAGCCTGGTGTTCCTGCCACAGCCTCTCCTTCAAAACAGTGTCTGTCTGTCTTATCTGTCTGTCTGTGCAGCATGGCTTTGGACAGAAGTACCAGGGAAAACCTCTGTGTCTGCAGTATGAGCGTGAAGTAAAGACTAAAATGAAATGCTGTTGATACAGACTGACGTTGCACTCTTGCTCTTTTATGGAAAATGCTTTTTATATCTTTTGCTGTTCTTAAAGCAGTGTAATGAATATGTTACTGCACCTGTTTCTCTGCCTGTGCTCAGGTACTCTGTAAAGTTCTGTCATTAAGTCTTTTGCTGTCTCTTTGGCTTTAGGCTTTGCTGGTTCTGCACCAGTTGGACAGCATTGACTTGTGGAATCCTGATGCTCCTATAGAAACATTCTGGGAGATCAGGTATGTAAAGAAACTTAGATAAATGAAAGAAATAGCTGTTTTGATTTGTCTTCTCTTTTGAAATAGCTGTGAGTATTTTGGGATAGCTTTGCAACAACAGGGAGCTCATGGTCTCTTCGGGCGGGGGGAAAACCCGTCACACTTGACACTAATTTGGACCCTTTGGCAGTTTTAACAGAGAGTGTGAGGCCTGACGGGATATGAAGAAGGAACATCCCTAGATGTGTTCCTTCCAGAGCAGAGTTGACACGTTGTCAGAGCAGTGTAGGTAACTCGTGCTGCCCTGTCTGTGCTGTCTGTCCCGGGCAGAGCTGGAGCTCTGGCTGCTCCCGGCCGTGGGCGCTGGGAAGGGTCCCAGGGGAGCTTGGCCTGTCCATGCACACTCTCACCTCTCTGTTGTACTGCTGGAAGCCCAGGGTAGTGTTTGCACAGGGTGTTCATGCTAAGTGCCTATTTCTATGTGAAACATAGTGTGATACCTTCACAAGTGTTGGTGCTCCGTCAGAAGGCTGATGCTGAATTTCATTTTACTGCAGCTCACAAATGCTTTTTTATATCTGCAAGAAGCTTACGAGTCATCAGATGCTCAGCAGTACAGAAATCCTCAAGTGGCTGCGAGAGATTCTCATCTGTAGGAATAAATTTCTGCTAAAAAACAAAGTAAGTGAACATTACCATCCCTGTTGGGATCATTAACATGAATTGTTCTCTGTTGTGTCACTTCCTTTATTTACCAGGTTATTTTTGATTGGAAGAGATTTAATAGCTACTCCTACATGTTCTGTTCTCTGATTTCCTTTCTGCTTTGTGAGGCACCTTGGTTAGAATTGGTAACCAAAGTTAGGTTTGGTGTTTTTATTTTTTTTCCTTTAGCTGCACAGCTTGCTGTACTTGCCTGGAAAATGAATGTTTCACAGAAACCTGTGCCTTGTGCCTCTTTGCCTAATACAGGGAAATAGTCCCCAAGGTGAGAGAAAGGAAAGGTAGTAAATGGTAAAACACACATGTTCATGGACAAAGTAAATTTCCTTTTGGATCTCAGGTTCTTGTTCTTCTGAGTCCCAGAATTCTGACTTGCTTCTTTCTGATAATCTTAAAGTATCAAATAATGTATTTTTTAAGGGGAAGTATCAGTCTAAGATACCATTAACACAAGGAACTTGATCACACCCTGAGAGCAGCAGTGGAAAAAGTACTATGTAAATGTCCAAGAGCTTTTTACCTTCCTCAAATCTGTGCCTTTTGCTCTATTAAAGTATCAGTTAATACATTCTTTTTCTCCTTCTTTATAGCAATCAGATAGGAGTTCCTGCCATTTCCTCTTCCTTTATGATGTCTCTGGAAGTGGAACTAGTCAAATTTCTCTTGACCATGATGAAATGATACGCTGTGGACCAGGGGCTACCCTGAGGAAAGGGAAGGGGAATTCTTCCATAGTAAGTAATACGTATTGATAGTTACTTTTAACATTTGATAAGAAACCTGTGGGCA